>NC_064414.1:42690000-43290000 GCF_023375975.1 Astyanax mexicanus | reverse complement strand
CATCACCCTTTGGATTGATGTGGGGAGAGAGAGCGCCCTCCACACACCCAGAGAGAGCAAGGCCAATTGTGCTCCCTCAGGGCTCTGGTAGCCAATGGCAAGCGACACGAACAGGGTTCGAACCGTAAGATAACTTTTCTGAGGAGCTCCAAGCAGTACCACCTGCAGCCTACAGGTCAAAAACCACTGTTCTGTGTGTGTGTGTGTGTGTGTGTGTGTGTTTTTTTTTTTTTTTTTTCAAATTAAGAACCATTGTAGTATCTTTTTAAAATTTGAGTGTACATTTCTGACTCCACCTATTCAGTTCCCTAATGTTTTATATTTATTTTGAGATGTTATAACCAATGCACAACCAGTGAACGCTGCCATTTTCAGCTGAATAATTTCAGTTTATTCCTACTTCATATTTGCAGCATTGTAAGTTGGCCTTAGAAAACTTTTCCATTAGAATGTTACGCAACACTGAGGAGAAACGGCTGCGACTTTGCAGTAGGTAGGCTACAGTATGTAAAGTGTGTTCAGCACTGGAGTTCCACACACTTATTCTGTATCTGAGAACAAATATGTGGGCTGCCTGTGGTCCCTGAGGACTGGAGAGATCCTGTTTGTCAGAGGATGTGAAGGCCTGTGGTATTCCATGAGAAAAAAAACCTTTACTTTCTGCAGTGTGCCTGTCACTAAGAGTGAAGTAATGCATGCAGTAGTACAAGAAAAACGTGAGGAAGTGTCATACATCACCTTTAATTCTTTTTTTTTTTTATATTTACCCGGGGCTGTAATGTGGATGGTGGTACAATCTGAAAAATAAAAGCATGTCATAGAATCATTTTTTAGCTTTTGTAATGGAGACCTACAATCAAAAGATTGGACACACCTTCTAATTTAATTTTTATTTCTTTATTTATTTTATTTTCTAGATTGTAGATTAATATTAAAGAAATGAAAACAATTAGCCCTAGAATGCTAAAGGCAGGTGATTTTTACCCACACAATTTTTTTCATGTTGTTGCTGTCTGAGCTGCATGGGACTTTGGGGAGCTTTAGGGCGCTCAATGATGTCATTAATGTTATGGTTGATTTCCTCCTTCCATCTATGTTGCTTTTGTTCTGGTGATTTTCATCAGACGTTATTGATAGAGAGTAACATGTTTTATTGGTGTAATTTACCTGATGTTAGTGTTTGTGTGTTTAAATCAGCTTTTTTTAAATTACCTGATTTTCCGATCATTGTTCTGCTTTTTCATAGGGTCATCCATGGTACCTTTTTTATTTTATGTGTTGTTGTATGTTGTAAAATTAAAGAAAGGTTCCAAAACTTGTAAAACAGTGTATACTGTGGTGTTACTAATTTTAACGTTAGTTTTCTAGGGTTAAGGAAACATATACGGAATTACATAATAAACAAAAAAAGTGAACATCGTGAAGGAAAATCCACTCATGAAGCCACTGAGAAAATACCGAGTGTGCAAATCTGTCATCAAAACGAAATATGGTACTCAGTAGAATCAAATGAAACATAGTCCATTTTAACTGGACCAAATAGTGCTGGTGTGAAAACCCCCTTTTGTGAATGGTAGGTACCACTGTGCGACCCCTTGCCCCCCTGGCCCTACCAGAGGTAAGAACATAAGACTGCAAACTTTGGTTGCTTATTACTACATGATTTTTTTTTTTTATCAAACACTACTTGTTATGATATGCCAATTTCAAAAATTGATAAATGAGAATGAGTGCACTTTACCTGCAGTGTAGAGCTGTACGCTAGGTTAGCATTGGTGCTACTTCATTTTAGCCCCTTAGCTTAGTTGCAAACAGTGGCATGAGTGGCCTGGCCAGCAGGTGGAATTAACTTAATCTGAGAAAAAAATTAAAAATATTCAGTAAGTGTTCTGCATACACATATATTTTGTGCTATGATATTTAAATTAAATCATTTGAATCCTAGAGTTATAAATAATGCACATATCTTATCTTGCAGGTGGTGAAGGAGCCGTTTGAAAGCTGTTGTTATGGGTGAGATGCATTATGAATAAGATTGTGGACATCAGGGCTGTCTGTGTTGTTAGGAATTTGGATAGTTCTTCAATTCCTGATCTAATGTCTCATTAGTAGCCCACGTGTATGAGTTAAGCCTGTAAGCACTTAGGCTGTTAACTGTGCGTCTGTGTACACTTGAGGTTGCCTTGCATATTCTACAGCTGTTTTATGTGTCAGTTGTGTAGGTCCTGCTACATAAAGAGCTCCCCAATCACTAGTAATGCCCATACCACTGGGAGGATAATGGCTAGCAGATGCCTCCTCTGGTACAAGTCAGATATCGCCTCTTTTCCAACCTTTACTAATGTACAGTACAGTACTAAAATAGTCTGAGATGTAGGCATCTGTTTTTTAATTATATTTTTATTTTAAATAAAGCTCTGGTGTGATAATCACAATGTTGCTAAGTAACCAATTATTATTGTTAAAGAAAACGAACCAAATAACGAAAACTGAAAGTGAAAAAACTCATTTATTTATAAGCGCTGTGTTGTGCCGATTCTGTCCGCAAAGCGGGAGTCGGATTCAGCAGGGAGTCGGATTCGGCACAACAGCGGCAGCGCGGTGGCACCTCGTGATCCGTGGTGTTAGCAAAATACGACAGAAAACACTAAGGGAATTGCAGAATTATGTATGTGACTAGAATATGAGCACGAGGGAGATAAAAGAGAAACAGGAGATACAGTATGTGAGAACATTTACCTGTGAGTAGCTCATACACCAGAACACGCAAATCTCTCTCGCTCTCTCTCTCTCCGCGTTTGACTTGCAGCACTGTGTGTAGCAAGTCATTTTAATTAAATAATATTTCTATGCTTCTATGTTACAGTGTTAATTAACATAATTCGGATCATATTTCGCTCATTCAAACAGCCCGAAAACAGCCAGTTTATGGGGCGGGTCTGGTCGGGCTCAGGCTCATAATGACAATTTATGGTTTGGGTTGGGTCGGGCAAAACGTGCACGGGCTCGGGCTGGGTCGGATTTTTTGGGCCCGATCTAAGCTCTAATTACTGGGTAGGCAGTGCACTTCCGGATACATCAGGCAGCTTTGATACATCAGCTAACAGACCTTACACTGTGCTGTGCTAATCAGTATTACACTAGAAGTAATGAAGGGAGAAGAGTGCCATCTATCCACCCAGAGAGCAAGACCAATTTCGCTCTCTCAGATTCTGGCTGCTGATGGCCAACAGTGCGATACTGTATTTCTCGATCACAGTGACATTGCCTCAGTCCGCTGGACCACTCAGAGCTTCAGAAACAGTGGAAATCTTTAAAGAAATGTGATGCGACAAAGTTCACAATTTTCTGCATCTGTACAATAATCCTATACTGTTGAAACAAGTTGAAGCCTCCAAAAACACAGCAAGTATGTCAACAGCTACACTCATAATAATTCCAGTAGTTTAAGATAACGCTTGGCCAAACAGCAAGTAGGCCTACAGGAAATATATCTCTAGCCTAAAGGATTCTGAGATTATCCTCCACAGCAGCACAAAACATGACCACAGCACCATAGTACAGTAACACTGATACACTTACCAGCTCCTACCATCTGCTAATGCTCCCGGCCTACTGATATATGTATCCTTTCAGAAAACAGAAAAACACTGAATAATGAATTTGGGTTGCATTTGCATGAGGGTCTGTATTCAATATGCCCCATTTATCTCCCATTTTTCTCATGTATCGTCTGCAGTTGTTTCAGGATATTTCACATAAAGTGAATAAAATACAGTAACGGCGCTGGAAGATAAGCAATTAGGCCCGAGATGTAGGCCAAGCGCAATCTAGGAAGTTCTATTTCTGTCCCAGAAAAGAATGAGTCTTAATCAGGGCCTCAGCAGTTGGGTGATCGCAGGGATGATTGAAAGGCACAAAAGCAAAAGATTTGAGTCTGGGGGAGAGAGAGAGTGTCAGAAACAGACAGAAAGAGAGAGAGAAAGAGAAAGAGAGAAAAGAGATGGGGGTAGGCTGTCAATGCCAATATCTAAACCCACTCCACACAGGAAAAAAAGGAGAAGAAAAACCATCTACACACATATCTGACGAGGCATGTCATCATGGCTGCAGTCTCAGTGGGTTCACACGTCCTCCCCTCCTTTAACTCCAGTCATGAGATAAGGCTGCAGCTCATCAAATGCTTCTGACTGTCTAAACAAAGCCCAGTTTGCTCAGCTCTGTCCTCCAGCCAGCAGGAGCCAGGCTGTGTTTGAGCTGCTGCTCAGGCTAAGAGCTCACGTTTACTCCCTCTACCCAAAACCATCAATATTTACATCCATTTTCTGCAGGGAAATTCTTCTCATTATTCTCCTTTAATCAGTTAAACAAACACCCAGAAAATCACTTCCAGTCGACGTGTGAAGGCTTAGTATTCATGTGTTGTCTGACTGAGGGTGCAGACTGAGCTAGGCTTTGTTTAGCAGGCCGGGAAAACTTCAAAACAAAAAACAGAAAGTGGCATCTGAAATATGGACTGAATATGAAACATGAAGCATATGTCTGTGAGTCAAATTTAAATCTAAATGTACAGGGGTTGGACAATAAAACTAAAACAACTGGTTTTAGACAACAATAATTTAGTGTCCTGATGGACAGTTCTGGTGGAAACAGGAGAGTTGAGGTGCACATTGAATTCTGCCGTGGTTTTATGTTTATTGGATACAATCCGGGTTAGCACCCAAACATCCCTTTCAGACAGCTTCCTCTTACAGCGTCCACAGTTAATCCTGTTGGATGTGGTTCGTCCTTCTTGGTGGTATGCTGGCATTACCCTGGATACCGTGGCTCTTGATGCATCACAAAGACTTGCTGTCTTGGTCACAGATGCGCCATCAAGACGTGCACCAACAATTTGTCCTCTTTTGTCACCCATAATGATGTGTGCATTGTAATAATCTGAGCAAAACTGTGCTCTTACCCTGCTAATTGAACCTTCACACTCTGCTCTTACAGGTGCAATGTGCAATTAAAGAAGATCTGCCACCAGGCTGCTCCAATTTAGCTGTGAAACCTCCCACACTAAAATTACAGGTGTTTCAGTTTCATTGTCCAACCCCTGTATGTATCTAGTGTTTTTTTCAATTGTCGTTGTCACGAAACAACTTTATGGGAATCCAAAATATAACAAGATATAAAACTTAGAAAAACATAAAAAAATACATAATTTTCAAACATGGATTGTTCAGTCCTTAACCTCATTGAGAGTATTTGGGATGTGCTGGAGAAGACTTTGTGCAGTGGTCAGACTCTACCATCATCAATGCTGCTGCAAGATCTTGGTAAAAATGAATGCAACACTGGAGTAAAATAAATCTTGTGAAATGTCAGAAGCTTATCAAAACAATGAGTGTTAACACATAAGTGTTAAACGCTTTTTTCCATCTTAGAATATAAAAGTAACACTTCACTGTAGGCCATTATTAATAAGGATACATGACACCTAAAAAGCGCTTCATGACAACTGATAGATTATAAACATACATAAACATGTAGAAATGCTTATTGCAAAAGGAATCAACTGTCATAAGGCTGCGTATGTCAGTGTTGATTTCTTTTAAAAAAGAAAAAATTCACAGATAATAGACTGCACCATATTATCACACCTCTACAAATAATTTTATAGACATAGAATTTTACTTTACTTTTTTTTTTCTTTGTGGATGAATAATATTTCTGTTTAAACATTTCTGTATAAAGCCATAAAGAGTGATAACCTGTTTTTATCACAGCAGTTTTCATGTTTGTGTTTTTTCACTGATCATCTTCTTGTTTTCTCTCTTTTGTTCTGTTTTGCCGTCATCATCATCATCATCATTCTGCACAGTAAGTTGTCTTAACATGGTATATCATATTACCCTCAAAATATCATGAAAACCTAATATTATGGAAACATAACATAGTTGTTATATTAATTAAACATCACAGTTATTAGACATAATCATGTAGCCTTATTAATACCTTGAATACATTAAAGTGTTACCAATGTAATATTTATTTATTGTTCACTTAGAGTTTATTAATTTGCAGAACAGACTGTAGAAAAAGTGACTGTATGAACAATGGGGAACATTTCATTATTTCCTGTAATCATCAGGCTTGCAATCTTATCCAAAACACTAGGTCATATTATATATTTGTTATTTTAAACCTGTAATCTGTAGTGTCCCAATTTCATTTGTCCACAATATGGGAATCTGAGTGAAGAGACAATGACCATCAGTGAAAAATCAATGGATGTTTCCTCACTATTACACCTTCCTTTACTGCCTCCACCAACATATTGCTGTGATGCCTGAAGAAGGCCCATGGTTGTAACTGCAGCCAATAAAGACGTTACTGGGCTGTGGGCCGCAGGGCTGCTGCCACGCCCGCACTGCTGATAGTTACGCCACCGCTGCAGATGTTCCTCAGCAGACGTGCTCCTTCACTGTTGGCCGGAGGAACTCAGTCAGACTGCGTCTCTCTCTCCCTCTCTCTCTGCCTTTGCTGTTGGAGATGCAGCAGTGGAGGAAGGAGCAGCTGTGACATCTGCTCCGAGTGCCAGCGGTAGGCCCCCGTGTCTAATGAAAGAACATGCTGGCATTTGGCACTGCTTTACACGCCATTTATTAGCAGCAGTCAAACTCAACCAGACTGTGCTGCACTCTTTATTGATGATGCACTGCCACTCACGGCACTGCGGCCTCATCAGACATGTTTTCCTACACACACACACATACATACACTTTACTTGGGCAGTGGTAGACAATATTTGGATTCACATCATTCACATTATTTAACTCTTTTTGTTGTCTGAGAGATTCAGAGAATTACAAGACATTGCATATACTCCTATCTTCATTTTAACTTCATCCATGAAGCTTTATAACATTTAATAATTGTCTAAATCAATGTTCTTCATCATTCTTGACACATCAAACAATTTGTCTTTTATTCATATCATCATATTAAAGTGGCAGTCTGTATTATTTAGTTTTTAAATTGAAAGCAGAAGCATTTCTGATTGAAGAAAGGGATAAAATATTGTGTTTAATGGTACCCGTTTGCTGGAACCACCATCCCTGCTAAGCCTAATATTTTCATTCTAAAAACTGGGGTGCTGGTCACTTTTCACAGGAGTTCTTCTGGCCTTGTCACATGTCTTCATGCACCCTCGTCACACGTACAGCCTCTAAAACATGATCCGGCTCAGTTTTACTGAACGCGAGCGGCTGGTGGAGCAGTGGAGACTTCAGAAGGGGAAACTCAGAGCTCAGTAGCTCATTCACCCATAGTAAAACCAAAGCGCGTAGTTGAAGTGAAGTTTCTGACTAAGTGCGCTCTCTCTCAATCTGACTGAACATAACCTGGAATCGGATTCATCCGCTCTGAAATTAAAAGGAGACCGTATTGCACCTGCCCAGTTTAAAAGCATTCCTCCACATGCTCAGTGCAAGTATTCATTTTCACCAGAAAACGCCCTAAATCCCAAAACCTACGGACATCAGCTTTAATAATCTTAAACCTGTAATGCTGGACAGGACTGGTTTATTATAATGCTTCATTCATCTTCTCATCATGTGTTCCTCATGGATGGGTCAAGGTGAATCCAGAGCGTGTGCAGAATCATTGGGCAGAAAGGCAGAAACATCAAGGGCCAGGGTTTCAGTCCATCACAGGGTACTGCAAGCACACACACACATGTATGGGCAATATGGCACGGCCAATTTACCTACCTTGTGTTTTGAGAGGTTGTGTAAAGATAACCTGATTCTTTACACAAGAACATTAAAAAATATATTTTTGTTGTACAGAGACTGGAGTGAGATTTGAAACAACACAAATCACAGTCTAAATCCAGGTCCCTGTGGCTGTTCAGCACTGTGTTTCTCCCTATTACATGTATACACACATTTCTGAAATCAGATCTCTAAACCTTTTAATGATACTGAATATGTGAGTAATATTAATAATATCAATCACAACATGAAACAAAACTGGTATAAAGAGAGTGAGATTAATTCACAACAATGTAACAAATATAGAATTTTATTAGGCAGAAACAAATAAAATAAAATAAAAATCACATCAAAAATGTATGTGTCCTTGGCTTTAATGTGTGTGGAGGAGCAGAGTCAGACTTAGCAGTGTAGGAGCTGATGGTAATATAACGCTCCTCCTGAACCCTCTCCACCGCCTGCGCAGCTGCCTGCAACACAGAAACGCAACCATTACAACATCTGTCACTGTATCTGACATCCTCATTAGCTCACTTATATCAGACATAATGTGCATAAAAATAATCGATGTTTATAAAACTTTCTCAGAATAATTATTACCTATCCACTCACACTGTGCAGATTTATTTTACTTTCCAGTATGGCAAGTTAAATAGTAAAGTGGCAGTAATATGGCAGCAAGTGTGTTGAAATTTAATATAATAAAAATGAGCAATATATATATAATATATATAATAGATGCGCACATGCTGTGGGATCTAAATGTCTAAGACCACTAGTGACTGATATTTAGCATTAATATTAGATTTCATTCAAAAGGGATGGCTTAGGAATGCCCACTGTTGTGGAAGTTGCGAGGTACGCTGCCTGTCCAAAAAAAAAACGCACACTCTAATATTTTGTTGGACCGCCTTTATCTTTGATTTTGACACGCATTTGCTGTGGCATTATTTCAATAAGCTTCTGAAATATCACCAGAATTACTTCAATCCAGTGTTGCATTTATTTTTCACCACGATCTTGCAGCATTGATGATGGTACAGTCTGACCACTGCACATCCCACAGATTCTCAATGAGGTTAAGGTCTGGACTCTGTGGTGAACTCTCTCAATCCATGTGTGAAAATTATGATCTCATGCTCCCTGAACCCTGAACTCTTTCACAATTCCAGTCCCATGAATCCTGACATTATCATCTTGGAATATGGCCGTGTTCATCAGGGAAGAAAAAAAATCCATTGATGGAATAACCTGGTCTATATTCAGTATATTCAAGTAGTCATCTGACCTCATTCTTTCAGCACATACTGTTGCTGAACCCAGACCTGCAGACCAACTGCAGCATCAACCCCCGATCATTTACTGTTTTTTTTGGCCAGGCAGTGATTATCATGTTAGTAAGGTTGAATACTGCCCAGTATGCTCATTCAAAGCAATGTAAATTATAATGTTCTTAATTAGAACTGTTCATTGATGTGAACAGTTAAGCAACACACATAAATCACACCCACATTTAATGCAGGCCCCAAATGCATATCATCAGAAAAAGTCATGGGACATGATACTAAGACTATTGACATGTCAGTGTGTAAACAGTTACTCTTGTAAAATCTTGAAAATGTCATTTTCAAGCTTTGTATTTATTAGCGATGATCTTAATTGTGGGCATACTGAATTTTATGATTTAAGGATATTAAATCTCCACGCCTCGTCTTGTATACTGTAACACCTTAGCCCATGTCTGTCTTCTGTTTCTCCCTCATTTGGTCTCTTGTGCTCCTGCCCCTCTGTTTACCTGTCATGTTTCCCAGCCATGTGCTATTGTTGTATTTAGTATCTGTCTCCACCCTAGCTCCGCCCCAGCCCTGCCCTATAGCATTAGTGTTCTCACCTGTGTCCTGTTTGTAACCCCGCCCCCTCGTCATCCAAGCCCAGGTGTTTCTCACTCTCCTCTTGTATTTAAGCCCCTCTGTTTGAATGTTCAGTGTCAAGTCTTTTGTATCTTTTGTATCTTTTGTATCTTTGTATCCTTGCTGTCCGTATGTATCCTAGTCTTAGTTTAGTAGTCTGTGTTTCTTAGTTTTTGTTCTAGTTTGATATTCTCCTTGCCTTGTTTTTTTTGTAAGTTTTTTTTGCGTTACCCCTGTTTTGTTTACTGTTTTATTTTATCTTGTTGATTTAAATAAAATATATTTGCACTTACGTCCATCCCTTCTCCCGCGTAACATATACAGGCTGCAAAACCCTTATTCTCTGTAGTAAAATAAGTTATTCACATTCTGAAAATTTCAGGGCTTTGGAATCTCCTACAGGACACTTGGAGAAGCTGCCTGTTTTCTCTCAACTCCACTTTATAATTCCAGATCAGTAACAGGAATCAACCCAAATTCTGCAGGTTCGAAAATAGACCTAAAAATTAGACAAACTTAAGGTTTGGAGGACATAAGGACAAGACATTTATTTATTGTTTAATATTTTCTATTACAAATACAATTACGCTTTCCAGTAATTTTCCTTATCAAACATGAAAGCTTTTAATGTTATTGAATAGAAATTCGCAAGCTTTATTGGTGTAATGTCAGGCAGACAATTGACAAACATCCTGGCATGTTAAGGGGTTAAACAAACAAATAAACAAACAAGCAAACAAAAAACTTCACTAAGATTTGCATCAGTAAAAATGCTGGACAGTTCCTCACCTGCTTTAGACACAGCGGTCCCCAAAAGTTAATAATGCTATAAATAAATAAAAACATTTCTGAATAATTTGCTCAGTGTTGAGGTGATCCCATTGACTGAGCCGGTGGGCAATCTGATGCAAACATATTGTCCTTATAAATGTTTAATTCACTAACCTTGTGGTTTAGCAAATAATGTGCTATCTTAAAATATTGAGTATGTTCCCACCTTGTGGAAAACAGACAAGTGCAGCCAAGTGGCAACGCCATGCTTTCAGTCAGTTTTAGTTAAAGAACAGCTTAAACTGATTTTAATAGTAATCTCTGATTCTTCATAATAACCTTTTAATGATACCATATGCCTGATGGAATAACCTGAGTTATTTAAATAAAATAATAAAATAAAAAGGGCTTTTGATTGTTCCTTTACAGTATGAGCTACAGTGTTTGTCCTGTGGAACTGTACTAATGTACAAAGAGAGCTACTTAACTGTCTGCAGGGTCATTAAGTCTGTTATTCTCTATGCGCTGCTCTTTTAGCTACAATATGAAAAACATTGCAGTAGCAGTTAGAGAGTTTCCTCACAGAGAGAGAAACAGGCAGTACACACACTGCAAAATCTTGATGGCATCTTCATAAGGAGATAAAGCATTTTTCTTCAGTTTTTATACATATTTGGTCTAATTTAACAATACCCACAGAGATTATAGGTGTAGATAGGTATTTTCGTCACACAGTGTTGCTAAGAAACTTTGCTCAGAGCTAGCATAGGTTAGCTAGCTTCTTTCGAGTCCTATGAAATACCACCATATTTAATCTTTTCGAACTGCTGCTAACACAAACCCACTGGATACGTTAATACATTTCAAAGGGCTAACATAAATTTCAGTTTTATCTGTGAGTGATAATAGGAAGAGATGGGAAGTCAAGACTTATCTTACTGGATCTTACTTAGCCAGGGAAAGAGAAAAAGTCTAGTTATGCTGTCTTTGACTTCCAACCACAGATGGCTGTGGGAATCTGGGGACTGTAATCTAAGATAGGGCTGCTGCTTAGGCAGTTGCCCCAGTTGAGAGTTTCAAAAATGTTATTTAGTATAAAAAATTCGGTATAAAAATAATCTACATTGCTTTCTGTTCCATTTAATCTAGCTGATGTTCTTTATATTGTATTTACATTTCATGATTAATGGGCCAATAAAATGCTCTAAATTGACTTTGATTGTAAAAGTTTTTTTTTTCTCATGTTAAGTTTTTGTTTTTGCAGGAGAGCATTTAAATGTATGTTGTGTATTAAATGAGTATTAATTAAAAAAAAAAAAAAAAATGGATGATCACAAGCCATCAAACCAAGCTGAACTGCTTCAATTTAGACAGGGTTATTCCACCAAATATTGATTTCTGAACTCTTAAAACTTTATGAATATGAACTTGTTTTCTTTGCATTATTTGAGGTCTGAAAGCTCTGCATTTTTTTGTTATTTCAGCCATTTCTCATTTTCTGCAAATAAATGCTTCAAATGTCAAAAATTGTATTTGGAATTTGGGAGAAATGTTGTCTGTAGTTTATAGAATAAAACAACGCTGTTCATTTTACTCAAACATATACCTATAAATAGCTAAATCTGATAAATCTCTTATTTTTTTCCAGAGCTGTTTGTGGAAGTGCTGACTGACCCAGACAGACAGACAGAGAGAAAAAGGTCAGTAATGTGGTCTTGGACTCTCAACCCACAGTTGTCTGGGGCAGTAAGCATGATCAGAATTAGTGATAGAGAAGAAACTTAGACAGTTGTGCCACTTGTGAGCCTTAAAAAACAAATTCTATTAGGATTTTTCTAAATATAAAAAAAATCATCCCAAAAATTATCTTCAAATAGACTCAAAATATTTGTCAAGTTAACAAATTATGTTTTTTTTTTCTTTTGAGTAGTCGTTTTTGCAAGACAGCATCAAATGTATTCTTTTTTTTCTATTTTATCTTTTACTGCTGAGTGTGCATGTGTGTATTAAACACATCTTTAAAATAATTCAGATTTATATTAAAGTATTTGAATCAATCCTTTTAATATGAATTGTGGTGGAGATATTCTTTTTTAATTGAATAATTTCCTAGTTGGGAAGGGTTAAGGGTGAAGGCCAAATTCCATCTGTGTTGAACACAACTATGATTCATATTCCTAGATTCCTAGACAAATTGTTTTATTAAAAAGATATAAAGATTATTTTCTTCCGTAATAAATTTGGCTTTGCAATGGCATTCAAAAGTTCCAAAAGTAGTAATGCTGTAAATAAATAAGGAATCTCTGAATAATTCACTCCGTGTTAAGAGTGATTCTATTGACTGCGCTCTGCAGGGAACCTGATACAAACGTTTTGTCCTTAGAATCGTAATTCAGACTACATTACAGATGGAGCTGCAGATGAAAAGAGGTGTTATTTTGTATGAAGTGGTGAACAGTGTGTGATTGTGTCTCCACTGACCTGCTGAGGAAGCTCTGAGTGCTGGTCAGGGTGGGGCCAGCCTCCAGGGCTATCATCTGCTCTCGTCTGCTGAGAAAGGACAACGAGAACATCACTCTCCTCTGGGTGCTGCCATGAGGGCCTAATAACACACAGCCATTCCATCCTCATCAAACTGCTTGTTAACGGTTTACCAGTCTATAAAAATGGATTGTTCATTAGGGTCAAAATAATGTCTCACTGCACCGAAAAGCCCTTTATTACTGGGGGTTTTTAAAGGAGTGATGAAGAATCTAATTTGCACACAGTGTGGGAGATATAGAGGTATGGTTTACTGCGAAATGTAAAGATATTTTAATTTTTTTTATACTAGCAGAAGCAGATTTTAAAGATGACTGTCCAGATACTTTCCTATATGTAGAAATAAGCATGTGCTCTCTCTACCCACCCAGAGAGAGCAAGGCCAATTGTGCTCTCTCAGGGCTTCGGTAGCTGATGGCAAGCTACATGAACAGGATTCGAACCAACGATCTTCTGATCATAGATGCAGCGCTTAGCCTGCTGGACCATTCAAGCCCCTTTTCAATCCAAAGGGTGATGTTGATCAGCACAAGGCGTCTGTGATCTGATGTATCGGAACCGAGTCACTGCGCTTTCCTCCGAGTGCACTGTGATGCTGCTCAGCATAAAATTAGCATATACAATTGAATTTAAGCAAAAATGTATAAAAGAGGACACAAAAAGGCATTATAAAAGCATGTAAAAAGAAAAGTAAAAGAACATGATTGATAGCATGCAATACAATAAGGAATCCAATTAAAAGTTAATTAGCAGCTATAAACTTCTCATCTAAAAGATGAGTACTAAATAAAGATTTAAAAGTATTCAGGCTTTCTGCAGCTCTGATACTCAGATTTACACAGTTTTTATTGATTTATTGATTTCTGACTATATTTCATATAATACATATTTATTTTATAGCTTAAAACAATGGTTAGATAGGGGAGGGACAGGGCTTTTTCCTCCCTCAACATCCATGACTCAGGTGCCCTTGAGCAAGGCACCTAACCCCCAATTGCTACCTGGGTACTCTGAGTATGTTCTTACTGCCTATAGTCATTAATGAGTGTGTGTATGTGTGTGTATTCACTGCCAAGTATGTGTTAAATGCTTAGGATAAATTCCTCTGCCTTGCTGTGCAAGTTCTATAAAAGATGTTCTTAATCTAAATCTTCATTGAAGCCTTAATTTTATATATATATATTTTTAGAAAGAACTGTGTAATTTAGTGCATTCAGTGACATAAACTACATAAGCAAGTCTATTTGACCCGTTTATACAATTCAGATTATTATCTGAATTGTATTATTATAACTTTTAGCCACATAATTTTAATTTATGTGGCTAAAAGTTATAATAATACAATTCAGATAATAATCTGAATTGTATAAACAGGGGTCAAATAGACTTGCTTATGTAGTTTATGTCACTGAATGCACTATGAGAACTCGGTGACGATCAGAACTCGGTGGCCAAGACAGCGGTGCGCCTCAGCCCACGAGGGAGGAGGCCCCGAGGACGGCCAAAGAAGCGGTGGCTTGACCGGATTAAGGAGGACATGAAAAACTTAAATGTTGCTCCTGAAGACGCCATGGATCGCACCAAGTGGAGACTGGCATGTCGATACGCGGACCCTGCGACTTAAAGCGGGAATAACGCGAGGAAGAAGAAGCCACATAATTTTAATTATTTTGAATAGGTCTTCATTTAGATTGAAATCCGCTAACAAGAAAATATGCTTATTGTGCAGCAAATATATCTGGTGTTTGGGTTATAGTTTGGATAGATTGGATTTGTATCTGCATTTTTATGTGGGTTGGACTTATCCAGATACAATCCTGAAACTCAAGACACACAAGTCAGCAAGTGTAAAAGCAAAGTCATTGAGAGTAAACTAAATTAAAAGTGTGTAATGCCTCAGCCTTGCAGTTTGCGCATTGATAATTTATGCTAATTTTCATTACTAGTTGAGAAGCTAAAGTTGCTACAAATACCGTATTTTTCGGGCTATAAGGCGCACTTAAAATACTTATTTTTTCCCAAAAATCGTCATTGCGCCTTATAATGCAGTGCGCCTTGTGTATGGATTTTGCTTGTGTTTACTGACCTCGATTTTATGTGGTACACGGCGCTCTGTTGTGCAGAATTCCTCACCCACGCCAGAAAAAGATCCCCCTCTTGGGCTAGCGCGCGGTTACCTTTGACTGCCGTACTGCCTCTCGGCTGTGGCTCAGGGTAGCTAGTTTCCACTGTAGCTCCGTGGCCAGAACAAGGTGCCGGTAAACTTTCCTTTCCACCCGTTCTGGGGTAATAGCACAAACTGTTTCTTTTTAGCGCCCACTTCTAAGTAAAGTTAACCTCTTAACACGCGCTGGCCCACCGGCAGGCCAGAAATATTTAATATTTCATAACTGGCTGTGTTTCTGAATAGTTATGAACAGTTACAGGTTCAATATAGACATCCAATATACCATTTTAAAGCTTAGAATCTCTGCTTTTGAGCTATTTAGCCTATTTAGCGGAATATCCTTTCAGAAAATAAACATTTAGGGCGAAATATGCCTTGGTTATGATTTTAATAATTCATAACTCTCATATTTGCGTTTATCGTTCGTCCATATTTCATCGAATGCGGTCATGTCATACACCATTCGAACCATCTGGCTCTCCGGATTCCAGAACTGTGCTTTTACTGTAGGATGTATGTTTCATGAATTAGAGCTGCGTCAGAGCGCATGTTTCCAGTAATAAAAGGCTCTCCTTTTGTCCTGGGGTAACCTCCGGTCACTGCCGCCACCCCCCGAACACACACCCGCGCTCAGCCACAGGTCCTACCTTCAAAACGCGTCCAGACTAAAGAGAATCCATCAATCCAGTCTCCTGTAATCCACAGTTATATCCAAACAGCGCTGGAAATCACTTCATCCAGAAATGAAACTTATCCAATCTTTATCTCTGTTTTAAAACCGTTTTATTCACCGAATTCGGCACAACACGCTATTATAGTCAGAAGCCTCGCGGAGTAATGCGGTACTTGCTGTGCTTCAACATAATATTATGGTCTGTCGGAGCGTTGCGGCTACCGTTGTCAGGAGCGTCGCGGAGTAATACGTACTTGCTGTGCTTCAACATAATATTATGGTCTGTCGGAGCGTTGCGGCTACCGTTGTCAGGAGCGTCGCGGAGTAATAAGGTACTTGCTGTGCTTCAACATAGTAATATTATGGTCTGTCGGAGCGTTACGGCTACCGTTGTCAGGAGCGTCGCGGAGTAATACGGTACTTGCTGTGCTTCAACATAGTAATATTATGGTCTGTCGGAGCGTTACGGCTACCGTTGTCAGGAGCGTAGCGGAGTAATACTAACTGTGCTTCAACATAGTCTTAGGGTGTGTGTGTAAGGACCGTGAAATGGCTCCAGTTAAGAGACATGCTTAAGAGACATTTAGTGCGCCTTATAATCCAGTGCGCCTTGTGTATGGACTAACACTAAAAATAGACCGTTCACTCATCGTGCGCCTTATAATACGGTGCGCCTTATAGTCCGAAAAATACGGTAGCTAAAAATTTATGACACTAAACTTCTCTTCATCTGACGTGAATGTGCTAATCAGATGTAATGTTGAACCTTTAATCTGACTCATGTACATCTAAATAGAAACTATTTTAGTTTATAGTTGGTCAGAAGCCTAAAGGCTACATGGTTTCATCTATAGAAGACATTGTTGGGCATTGTTCTGGCTGGAGCTTTTCTTAAAATTGACGGACTGCTAAAGGGCGTCTGGCATGTGTTTAGCCAACACACGGAAGCTAAGCAATACTGTCTCCCTCCAAGTATGTTTCACACCCCCCTCCGCTAGTCTGTTTTCACAGCAACTGGCAAAAGGACATGGGTATTCTGCTCAATGCGCAATCATCGTCTGTGCCATGCGCTGATATTTTGCCAGGCTCATCCCTAAATGGCAGGATAACGAATCCGCGGAAGCGAGAGTGCGTTTACAGAATTCAGACCGGTGGGGGAAATCTAGGGGAACAGAAACAATGACAAACAAAGCAATTTCATGGATAAACTGCTGATGTGTGAAGGCTTCATTGAGCTTTCTTATTACAGTATAATACGCTGTTTTTACTTGTGGGCAACAGCGTCTCGTCTGGGAAGGCAAAACTTCTGAGGTTTTGTGAAGAATGAACGATAGCTTTCATACATCACAGGTGGGAGCAGTGCTTCAGACAGCGTTGGCATTAACCTTCAGCAGAGCGCTGTTAACTCGACAAGCTTCAGTCAGTGTCTCAAGCGCTGCAATTATCTTTGGTTTCCAGGACAAATCCCTTGGCTGACTTTGCCAAGTGTTCTGTGTTACCATTGTGTCAATACAGGAGGAAAGAGCCAGTGCTCCCCTGCAAGCAGATGGTGTCACTGTATCACTGTCAGACATTTGAATTCTCAGTCAGGTTGCATTAATTGACTCTTCAATCATAACACACTCTCTCTGTGTTTGGCGGATCAGTGAACAGCTTTAGCTCTAGTAGCTGAGGACTGAATAACGGCTTTGGAAATGAACACAGTAATCCTTATCGTTTAGATTTGCCTTCGGAGCAGATCGCAAATAAATACGTACGTGTATACGAGAATTAACAATGCACGTGCAGCAGATCTAAGCTTATTGAGCATGACGAGCACAAGCCTCATTGCTTGGTTTAATGTTTGTTACAAAAAAAGACAGTGAGTCATCTTCGTCATCTCAAAATCATCAAAATTGTCTGGTGGTGAATCTCCATAAAGTGAAGAGACTAAAGTGTTCGGTGATTACAGCTCTTGTGGGCAAAGTCACTGCTGACGTACAGACGTATTTGAGAGTGCAGTGTAAACAGCACTGCTCCTTTCCCCTCTTCCTCCTCCCCCTCCATTCGCACACATGTGCTAAGCGCTCCGAGCACATGGCCCCTGGCGCACAGACCCACATGCTCGCCGCAAAAAATGGCGCTGAGAGATAGAGCCTTCTGGCAAACGCGACGCCAATGACAGAGGCATCGGCTTTTACCCCCGCAATGCTAATAATTTGAATCCGCAACTCCGAATAAACAGATGCTAAGCAAACATGGCCTGCAGGATTGGGCTCCACACTCAGAGCGGATAAAGAAGAGCAGAAAGCCTTCAGGAGGATGAGTCTCACTTTTAAAAACCCCACAGAGAGGGGCATGATTCACTAAGCCACTGGAGAAAGAGGTTTGTATTGAAACTAGGAAGAAAAACCCTCTTCCCCCCCAAAAGAGCAGTACTGATGCTAATTGAGATTCAGTGACACTTCGACTCAAACATACATAAAAGAATCCAGACCCTCTCTGCGTTGATGGATTGATTTTGTCCTGGGGAGGTTCTGTAGTTGAATTGATTAAGTAAATGTCTGTCTGTAGTTTGTACAGACTCATATTATTAGTACGGTAATAGTAAGTGAATTGACCTCATACTGATAACAAAACATAATAATCCTCACAGGCATGCAGCATGTTGTTATTGTTATTGATGCCCTGAACCCACCAGCACATTTGCGGTCCTCATTTGAACATGCCTGTGAGGAATGAATGGCCGGAGGGTGTAATCTCGTTTGGACGTTCAAATAGATATTTGCAAGCGCCTCTGGCAAAACCCACATCAGTGCAGGCATTAGTGCAGGCTATGTATCACCCCCATATTCAAAATTCCTATAGTTTTTATACAAGGAGTAATCTATCATTGGCTGTTTGAAGGGCACCTACTACAAATTCACCTTTAACAGTGGGAAGTGTGTTTTTTTTTTTACTTTGGGCAATTATTGACTTTGACATTTTACTTTGGGCATTGTTGAGTACGCCCTCAGCTGCTCTCTCTTGGCCTTACTCATGCGTTCGTTTGCAATGGGAAAAGGAAATGACTAAGACTGTATACCAGGAGGTGCACCTCAAAATTTATTTGCAGTTCCCCAAAAACTGGTTCTGGCTGGTCTTGATCAGACGTTTGTCTGTCAAAATTTTCCTAGGCTTACAGTAGGACTCAATCCTTTTTGCCTCACAACAGTTTTGGGGCCTAAACGCCAACGTCCAGATCTTGCAAGTAACTGATAGTTAAGACAGAGACGTATTTTAGAGAACTGTCTCAGCTGCTTTCTGTCGCTCTGCCGGTAACATGTCAACACCTTTCTTTTAGCTGGCCTCTAGGTCAGTGGGGCAAGCTTTATGTCAAACCCTGTTGCCTACCATAGTATCACACTCTTATTCATAATGCATTTAATTATACTTCATTAACTTTAGTAGTATTAGGACTATAGTAATGCAGTTGATTATACTTCATTAGCTTGATTAGTATTAATTATAGCAAAGTTATTGATTATATATAAAGAAATAAAGCATATTTCTAACAGCGTCTATAATTCCTTATTAAAAGAGCACCTAATCACATATATATATACATACATATACAGCACTGCATCCCATCTTCTCTACTGGAAAAGGTACCTTAGGGATACTCTCATGTTGGGGTGACATAGAAGGCCAATTTCTTGAATAACAGGGTTTTTAACAATGTTATAATTTGATGGTCTATTGAACTAAGGCACTGCTACTAATGAAACTGAAGAAAAACTTAGTTAATTTGTTTTAGGCCAATTTATGTTAGGAGGCCTGATCTAACATCAAGGATCTTAACAATATTTTGGTTGCTCATCTTTCTCATAAATTAAGAGCTGGAATTTATCGATTCAAATGTGTAAGTTCCTGAATGTATTTACATGAATAATGCTATCGTTTCTCCAGTCAGGCTCACTCCCCCCTCCTTTTTTGCCACAGTTTCCCACATCCCCACCCCCCTGTTATCCTGTTTGTTTGTGCATCTTCTGTATTTTTTTTGTTTCTTAGCCTTACTTTCTTGCGTATTAGATAGATGTGTTCTGCTCTGCCTGACACTTATTTAAGTTTAATTTTTAGTTATGAGTTTTCAGTATAAACCTAATTATGAAATGTCATTTTTTCTGGCATGTGACATGGTTAATGTGTCTTTATGTAAATATCAGAAAAATGACATTTCTACCTGGAATACCTAGCTTACATTTGTAAAAAAAAATAATGTGTGGTAATAATGTTAGTTTCTCCAGTCAAACTGTACGAACTGTCCCTGAAATGGCCTGCATGTGAACACTGATTCATTTATGCACATTATCAACAACATAAAAAGGTTGAAGGTAGCACTAAGCACATGCCTAGTGACAAAACAACTAATTTAATCTGGTCTGAGTGTTCAAATTGATGTTGCATGCCCGTGAACTGGATGCGTAATCAATCTAGGACCCCATATGAAAGTGACTATAAGCATAATTGACATGTCCTTAAAGATATATAGCCCAGATATGTGTCACATTAGGACAGAAGATCAGATTTTAAGGCCCTTGGTAATGTGAATCTAGCCTTTAAGTACCTTCACTCCACTTCCATTGTACTATGTGTTCTAGTTGAGATGCTGAACGCATATCCTTCAAACCATCATCTTTTTTTGGCCTGTGACAAGTTACTGTGTGTATAAAGTTAGCTGGCTTTTCAACGAAACAATAGCATCGTCCAAAAAACCCAATGTGTGCAACAGATGTTCCTCATACATTATCCACAACTGTGAGAGTGATAGAACTGGAAGCCAGAGGCTTTAAGTGAAGTGTTTCTCATGTCTACAGATACTCACCAGGCCTGCTGGTTTGCAGCTGGCTGTGTCTGAGTGGAGCCACCAGGCATCTCCAGCAGACGAGAGGAAGCTACTCTGCTCTGGGTGGGCGGCTTTATCAGCCTGCTCCATGTACTCACTGCAACCAGTCTGCAACAGAGAGACGCTGCACATGTTAGACAAACAGAGTAGTTCAATGGGCAACTAGAAAGAGAGAGCTGCCTCATAGAAACACCAGACGTAGGCGGCAACAAGTTTTGAGGCCGCATGATGAAACCGTTTGCTATCTGATAAAGTGTCTGAGTGAGAAGGCCTGAAGGAAGACTAAATGGAACAGTGAGGAGGGAACAGTGATGCAAAGTAAACATTAAAATATATTTTGTTTGCATTTGTCAATCATGTCTTTATCTCTGACACTGTCGCTAGATAACAAATGTGGGATTTTTGAAAACTTTTTTTTAATACAGAGCAAAGTAAAAGTCAGGATCCACTCAAAAATCACTCAGTGTGTGATTTCCCAACTCTACTGTCATTGGGCCAGGCAAGACTCCACAACGTCACACAGCCTCGCTCAGGAGTGCCTAACTGAGCAAAATAGACTGATTAGCTTAAAGAGAGGACTTCACAGGAGTATGGAGGCTGAGGTGGCTGGGATTGGTTTACTTGTAAATGCCAAAGTGCTATTATGCTCGTTTAAGTATGTTTTTGAGTAATAAAGGTATGTTTAAGTTCACTGAATCCCTGTTTGTCCCTGCGTTCACACTAGAACACGTCAAGTCGCTCGTGCAGCCCCACATTTGTTGCTTGTGGACATGTCAAAGCTCAACGGGTGTGTGAACCATGGTCCAGCTTCCGACAAGAAAAAAGGCACAAAACATTGTATTGTATTGCTTCAATGGCCCTACAAAATATATTTATTAAATGTGTGTTGGTATTAAATATGTATTTGTTAACTAAATTAAGATCCCTAAAATTGTTAAAAATAAATTGATTTTAATAAGACATGGTGATTTTTTTATATATATATACATTTTTATTCCCGCTTGAAAAATATATATTTTGGAGGGAAATATGGTATAAATATGAGGAATCTCTTGGCCACTTTATATTGCAGCTATGACTTCTAAGCTTGCTAGACTCTTGGCTGTTTCTGTGATTTTAATGTGCTGAAAACTTAATATTTAGTAGATGGTAGGAACGTAGTAGATGGTAGGAACGAAATACGAAAGGAACCAAAAGTTCAGAGAGCAGAAGTTTGAGGACCTCGGACCACCTTGTATGTGATAGGTCCAAAGAAACGCTAAACGCCAATCGGGTTAGAATGTCGCTTCACCGTGTCATAATTCATTTGCATAAAGTTAAGTAAATTTCAACTCCGTGTCACTTGTCGCTCAGTTGCTTTGTCGACTCTCTCGCGTGTCATGCCCACAAATCGCACCCTGCCATAGGCAATGAATGTTTGCCTGTCCCTTTGTCGCTTTCCAGTGTGAACCTAGGGTTAGTCTGTTGCTTCTGGACTGCCAGGCCAGAGGCCACCCCCTATCCTAAGTTACAATAAAACCTGGCCACACAAAACATTAGTTAATAATATCATAAAAAATATAACCTTGCTTTGACCTATATCATCAAATTCAACACAGATCTACTCTACAGCATTTCAGAGTAATATTTGATAACTGCTGATACGAAAAAAAAAAAAAAAAAACTGTCCCTTGGCAATAGGATATGTCTTGTCCAGCAATTTATACGCCAAAGAATTAGCACCATTTACTTACCTAATGCTACTATATCTGGCAGTAAGCTGTGTGGCACAAATCTGAATCGGCATTGACACCCAAACTGAATCAGATTTTTTCAGTTCTGATTTAGTCCTGATACATACACAGTACGATATGTGCAAGTGCAACTTAGTCTGAACAGCCAGACTGAATTTCATGCAATTTTTATATCAAGACATTTACTGAGCAGAAGGGAAAATGGACAAAAGCAGTAAGGAAGGTTTTCAGGATTAGTTAATTGCAGTAATTCTGAGTTTAAACAAGATTCTAAATAAATGTGTGAACAAGGCTTTTGTTCAGTTGGATTATTCTGTTTAACTTAAAGATTACGAACAGTCAGCACCTGCATCCTAATCAATCATCTCCTCTAATTTCATCTTCATTACATATAAAATATATAACATAATTATTGCCAAATGTAAAGAAAGAAAGAAAGAAAGAAAAAAACAAAATTGAATGAGGTGTTGATAAATGTTTAACTAATGTACATAATCTAGCCAATTCAGTGTGAATTCTAGAGCACTTTGTCTGTTTAAGACAGATGACAGTTTGATTTAGAAGATTAGTTTTTAGTGTCTTGATGTTTTCTGCTAATATTTGTAATTGCTGAGGATGTTGATTAGATTTGCATTTCGTCTGATTGCTCCCGAATCCCTCACAGAGACTTCCAACTCCTTTCTCTCCCTCTTCACCTCAAAGCTCCACGTAAATGTAATGGAGTAGTCAATTCAATTTCTGGGTTTAAATGCTCCACTAGATTAATTACATTGCCTTTTGCAGCTTAATTTCCAAACCACTATATCAGCATCGCTAATGCGTGATCAGGGACTGAACGCTGCAGAAACAGCACACGTTGGGTTGTGTTTGTTATCAGCATTGATCAGATGTGGAGAAGGTTCACTAAGCAGCAGCCAGTGAATCACTCTGTGGCCCAGACTTGTAAACACCTCTAGCTTGGCCTCCGGTGTGGAAGCCTCCACTTCATAAGATGGGAGGATGATCCCTAATTATCTCAGTCTAATGAGCTTAAGGTACAGGTACAAGAGAATCGGCGTCATTCACACACTGGATCCATAAACAGACAAATACAGCAGGAAGCGTTAATGTGTCTATTTTATTTTTCTAAAAGATAAGTGCTTTAAGTTCTTAACAGTTAATTGTGTGTTTGCTATCCTGCTGCGTTTAAAACCACCTGAATTCAATTATCAAATCAGCATGCCACATTTACAAGCCCACGCTGCTGAGCGTTCAGCGGTGTGTAATGTTTTGGAAGTATAGTTTTTGTGACGAGAGCTCTAATGATTTTCGACTAGAATATAAAAGGTGTATGTTTGACACACTGAAGCAACTGATAATGAGATGATATGATATGAATACACTGTTATTACCACTTAATGTTTGTATTTGATGTGAGCTAACTCATTTGCACTTACAACTGAAATAATTTTATTAACTGGATGATTCATGGGTGATGCTCGAAAATGAACATAAATGGCTTTCATAGCTTCACAGAAATCAACATAGTTTTCTGAAATTTCTTTAAGATTAGATTAGAATCTGACAATATCACATCTGATTGAAACTTGAACCACGTTTATGCATATTTTTGAAGAAGACATGGATGAGAAAATGGATGACAGCAGAGAGTAAAGGTTTCAGTGGTGAGATAGCAAATTAACATGTCACTCCCTGGGGTCACAAGACACAGCTGCAATATCAAAGTAAAATAGCTTAAAAACAAAAAAAATTGAAAGAAACCAAGGATGAAAAACAAAGCACTGTCTATTGCTGAATAATATCGAGTTGTAGCGCTCTGAATACAAAAGCTGTTAGACACTGCAACTCCTTGATAGATCCTGTGATTCTGCCAAAGATGAAACTGAAACTTCACATGAAGTGCTGCTCTTTTGCGCATAGCGCTTAGCTACACAGCACCTGTTTAACTGTTCAAACAAATGTCAAATATTAAAGAGTCATATTAAAAAGATTGTGTGAACAGCCACATAGCCATAGACATTGGATGTGGTATAAACATCAGATTTGGGTCAGTATCATCTGCTGTGTTAATGTGGCCTAAGAGTACTAGGGCAAAACTTCTAGCACTACATAGAACCACATCTGTCACTGTGGATAAGAGAGACAGACAGGGTTGCCACCTTTCAGAATTTAAAACAAGGGACACCCACCACGACCCCACTAGGGCATGACACCTGTGGGATGGGGCTTTACATTTTTTTTAGATAATTTGTTTTGTACAGATTTCTGTGTCAAAATGTTTATATTTGTAAGGAATACAGTGTCCAGTGATCTCCCGAAGACACTGTGAAGGTTTATATTATAAAAATAATATAAATATGGAACGAATCACGTCCTGTATTGGTTCGATACGAGACGCAACATTTAGTTGCCAAATAAAGGACGATTCCATATTTTACGGGACGGGTGGCAACCCTAGAGACATAAATAACATAAATTTGAATGCAAGTCAAGCCCCAGACAGAGAGTGACACTAAACCTTTCATAGATGCAGGATCACATACATCCTTTACTGGATCTTTTAGATGCCCAATACTACAGCTACTAGTAGGGCTATTATAGTATATAGCGACTTATTTTTTCCAATCAGGCTGTGTATGCTTGGTGTTTTCAGATGGGAAATAAGCCACTGAATCAGTTACCTGTATAAGAAAGCAATTCTAGTACATTCAATTTGGAAGTGTGTATGAAAAGCTAGAGCACAGGCCGTGGATGAGTGTACTGAGAGATAGGTGATGTCCTCCCGCTTCTGTGCTGCACAAGAGCAGTTGAGAGAGAGAAAGAGAGAGAGAGAGAGAGAGAGAGAGAGAGAGAGAGAGACTTTTGGCATTGTGAAAAATGCTTTTATTCAAATTGCTCCCTCTCCTCATCTAAATGACGGCCAACACTGTCATTGTAAACAACCGCTATTTTTCATGATGGAAATGCCAATATTATGTGACAGTAAATTGGATTTTTCTGTTTGTGAATTACAGAGCCTCTCTTTAGATGAATACATCAAGAATTAATCAGTTCTCGTCATTATAAATGCATTTACTCCTGCCACAGAGCATCAAATATGACTGAGTGCAGGGTGTGGAGTGAAGCGCTGCATTGGAGGCACTATGTTAAATCTTATGTGAAGTTTGATGCCTCATTTAGTTTCAGCAAAGTTGAGATATTTCCTACAAATGTGGGGCCAGTGTCTCTGTGTGCTGAACACAGGTGGAAGTGGAGTGGAGAAGATTTACATGCTACAAAGCAATGAGATGATAGACTCTCACACCTGTGTGATACTGATTAGATAGGAGCATTTGGTTTAATTGTCAGACTCAGACTAATTCAAACGTCCAATATGTCTGACCACATAATGTCCTTGCGCACACTGCTCACTGAATACAGGATTAACGAGCAGCCATTTGCATTCGTGAGTAAAAATAAACAAATACAGAGCTTAGTTAAAAGCTTCTAGTAGTTGATTTTACACTTCTACTTCTGCCACATTACAAACACCTGCCTGTTCAAAATCCCATGTTGCCAAAAATCATTTTACCAATTTGTTGCTAAAACAACATCATTAGACATTTAGATAATAACGCTAACAATCAATTGTGTTACACCACCCAACAAACACTTGAACTGGTGATGGAGGACAAGGAAAGCCATTCTGTCTAACCCAGGCCAATCATACTCTGATCTATCTCTGTATTTTGCTCAGATGGTAATTTTGTAACACTGTGGGCCCTATTTTAGCAATCTGTTGCGCACCAGTCAATTGTGGATTGTGCAGCTGTATTTAGGACGTTTCAGTGTATCTTTTGGTATCGTGAGGGTACAAAAAATATGCTTTGCATGGCTCCAAATGCACAAAACACATGTACTAATTCTCTTAAGTAATCATGGGTGTTTTGGGCATAACGTGAAATAAACCAATCAGTGTCACTTGCCGTTTAAGAGGCAGGTGTGCTCTGACTTTGGTGCGTTCATATCTTAACAGCAAGGTGCTTTGTGTGTCTCAGAAGAGGATACTAACCTGCATGTTCACGCTGTGAAGGTACCCAAGCAGCTTATTTAAGGGAACAGCAATGTTATTTTATTCTTTATTCTGTTTATTGTTGAGTTAAAAGCGTGTTTGTCTGTGTCTAACAAGCAGGAGTTTACCTATAGAAATGGACTCTGACGATTGACTGTCTAGGTTGACATCAGTCAGTGGTGAACACTAAAGTTTTGTCCACAGGTTTCATGTTAGTTCCATACATGGATGTCCTTAAGGGTATCCCATCTGGGTTCTACACTGCATATGGGGTCTAAATGGGACTCAAGTGAAATTAAAGTGAGCTGTAATGATGGGGCACATTTGGGAAGCCCAGTAATAACACATATGCAAATCCACTCAGAGCACATGCCCACCTGGAACCCACCTAGCCTGTGTTCCACTCATGTTGAGCCCCACATGAGTATGTTGAATGGGTTACACTCAAAACTAATAAGGGTGTAACAATACTTTGAGTGCTATCAATACCTACAGCCATCCATCCACAGATACATTTAATCCATAGATACATTTAATATATGCTAGATGCAGAATTATCTAGTTTAAAGGCTATACTATCTTGTTGTTCTGTGTTTTTGTACCTGATGGCAATTAGTCAAGTTGGAAACAACACTCTGACATGCTGTGTTCTGCAGCCCCTCATTAGCTTCAGTGCTCCAGCTTCACAAAAGCATCTACAATACAAAAGAATGAATTTATGAGTGGAGAACGGACACTGCTCATAGTCAGTTCTGATGCAGCAAGCAGATGTGTGCAAATGTCTGGCCTTGACATGATGGATGTCTTACTGTTATCTTGTGATGGATGTCTATAATAGCATTACAGATAATAGTTAAACAGCTAACAGCTAAAGGCTGATGCGACTGGTTAAGCTGCGTCACCTTTTAACCATGTAATCTGATAAGCATCAGTGATCTCAGTCTGATTCACACTGCATGCATATGGATGAAGAAAAGCCATTCATGCCTGTCCCCCTGCCTGCGGCTCGAGGCTTATGATATACATAAAGTATCATAAAATAAGCCTGGGCTGTACAACACTATCACTTGCTCAAACAGGGAGAGAAGAACCTGTGAATTCTTCTGATCTCTTTTATTGGCTGATATTTAAATTATACATACAGGGTGTGATTATATTAGATTATAACGTATTCTCTACCCCTGAGGAACCTTATCTCAGAGTTTTCTGCTGCTGATCTAATACCCTGTGCAGTGCCTGCAGTATTACAAAATGTGCTCCGCGCTGGTAACGGCTTAAACTGAGGAAAAAGCTATCAATAATATAACGTGAAGATCTGTACAGATTAAAGAAATGTTGGATTAGGCTAGATGCACTCTGAATGTGTCAAAAGGGTCGAAAAACAGCATTAAAAATTATGCACTGGAACAAATCACTGTCAGATTGTCAGATTTACATTATACCAATGACTTTATATAAGAATAAAACCAATGTCAACAGTAGAGACTAGAGTCGGAACTAAACTGGCCTACTCAATTAGTAAACTCACCCCTTCAACCAGAGGAAGTGTGTGCCAGACCCCGCCTTCATTTAGTATACAGCAAAAAGCTGTTTGTCTAATAATCATGTTTCAGTCCAGTTTACATATTTTATTACGAATTGTTGTAAAATTTCCACCAAATTACAGTATCTGAGCTCCCTGATCTCTGTTTTCTGTAAAGACAAACTAAACTTAATATAATCCGATATGCCCCCAAGCTTCTGTGAGAGAGTCAGCATGTATTATGGTGGTGATTTAGTTCAATTTAACCTTCTGAGTCCCTGACTTTTGATTGGTGTGCATTTTTAATTTTTCATAGCTATTGGGTTAGTAGAACCTAACAAGTATAAAAACTTTGTTTTTGTATTTTGTTTTTTGCCAAAAACAATATGGGGACATGTTTATTTTAACATTTAAAAATTATTCTTGCCATTTGGGATCAGAAGCAACAAATTAGTCCAAAAACTAAATTTTTGATTTCTACAGTACGTAAATAAACTAGTTTTAAACATAAAATTGGATAAGATTTTTTTTACCTGGCCCATGTTTATCTCTGAACTGGCAGTAGAAACTTTTGACTGGGATTCCCGCCATCTTGTTTTTAATCAAGTGAGTGTAATGTTGTCATATGACCACTAGATGCGATGAGCAGTGTCTCTGTAAGAGGCTTAATGGTATTTAGACTCAAATCACACCAGAAAATCAATGTGACACTGACCGAAATACTACCAAATCAAACATGTTAAACTACACTAATGTTAGCTTGTAGGCTAATAATTAATTAGATCACATGATTGTTGGAATTAGAGACTGGTGATGAATAAAGTTCAGAAATGGGTTGTTTTGTCATTGAAACATACAGGGATGTGTGGAGCTACATCATACTGCAACCAGCCACAGTTACACCTGTGGTGGCTTCACTTTTTAGAGATGTTCCACTGTCCTTGATTTTAAGCTATTAAACTAAATGTACAAAAACTTAGCAAACCTATTATTATTAATAAATAAAAATAAAAGAGAAACAAACACAATAAAAAAGCTCTGTATTAGCATTCCTCATTGTCTTGTTATAGTGGATGTGTCTCACTTGGGGAGAAGAGCTCCTGCAGGATAATTAAAAAAAAGTGTTAATTACCGAAAACGTTCAAAGCAATGTTTCCGAAGGCCACCTTTCCACTTGAGATCATACACAGGTCCCTTGGGTCTTTCAGTCATGTGTGTAATTAATGTGAATGCCCTCCCCTGCAAGTCTGGAGCATTCTGAGTAGGGTTCTACCTTCAAGCGAACCCCATGCAAACTGTCTGCTACTCAGTTAAATGGCTTATTAATTGTGTTGTCACAACAAAATCATTAGCACATCCCCTTCTCCTCAATTTCTCATTAATGGATGAACTAATTGTTTTATAATCTAATGTTTTAATTGTGTTTTGGTGGCGTACGTTATTTGACGAGTACACAGAAAAGCTCCAGCTAGCTGAGCTTTAAAGATGATTGCATTGGTTTTTCTAATTTTGTGCGTAGCTTAATCACCTAGATTGTATGAAGTGGTGACAAGAGAATTAATGCCTCTAGAAGCTATATTTGCATACAACTATTGTGTGAAATCCTTACATGTAATAACATGCAGCTTTATGCATTATAGTACAAAACTGTCCCCAAGGACTGTTGGATTTATTACACATGAAACTCTATAATATGTAGATACACATGTAGCAGATTCTCTTATCATTTTAGAATATCATATAAAATAGCTTTATTTGCAGTGTAGACATCACAATACCTTGTGACCACTAAATTACTTTTTTTTTTTTTAATATTAGTTATTAAGTTATAAAGAAATGTTGAAACATGATCTAATGTACCTGGCACTTATCTTATTTAACAAATGTTTTTAAATATTTTATATATTTAAAACTCTAAAATATCATGTGTTCTTTAATGTATAGAGATGGTGAAGTGATACATAACATGCTAACAACAGAAAGGTAAATTGCCTGAAACAGTAGAAAATTATGAGCATATTTATCTCAGCAGTAAGTGTGGTTTTGTATATAAAACACAATATAATAAAGCAACTACAATTTGCTGCTTGGGCTACTGAGTGGTGCAGCTGTCTATGTCTATAGTATAACTGAGGGAGTTGAAGCACACTTATCCAGGCTCTCTCTGAAATGGTAGGATGGCTCTCTGTCTCCTCTATTACTCATGCTGTCCAAAAAATCCAATATTCAAACTAGATGTGTTCATATTCACACAGATCAAACATAAAATAATATCCTTGTTTCTATATATATAATGATACAAGTGAATCAGATACAGCAGGATGCTACCCACAGGACGTTGCTGGTAGACGGTTCTCAGAGATGTTTAATAACTCCAGCAGCATTGCTGTGTCTGATACTCCACTGGTACCAATACAACACACACTAACACACCACTACTGAGAATGACCCAACACCCGAATGAGAGCTGCTCTGCGATGGTCCTGTGGAAAATCACCAATGGAGAATTGGATAATAGATAGTATTAAGAGAAAGAGAAGGAATACAGTCTGTTATTTCAGAATGACAAAGTGCCCTGTATGCTCAGTGGAGATGAAAAATGGATTATTAGTGTAGAAACAATGATAATAATGTTATATTTGATCAGTGTGTATCTGTGTATGTATTCACATGTATCTATAAATAGACAAAACATTTCCTTTGTCTGGAATTCAAACAACAACCCTGCGTTTCCTTCCCTAGACAGCACTGTAAACCGGCAAGTAATTCTTCAGGGCCTAGTTTATTTTAAACATTATTGCTTGTGCTGTAATGTAACTCCAAAGCAATTAATAAAATGTTTGTTCTTTTCTGTCAATCATTTAAAAGGAGAAAAACTATGGCTACGGACTAAATGTGCCAGTAACCCAAATGGCAAATGCATGATAACTCCTAACCACTGTAAAAATGTGATATAATATTCATATAATTGGAAAATGAGACTATGGGGACTATCTTACACCCGGCACATGGTGCGTCATGATGTTCATTGCTACCTTACACCTCATCAACAGTCTATCTTTACACCTTGCATCTGCGTCATTAAACAATAATAAAGACCCTTGCAAATATATCTATATGATGGGTGTGGTGATCTGGACATTAGGAGTGTTTGTGGAAATTTCTGACGTATTGCTATCTTAGCAACAGAAAACACAGGTGTGCCACTGACTGATTAAAACCCTGACAACAGTTAACCTTTAGACGTTCTAATATCATGCTAACATCAACAATATACAGAATAAAGAATAAAATAACATTGCTGTACCCATATATTGCCTGCTCGCGCACCTTCACAGTGTGAACGAACAGCTCAGTTTACTCTGCTGAGAACCTATAGCTCGCTAAAATAGGGACCTTTACATTTGAATTTCTATGAATGTTAAGTTGTCAAACTTTTTAAACACACATTTGACTGTTTTTTTCAGTCCAGTTCTGTAACTTTTCACTGTTTATTTGTATCACAACATGTGTTTTAATTCACACTTTTTATCACTTCAACATGAATGGACAAGCTAAACTGTTTAAACAAACAATCATGCGTTGTTGAAGATAAGCTCTTTATGTAAAGTATGATATGTTCTGAAATCTTGCGCGTATTAAAAAAAATTATGCAAATGTTAAAGGCCCTTTCAGAAGATCTCATTATATCGAATGAACTGTATATGTGCAGCATGTCATATGCCAACACAGATCCATTCATTTACTGGTGCTCATCATACGCCAGAGCTATTGTACAGATCATGCAGTCTATGACAGGCCTAAAGTTTCCGCCTCCCTCTGTGTGTATAATTACAGCCTGTTCTCCTCAGTGTGGAGGCAGCTTTGCTTACTTACCGCTTTTTATATTTCACTCCGTATCTCAGCTCACGCAGAGACACCTGTAGAAAGAAAAGAATTGATTTTAGAAACAGACTTTGCATTGCAGACAGTATAATACACACACGACAGACAATGGATAAGACAAAGAGTCAAAACAAATTTCCAATCACATGCAAGATGAATGTAAGGGATCAAAACAGGATGACAAAGCCTGTGCCACTATCAAAAAAGTAAACCAATTTGTGGGGTGGGACAAAAGCTGTCGACGGAGAAGAATCTGATTCGAGAGCAACCATTTCCTTTCGTTTCATTTTTGAGGTTAAAAAGCTTAGTTTAACTGCTCAGGTATTAACATCAGTTTTAGTTCTTTTAATGAATGCAAAGTTAATTGTCTGAGTTAGAGAGTCATTTTTGAAGTCACTAGTTAACTTTAATTAGCGGCTTTAAGGGGCCGATGCATTTGCATTTATTCGGGGGGGTTAGACAGGGCAGGTTTACTTTTTTAAGTGTAAGTAACTTAATTTATGACTGGCATTCGCAACATTAGAGTTATTATTAGTTATTATTACCTGCTTAATGTTTAGTCATCCTTTCAGTCTCTTAATACGCGTCGGCACTCAGCTCTAACAGTCACAGAAGAAAGTTCAGGTCTCTAAAAGGTAGTGACTTTTCAAATAGCTGATATTTAAAAGCATATTAAAAGCATATAAAAGATATTTAAACACAAATTCTGATGTTCAATGGAAGAAGAATAAAGGTAGCAGAAACATAGCAGTCTAAATCTAAACGTATCCCATTCACTCTAATGAGTGATGACACATTGTGAATATCTGCTATATTCACATACTTTGTGTATACTGGCTAACATCAATGGCTGAAGGCATTTAGACAGTCTTACTGTAATACGGGTTTGTTCTTACCTCCTGAATCTCCATATCATGCACAGAGTCACGCTAGTGCAAACAAGTCAGAGTTTTTGTTTAATAAGGTCAAGCTTAAAGAATAGGTTTTAAAAAGTCAGATTTATTGATCTAAACAGTTGATTTCCATTAACACATTTAAATGACGAATCAATAATCAATGAACAATTTAGTGGTAGAGTTAAAATTATTTAACAAAGTTGAAACTGTATTAAATGTAGCTTATCTATTGTTACACAAAACGACTCGACAACCTCGCTAAAATTCCCTTTTTGTTCCTTTTCTTTTTTTAAGTATATATAGGATATATAGGCATATATATATATATATATATATATATATATATATATATATATATATATATATATATATATATATATATATATATATATATATATATATAAACATGTTAGCAGTTTCTTGAACTAAAACAGGCATTTATTACTAAAAACATGTACTTATCTAATTTTACAAAAATGATGTCAGGTCTATTAACAAATTATGGCAACAAAAATTTAACAATTATGGTCACCTATTTAGAGAAGCTTACACAAGGTGCTTTATGTTCTTTTTATTACATATTTATGTACAAATACAGGCTACACACAAAGCAGAGCACTTGTAGGTAGCTACATACATATCTGATTGCTTTCAATCCCAATACTGATATCAAAATCAAATATACAAACTCATTATTTACCGTCATCAAATCAAGAAATATTAAGAAAGATGTTATGTACAATATGGGAGTCTAATACTTAAGGGTAGCAATTTTTTCGACTTGGTGAAATGGCAGCCAAAAACAAGGAAGCATCATTTTGTAGGCATCTCCATGCTTTCATTTCAGGGGAGCAAACAATAGACAACTAAGAGAAACATCATTCCAATGATTTCCAGGTATTTCATGAATGCAGGATCCTCATCAGATCTACATTTCAACTGATTCTTAGATGTATCCTATTAAAACAGAGAAGGGACCATTTACTGTAAGCAGATTGTTCCTTGGTTGGGGGTGGTTAGATTTGGACCTAATACATGATTTCTTTTCTTTTCTTTTCTTTTTAAATTATTAAGTAATGTTGCCAGTGAGGGGAGGTCACTGATTTAGAGCACCTTCAATATCTACCATAGGGGTGTTCTCTGTAGCCCCCTCGTGTAAGTCTTGCTGTTGGAGCTTTGAGGCTTGGCCGAGGCTGAGTCCATTCCTCTTCAGCTACGGGTAAAAATCACCACAATGCATTAAAAGACAAAGAAATCTGTAATACAGCTGTAATACAGTCAGTGCAAGAAGGATTTCAACAGACAATCCATTCATTTACTCATTTAGTCATGAACACTCATTTGTTAACATGATAACATGAAATAAAAATATTCCAGTATTTTTTTTCAACATAAAGCCATGGTTAAACTACACCATGTGTGCAGGATGATGCAATATGGCAAAAATAAATTTCTGTACTGGAAGATACAAGATCTTAGCTTTATAAGTTGGAATAGTGAAAACTAATAATTTTGCATTTAAAAAATACTATCCAACACTGCAGGTAGAATGTTTCCTACAATAAACTCAGTTATACAGGAGTAATTATGCTTTCAAAAGATTTTCTTGTAGTAGAGAATGTTAAAATAATAATCATACTGTCCACCCACATTCAGCCCAACTCATCTTCTACTATAAAATGTTGCAAAATGTTGGCAACACAGTCTTGTCTTTTGCATTCATTCAATGTTTTTTTGTTAATATTTAGGGCTGGACCCGAATATTCGGGTATTCGGATATTCGTTCGTTGAGTAGGTATTCGTTTTTTAATTTTGGTATTCGGATATTCGTTTTTTTTCTCCTTTCCAGAGTTCCACCTCACTCTAACCACTTCTGTTTTAGCGGGTCCCGTCAGAATATCTTGCGCGCGGGACAGAACTGAACTGTTATTGGCTTCAGCGGGAGTTTAATCCAGACGATGCGGGAGCAAGAAAACTGTAATAATTGTAAAAAAAAAAAAAACCTAAAGAAAACTCTCAACGCGCAGGATGGACCGACACACACACGCACACACCGATGGTGTTTGGACTGGGGTAAGGAACGGGACCACACTATTCAGCGCTGCTGTTTTAATAAATATATAAGTAAATTTGAAGCATTAAATGTAGTTTATTTAATTTATATTAGGAACGTGGGGCGGGAGCGGCAGAAATGTGTATGTGGCGGGCGGGCGCGGGATTAAAAGAAGCAATTTTTTTGCGGAGCGGTAACGAGACAGAAACGCGGGAGCGTGGAAGAGTGGGTTTAAAAATCAGTCTCGCGCAGACCTCTATTATACATGATAAAAAAAAAATGCAGGCTCTTCGAAACTGATTTATATAATAAAACGTAAGGGGTAATGTGGCAACAGTAGGGGCTAAATCGGTTACAAAAGCCTGGCCTACAAAAATGATGTCTGAACGAATTTCCTCTTATCTAATATAATTTAAAATGGTTTAAAAATATAAAATAATTTCTAAGCAAACGAAATATTTAATATTGAGCTTATAGCCCAAGTGCAAAAATACAAAATCAGTAATACGGCTATGCCCTGCACAATGCTTAAACCGAAATAGACCAAGTACAATAACGTCATTAACAATGACTTTCCTCTACTCTAATATAATTTAACATGGTTTAAAAATATAAAATAATTTCTAAACAAACGAAATATTTAATATTGAGCTTATAGCCCAAGTGCAAAAATACAAAATCAGTAATATGCCCTGCACAATCCTTTAACCGAAATAGACCAAGTACAGTTTACAATGACTGTCCTCTAATATAATTAACAATGTTTAAGAATATAAAATACTTCCTGAACAAACGTTTTTTTTTGTTTGTTTTTTTAAGCAAATAGCCTAAGTGTGAAAACACAAACAGCAATTTACTGGGCTGGCTTGCGCAGCGGAGAAACCGTGCAGCAGCCTCCTAGCCTGCTTACGCAGCGGATAAGCCGCGTGTGGGGCAGCAGAAATTCCGGGATGAAAACACAAAGAAATCTGGGCTAAAAACACAGAAAAATATGGGGTGAAAACACAAAAATATGGGGGATAAAAACACCAAAAATCCGGGGTGAATATGTCTCGTCGGTCAGAGCAAATTGAACATTTTTCAGTGGATTAAAGGGGCCGTGATTTGCTTTTTTTTATTATTTTTTTTACCTCTTTTTTTAAAAACGAATATTCGAATATTCGCTTCGAATCAGTGCCGAATATCCGGAGCTCAAAAAACGCTATTCGGGCCAGCCCTATTAATATTACCAGGTAAGTGTGTGATACAAGCTCCAAAGTACCAAATAATAATTATTCTTGATAAAATAATAGTAGGTAAATAGAAAGTCTAAGTAAATTACACTGACATGCTTCTCTGGTTTACATACACAGCTCTGAAAAAAAAAAAATCAGAAGTGACCAATCCAAGCTGAACTGCTTGAATTTTTGCACCAGGAGTGGTATAAAGTTATCCACAAAACAAAAATTGATTTCTGAACTCTTAAAACTTTATGATTATGAACTTGTTTTCTTTGTATTATTTGAGGTCTGAAAGCTCTCATAACATTTATAATATGCTAGATCATTATTTTATTTGTGTCAATTTTGAGTACATTTTGAGCAGGCTTATTTGGAAACATAAAACCACTGTGCACCAAACAATAAAAGCAGAACAGATTTATTTTTGTAAAGTGTTAGAAAACCCCTATTACAGTTTATTTTACTTTGACATATGTTCAGTGCATTATTGCTGGCAGGGCTGCATATTATAGGAATAAACTGAAAACTATAAAACTGACATGGAAAGGACAAAGTAGCACATTTAATAATTGGGTATTTAGGTAACAAAATTTAACTCTCTGAGGTCAAATTCAATGGTTCTCATTAAAATCTTATTAGAACAATACAGTGCAGCTTATACGTTTATCATACTGTATGTTTCTCGTTGTGTCTAACTGGGGGATTTGTGTGCTTGTCTTTAACTGCCACTCATCTGTAATTTATGTGTAAATTCTCCAGTGGACATTTAGAAAATAACTATGATATAGGGTCTTGCTGTAGTGCCTCTTTGGCGAGGTAAAGAAACAGACACGGGCATGCAATAGAAATTTAAACGCCTGTTCACAAAATAATAATTCTGGATGTGATTAACTTAAAAATTTTGGACTAAGATTCAATTGAATTTCAAAAGAATCATTGAGATGGCTGGCAAGTTGTGGACTCCAGAGGGTTAAAGTGTACAACTAACCTGGACAAAATTCCACTGTAATGTTCCAGGTTTAAGTAGAAATAAAAGAACACAAGTCATACATTATGCACCAGCCTGCTACCTGCGCTGTGAAAGCAAAGATTCTTTCTATGGTTTAACTAGTACTTTCCTAGGTTTCAAAATAATTGCAGAGTGCTTTGGCTTCTGTATCTCACACTTACCCAATTAATTCCAGGACACTTAGAGTGAAGTGTTTACACTGAATCTGTATCTGCAGAAATTTGGGAAATTTAGTACAACTTGTTACTCAAGTGTTACACATGGGGCAGTCACGGCTCTGTTGAGGCTTAGATCACATTAGATTAAGGCGTCTCCTTGTTCTGTGTCACACCTGCATGCACCGCACCTTTAAGATCAGACTCTCCGGAGTACTAATAGCTGACACCTGACTACTGGTTATTTGATCCTTGCTTGTTTTCGACTAGGATTTTGCCTTGTGTTTTTGGATAATAAACCTGCTTGCATTTACATCCAAATCTATCCTAGTTGGTTCTTACATTCTGAATTAACATGATTATAAAATAGGGATACGTTTTTAAAATCTCTGCAAACATGTCAAAGTAATAAGGAAATTTGTTTGTTAATCTGTTAGTTTAAAGGTGGCTCTGTCCATATTTGCCTTTGTCCGTTTTTGTTCCGAGAGCTACACAATGTCACAGTGCCCTAATTATCAGTTAGCAGCGGCTGAGCAGATGAGGCATGAATTCCTGGCTGAGCTCGCACTATGACCCAGCTGTCATATAAATACAGTAGGTGCTGGGAATCGATGCTCCATTAGGCTCTGTGAGCGTGCTCAGTGGGCCATCCACAAAACAATCAGCCCACCTTCGGGGCAAGGAACCCTAACGTTCGCTGCAGCTAACTTGATGTTTCCATCTCTGCACGGTGGAGGGATCCGAGGGGAAACTGGAGAGGAGCATTTCTGGCGCCGCTTCACGAAATGAAAACCTTAACATTCAATCCACTGAATAAGAGTAAACCAACCAAAGCTATTCTCTACAGTAGATGAAATTGGATTGTTTGTCCCCTCACAGCTGCCTGGCTGTGAAAAGCTGGCCCTGACCACAGCACCTCGTTACCATTCAAATGACATTACGGGCGCAGCTCTCGCTGCACGGCTGAGATTTCGTTCCATGTCACAGACTGTTTATGGGGCATAAAATCAAATCATTGCTCTCTTGGTTTTTTTTGGGTCGTCCGCACTGAGACACTCCAGTGCAGGTTTTTTTTCCTAGTGCTGCAAAGTGAATAGTCAGGCAGGCGAATGTGACTTCAGTGCAGAACAGCGGAGGCTCTGCCAAGAGCAGCTGGATCCCTGGTTTCAGACATAAGCCGGCGAGGGCAGCCGTTCAAAAGGCAGAGCGTCGTCTGAAAGGCCACAGCCCCTCTCTCGGCGGGCAGTGAGGCCTCCAGCCCTGCTCTGGCTCTGCTCTCCGATTTCGAGTGCATCTTAGAGCCACCCCTGGAGCAAGCCAGCAAGGTAAGATGGCTACCGCAGAGCGTAGCACCCTGATGATTTGGCCACCGGCGGAAACAGGAGGTGTTTTTTTTTTCTTCTTCTTCCCTTATCTCAGTGCTGCAAGCAATTTAACACTACTGTGAGAAATGACGGAGGAAGGACCACATGTACCTGACAAGGACAATGAGCTTTTCCTGAGTTTAAGCTCGATAGCTACGGATGTTAGTGTTGGTAATCCTTTAAGACGCAGGCAAAAATCAGCTATTTCTGCCTTGTAACCGGCTCTTCTCCTTTAATAATGTGATTTTCCAGTGATATGGCTTAACTCAGTATGAAAAAGAAAAAAAAAAACACGAGAAAATGACTCAGTCTAACAAAGACATTCATAATATCCTAGCTTATTATTTTATTTCTATTTTAAGTACATTTTGGGCAAGCTTTTTTGGAAACATAAAATCACTGTGCGTCAAACAATAAAAGCAGAATATGGCTTATTTTTGAATAGTGTTAGAAAACCCTCATTACTGTTTATTTTACTAGGACTAATGTTTAGTGTGTTATTGCTGGCAGGGCTGCATGCTATGGGAATAAACGTATACTGCACTATATAATACTGTGCAAAAGTTTTAGGCACCAGTGAAAATTAACATTTTAAAGCTCCTTCATTGTTTTTCTCAGTAAAACTTAAGTTTTATAGTAAATACAAATATTATTTATACAAAAAGTGGTGATTTTACATCACTGTGTTCATTAAAACATATCAGAAGATCTTCTCATGGAGTGTATTATTGTTTAGAGTTATCATCATATAAACAGCGGGTCTGGAAATCAGTGTTTAATGGTGTTAAATCAGGTGTGAGGTGCTGATGGAATTGAACACATACACTTTGGCAATGGCAGGGGGCATACAGGAGAAACCAGGAACCAAGCTTTGTTCTTCAGACTAGCTCAGGGTATATTAACTACTTTTCTTAAAATAAGAAATTTTTGCTAGTAATACTGTATTTATGTTTTTTGAGATAAATGGTTTTGAGTAATGTGTAATCTTAACCTGTCCTGATATCAATAACACAATTCTTGTATCCAGGATTGGAAAAAAATAAATGATACTGGCCTGATATAATCTGCCTCTGGTATATATAAGGAAAACAAGAACAGTGCAGACTTTCTATTTATATCAAGCAGCAAAAAAGCATGACACATTCCATCTAATTCCCCTCATGTGCACACACTGCAATAATGATGCTGAAACGATATATTGTGCTGCTCTAACTGATGATGGTAAGATAAAGCTCTGTAAAAGAGACATCTGTAAATCGTGCACCATCCATCACGGCTATGACAGGACCCAGTAAGCCGCTTCTTGCTTTTCTAGCAAGCTTCAATAAAAATTGAGTCTGCTGAGATGAGTCACGCTGCCTCAGATAACTCAGTGTGCAGTGTGTTTCCTTAAGCCGGGCTTTTGAATGTGTAGGGGGTAGGAAAGCTCCCTAAACAACTTGTGGGTGTAACAATGCCAAGTTATTATTTTGTTCCGTAGCAGTGTTGCAAAATTCACAAGAAGTGTGCCAAAGGAAGAACTACTGAGAAACAGTGAGACAAAAAGCAAGCTCCGATGATAAATATCTGTCACTGACCATCTCTTAATAGCAAATTTATTTTCTTATCATCATTTCTTTATGCCTCGAAAAGGAATAGCCGAAACTGCCCCAGGCTCCACTCTGAGTTTAGGAACAGAGAGAATAGTAAATGGAAACGTTGTACATTTTGGTCTAAGCTATAATTCAGAAGCCTTTATTATTGCATCTAACACTGGCCTACTTGCAGCAATCCTTAAGCTGAGTTTTATTACGTACACTTTAAAGCCTAATGCTTTTCTTAACAGCCTCTGCACACTAAGTAGCCTGGCCATTTCCAGTAAATAGCAGCATGTCACATAAAGCTGTATGTATGCAGGCTTCTGTAAAATATTCAAAAATCTAATTACAGAGGAAGATAAGCATTGCTCTCTGGGATTTTCTTAACTCATTACAAAACAAAAGAGACGAGTCTTTACCGTAATTGTTATCATCATTGGTCCCATGTCCATATTCATAATATTCTGAAACGCTGCAAAATATAAAAAGATATCTTACAGAAAGACACACACAAAAAAACACATAATTGCCAAAAGCAGGCAAACAAAGATAACATTAATAACATTTTGCATGCTGTATTTATGTGAACTGTTATGTTCAACTGTAAGGAACGGCAATAATATTACTGGATTAAACTCTCTAGATGTTTGATCATCCAAAATATGGATATAACATTGCCTTCAAACTCAAGTAATATACAATCAATATTTATAAATATGTTATATATATATATATATATATATATATATATATATATATATTTTTTTTTTTTTTTTTTTTGAAGTAAGCTGTAAACATTTAATTAATTAATTAATTTATTTTTTTTTGCAATTTTTGGAAGGCTAGTTACCCCCTCCATTGTCTAGGCCTCCTGACACTAGGAGGATAAAGGTTGCAATTTTGCAACTAATTTGCACTATGATTATGACATAAAATGAAAATATTTCTCAGTATTGCTGAGAATACTGTTATCAAAAAAATAAATAAATAAAATAAAAACTGATATATTGTGATATTATTTTAGGGCCATATAACCCAGCTCTTAAGTTAAACATATATATTTTTTCTGTACTGTATATTTGTCAGGGGTTGACCCAGGCAGAGAGACGAGGAGGCGGACGTAAACACAGGTAGGGCGAATTTATTAAATAAATATAAACAAATAAACAAAGAACAGCGAAACAAAGAAATAAACAAGAAACGGAGGCAAGATAAAACTAAAACAAATAGGGAGGCTACTAAACCAGAAACTAAACAGAGCTAAGAACATAAACAGGGAATAACTAAAGACTAAACACTAAGCAGGTGAATAGGGAACACGGAAACAAACAAGAGATACTAAAGATAAACAAACGGGGAGACTATAAAACTAGGCGGGATAAACTAAAACAGGGCAAGGGAATAAACTAGGGAAAACACAGGGAACTAGAAAATAACAGAATAAACAGGAAGATAAATATATACTACAAACAAAGAACAAGGGACTCGGGCTAAGGCTATGAAAACACTGAAGACAGAGAAACGCAGAGGGACAGACAACGGGGGACAGTGCAAAGACCGACAGAGGACAAGTAACAGAGGAAGTCTATTTAACTAAACAGGAAACACACTGGGAGTGGAAACACCTGGGGAAGGGGTGGAGCTACAAATGAGACATGAGGTAATGGAAAATCACAGGCAGAACACAGGGGCACGGGTCACGTGGGACAACACAGGCACGAGGACAGACAGGAAACAGGGCCAGGCGTGACAATATTAGTCAAACATGAGTACGCTGTATAGGAACACACTTTTGCACCCCATTCATTTTAAATGAAAAATTCTGGAAAAAAATAATAAGAAAAAAAAACCTTTAAGATTTATTGTAGATTCATCCAAACTATAAAGAAAAACATATGGAATTATTTAGTAAACAGAAAAGTGTTAAACAAACCAAAATATGTTTTATATTTTATATTATTCAAAGTAGCACCTCTTGCTTAGATGAAAAGTTAATCAGTAACCAGCCTCAAAAAACGTTAAATGTTAACAGCTCCCCAAAAACATCATTCGTAATGTGTTCCTTCGTAGTCTGGATGAGTTCAGTATTATTTTATAATGTAGGAAAACATTGAATGAGTGTGCCCAAACTTTTCACTGTATATATTAGAGGTGTGCCAAAAAATCGATTCACATAAGAATCTTGATTCTCATTTACTACGATTCAGAATCGATTTAAAATGTCCCAAAATCGATTCTGAGGGGCGGGTTTTGGACTGATTTTGGGCTGGGTATTTTTGTTGGACCTGGCAACCCGCTTGTCCCTTCAAACCGAGGTCTTCCAGACCCACACAGAGCGTAGTAGGTGTTTGAGAATCACCGGTAAGATGGCAGAACAAGCACTATATTACCTTAGATTAACGTGTAGTTTTAATGTTTTATGGCAGAATGCTTCATAACAAGCATAAAAAAGATCGCTAGTAGTTAGTTTCAGTAACTGTTAGCTAGCTAACAAGCTAACTTTCCAGTTCCACCTTAAATAACGCTACAGGTGGCTGCGGGCTGCAGCATTTAAGGCGGAACGGAAAAATAACAATAAGCTAATCAGAGCTCATTTCAGCTCCTCATCACAGAGGAATTAAGGAATGGACAATATGAATTAATTTCTCCACCTCCTGCCCCCTTTCTGAAGAAATACAACGACCTTAAATTAACTAGTTAATCAGCAGCTGCTCCTGAACTTTAGCGCTCCACTGCTATCATCACATCAGCCCAGCAGCGTCACCTACACACCACCGCTAGTAGCCTGGTAATAAAGCAGTGTTATTTATTTATGTATTTATTGTTCATTAACGTCATTGTGATATCCCAGTGATTCCTCTGTCACTGAGGACCCACATTCCTGCACATTTTATTGTTTTTGTAACACATTACTTGCTCCAGGACCAGTGTATATTATGGAGGGTTTTTTTTTCAATAAGATTCATAAGCCAGAAGCAGAAATTTTTATAATTCAAATCGTTTTGAATCAAAAATCGATTTTGAATCGAATCGTGGCCCCCAAAATCGGAATCGAATCGAATCGTGAGATAGTAATCGATTCCCACCCCTAGTATATATATATATATATATATATATATATATATATATATATATATATATATATATATAATATGAATACCTTTTGGACTGGTTGTTGTAGTTGTCGTCGTAGCCTTCGTAACTCTGATCGTCATATTCCCCATCATATCCGTCATCGTAGGCCTGATAATACAGAGACACACATATCACTCTTACATATCAGGACAAAAACCATCCACAAACAGCACTCTAATTGTTTAGGGTTGAAAAATCAATGTTTAATTACGCTGTAAAAGGATTTCCCTTATAAATATACTCCCAGCATGAGGGGAGTGACACGGCTGAATCATGTCCAACACAACATATTGATTGTTTGCAGGGACAATTGTTTCATTTGCCATGTCTGGTTTAGCGGTTGACCCCTAGCCGGGATTAATACCGCACTGCTGACAGCCACAACAATACATTTCTTATCACTTAATAAGACGCCCATCCTGCTCATTCACATGATAATGTGACCAGTACAGTAGTAGTATTGGATTCTACATACAGTGCTGACACGCGCTGGTATAGAGCCTTTTCTTCTTAATCTTAATCTTAATTGAAGTATGAATTATTACGATTCAAAGTTTAGGTTTAATTTGGGTCTTGAGGAATAAATGAAAATGTAATTTGTAAAAACAGCCTCTGAAAGGCTCTTTAGGGACAGAAAATGGCTCTTCTTTGGCACTGCACCAAATACATGCAATTTTTAATTATTTATCATTTATAATAAAATGGCATATTAAAATGTATCCCTACAAATTATCCCTACAAATACTGTAGCATGACATATGACATATTGTGCCTTATACCTGTTCATTAATAACAAATTGATAGATCAAAATGTTTCCTCCAACTCGACTGTCTATTTTCTTGTTTTACCAGTAAAATAAAAAAAATGGAAATGGAAAGAACAAGGAAAGAACATAACATAACAAGTAAACGAGTTTAGGTCAAAACCACAAAACAGAAGTACACTAGATGGGCACACACTTTTGCAGTCCATTCATTCTTAATAAAAACAATCTGGAAGAAATTGAAAAAAATTAAGCGATGCTTATATACAATAATACCACAGTTAGTTCCGACCCTGAAATGTGATTGGCTGAGAGTGTTCTATGAGTGCCGTTATCAGCCAGTAATGCATTGTAACCGAAGCTCTCTATGTACGTATTACTCCACCACAAAGGGTTATCTAGCACTGACGCAGCGCTTACAAGCCAAACAGTGCAGCTACAAACAGAGCAGCAAGTGGATGCGTAAAAAAAGCTTTATTCAGAAAAGGGAAGATGCAAAGGGGGGAAGCAACAGGGGATGACATACCATAAACGAAAGATAGTCCAGGGTCAAAATAAAGGCAAACAGCAATGTAGAACAGTCGTAAACAAGAAAACAAACTGAGCTATGGAAAACATTGTAATGCAGGACAAACCAAAACAATACTCAGCAGTGAGAGAGTGGACTGAAGGGGTTATACACAGGGGCTATACAAGTGAGACTAATTATTATTACTTCCTGAAAGTGCTGTGTGCAGAGTCATGTGATCATGTGAGCAAGTGTAGCCAAGTGTAGTGCGTTCTGGGTAATGTAGTCCGGAGACTAAAGATCACAGGAAGAGCTGAGTGCAGGGGAGACAAACCCTGAACTGTTGTAAACCTTAGTGGTCAGTTATTTCATTGGTCACTTAATTAGTTTTTTAGTAATATTACTCATAATACCAATCATTTTATATTTTTACACATATAGGTAACGTTGATTTCTTATATAATGTAATGCAGTGTTCTCTTAATTTCAGAACATGATTTTGTTTCATCTGTGTTCTGATTGGCACTTGAAAATGTTCTGCACATTTACATGGAAATAAACAGCTTTGTCTCCACGGAGCAAATTGATGGATCATTTTGCTAAATTAATTCACTACAATATTACTATATTCTAAAGCAATGTCTGCATACATATCTACTGAAGCTCAGCTGCAGACTGTGATTCGAACCATCATGAAAAAATAAATAATATGCAATTTTATTCGAGACCATTTACACCGGCAGCTCGTTCTCAGAGGTTGTGCTGTAATTTAAAATGTGTAAATGAAGTGTAATGTGCAGAGACTGGTCCTCTGAGGGTTCACTGAAAATGTCGGAGCACTTTTCATCCAGACGGATTCGTCTAATGCTAGCGAGTTTGCACCCCAAAGACTCAATCTTTTGATTACTCCTCTTCAGCACTGGAACAGAATTATGGATGTGCTTTAGTTCATCATGAACTGCGTGCTGGTATGATGCAGGTTGGTGTGTTTGTTGATTGATGCCTCAATCAAGAATCCTTGCAACTCACAGGCAGTGGAAAAGCAGAGGCTTTTAAACAAGTTCCTATACTAATCTAAAAAAAAATAATAATTCTCCAAGGGTTTTAAACATACAAAGCTTGGTTTATCTCTTGATCATAGTCTCTACAATCTAGCTATAGATACTTTGAAGCAAACAGCGATGTTAAAGGCATCTGCTAAATACCTTAAATGTAAATGTAAAAGCTACTTAAGATATAAAATACACCATTTGAACAGTTGCTTTGCGCTTTGAGAGTGAACCAAGCTTATGCTAATGAGCCTGAATTTATCAAAAGTCAAATGGAGCACCAGGCAGCTGAATGGCACCTTAGAACCAAAATGTCCACTTGCATATATCACATATATCACATACACCTATCTACGACCCAGGTCTTCTTTATCACTCCTATGTCTTTTTAAATATAAATTATGTTAATATATTTTTTATGTCATGTACACATACTGTATACACGAAACATGTAAATGGTATTTTTCTCATACTTTCTCATACTTTTGATTAACAAAGATTGTAAAATCCTTACACACGTATGAGTACTAAAGAGCATATCGCCCAGAGATCGACAACTTTCTGCAGTCAGTCATTACAGACTGACTAGAGCTTTACAAAATAGCTGAGAAGCTGCATATTGTTGCTTTCCAATGAGAAACATAAATCTCCAAAACAGCAAATTTACAGGAGAATGATAGACCTTTGTAACTTTCAATAAAAGTCAGTGTAAAGAGTAGAATAGAGTTTATTTGTGGTAATTTTGGAGCATTTCTATTGATTCTTTAATCATGAAAATTTGACACAGTATATAGAAGATTTTGTGCACTCAAATATTGTAGTAAACTAAAAATAGTCAAAAACCGAGATACTTGTTTTTCATTGGACAGTGACGATACATGCCTGATTCTTAAACAGCAATTTACCATTGCTACAGTATATACTAATGTCCTGGTAATTTAATCCTGCTGCACACTGCTGTCATCCTGCTGTCATTAACCTAGTTACCATTTTTATTGGTTAAATAATAAGTGTTGTTCATAAATGTTTTAGTAAAATATGACCATTGTTCATCTATGAACCAGTACCACTCATTTTATATATCTTTATACCTTTTAAAATATATATTAAATAAATACACGCTCTAAGTGTGAAATAAACTAATCCTAATGAAGCTGAATTCATCAAGAGTCATGTGGAGCACCCTGCTATCTGAATGGCACCTAGGAACAGAAATGTCCACTTAGATAAGAAAGAATATCCACAGGAATTGCATTTCCAATCCAGGAAATAAGCAGGTAATAGGAGGCATTTTAAGAGTTCGCATTTGTGCAAAAAAAAAAAAAAAATCTGCCACCCAATTTCTAATCTTTTTCAAAGAATGCTCAAATGCACAACAGGCAGTCTGGCAGTAGGAGCTTTCACTCAAAGCTCACAGTGGCACAAAAGTGATGGTGTGTGAGTGTTATCAGAGAATACAGGTACAGTAGTTTTTCATCTGGAGAGATTCTGATGTGTGTTCAAATGCAGTCATATTCAAACCACTCCTCATCTCCCGAGGATTCTGGGATTTCTGCAAACTCCCTTTCCTAACACTCTAGAGATGTCCATACACTCTTAAAAATAAAGGTGCTAGTGAGCAATTACCACAGAAACAGGGGGCTAATAACTTTTTGCAAATCGCAGTGCACTTACAGTAACTCACCACAAAATGATTGGTGGCCCATATGGAATTTGAATTGAGCATTTAGAATATAAAGAATTACATCACAATAACTGATATAGACTGTTAAAGTGACTGACAGGGCTAAACATGTATTTTGTCCAGTGGGCCAAGCACTTCCACTATGGTCGAGAGATTGTCAATTCGAATCCCGTTCATGTAGCTTGCCATCGGAGCCCTGTCAGAGCCCTGAGAGAGCACAATTGGTCTCTTGCTCTCTGTCTGGGTGGGTAGATGGCGCTCTCTCTCCCCACATCCCTCCAAAGGGTAATGTTGAACAGCACAAGGCATCTGTGAGTTGATGTATCGGAACTGAGTCGTTGCACTTTCCTTTTAGTGTGCTGTGATGATGCTAGTCGTCAATTCTACATCAGCAGCAGTTCAAAAAAGAGGCGGTGGCTGACTTCACATGCGTCAGAGGAGGCATGTGCTAGTCTTCACCCTCCTGGTGTTGGGGCATCACTAGTTAAAGGGGGGGTTCTAATGAGTGGGTTGGGTAATTGGCAATGCATATTAGGGAGAAAATAGGATTAATATTACAAGATTATTTAGTTATGATAGAACTAGCTTTCACTCAGTCTAACTTTACCAGTCATGTGACTGCTCTTTGCCAGATTGGTCAAAGACTTGGCAGTTAAAAATAAAATTTGGAAGATAATTATTTACAAAATATGTACCAAAACTTTATAAAAGTTGGGTGATGCAACAGGACAATGAGACAATACACTGCAGATTGTTATAAGAAAATACAAAATCCACCTTTTGTATGGCCCAGGAAAGACAGAGCCCAGGAATCAACCCTATAGATATGCTACAGATTGAGTTGAAAATAGCCGTACACTTAAGATTCTTCCACTATCATTATAATTGTTGAATGATTGTGTTCAAAGAAACCTGTATTATACCATATTTTTTACTTTGTATTATTATTTCAGGCACATTATATTTGTCAATACACTTGGATGACTTGGATGAAGATCAGATTACATTTATGACAAATTTAATCAGAAAACCATGAACTTCAATGGAGGTTCAATGAATGATTTTTCCTTTTCAAAGTATGCTTGTAAATCTTTTAAATACCAAAAATATGTTTCTATGGCATCACCCAAGAACTTCCTGTAGCACCTTTACTTTTTTTAGTAGTAGTACTGTATTCAACACCATTTACACTCATGTTTCATGTCTGTGAAGGTCAACAGCGTTTTAGCGAATCCCAACGTGATGAAACAACTTCAGAGGAAGTCATGCTCCTCTCAAGTGGAGCTGATGTTAATGTAACACATTGTGAATAAAGGGCTGAGGCACCGTCTCATTTCTTGTGCTGGTATTTATGTCTAGCCTCTCAGGAGCGTGTTTGCAGCACCAGTCTGAACTTCAGCTAATTATTCACGAGGCATAAGGCCAACATTTATAATTGCGTAAAGCCTGAACGTAAAGCCAGACCTAGCAGGTGTAATGAATAAGCGAGGCGGGTGGTGCTGTTCCTGCTGAGAGGAATACATGGCACACTCTGGCTCCCAGTCGAGCTGCTGGGCTGCTTTGAAAGTGCATTTAATCCTGTGCTGTCACTGCTGCATTTATTTTTGGAGCTCTTTTTCTTGTCACAACCATCCCTCCCTTTCTCCTTCTCTTTTTTTTCCCTCTAAAGGTAAAGGCATGCTCTTATCGTCTTACCTTACTCTAAACATCTGATGGTAAAGGCATCAGATGTTCAAAGCTTTCTTTTATATCCATCATCTTGCTCTGGATTAATCCTTCTGCTGACTCTGAAACCTGCCACGCCGCAACACAGGCCGCATTTCAATTACGCTAACTTCAAAAAAAAAGAAAAAGAGAAAAGAAGCATAAACTCGCACCGACAAATGCTATACTAAAATGTCAAACACTGTGTGCTCCTCGGCGCATGCTTGTCTGGTAAATGTGAGCTTTCATGTCATCGGTTTAATGTTTCTCTGCGAGTGAGGTTAAGCGGCGAAACTCTCAGAAAAAGGGTATGTTTCAGAAATGCAATTACTTCACTATGGATTACATTGACAAGAATAATTTTCTTTCGCTGGCTGGGAGTGCGACAGGCTTTAACTGTGTCATAACCTACGCTGCACTCGGTGCTTTCATAATTCAGAGATTAGCAGAAAATTCGTGCCTCTTTTGATTAGGTCTAATCTGTTGGGAAGACCTTGGCTGGCAAAGAGAGCAATTGAGGGCCCTGTCTTTTCCCTTAACAACATTTAAATTCCCCTCTGGGCTCGGCCGTGGTTTTATGAGTGTGAACATGGATTAAACTAAATTAAAGTTAAGGATTATGTCAGGGATTAAGTTGTTTAAGTGATCTAACACAGAAACATTGCTCTATTAGCTTTCCCTCATAATGAAAGGGTCGCCGACCTGCGCTCTCATTCTAATGGATCCATTTTGTTAGCGCTGCACATTTTAACAGCAAAGTAGCGAAACGGCAGCAGCGAGTTTAAGTCTTATTTGTGGATGTGTCAATCACGCTTATACCTACACCCCTTAAAAGAGGTCTTCTTCAGCAGAACACAGAGCACTAGTGTTTTGACATACTCATTTAGGAGGATCACTTCACCGACATAAAGTGACTGCTTTTTTTTCTCAGTGCAATCTAATCAATTTGACAATATGAAGCACTCTGAGCAAAGTCAATATCATGGACTTCAGGCGCACGTCTTCGAGTGGACTTTTTTGACCTCCATGCAGAATTTGTTGAAATTACATGCTTTCATTACATCAAATAAACAATTCTGTCAAAGTGCACTGACTTGAACAAGATTGGAAATGCTCTCTGAAAAAACATGGCTGAAATAAAAAAAAAAAAAACAGCTGAAACCGCTCAATAAGAACGCATAGTGTTATACTGGCTAACACTGACAATTCTCAAAACTCTGGTGTAGATCACATACAGCGGTGCAGCTTTTTCCTAAACACAAACTAAACAAGCTGTATATACTCATAAAAATGATCATAAAGATGATGCATTAGAAGATGTGAATGTGGAGTGTGAATTCTTTAAAGAACCTTTATATCAATCTTTAAACATTAAAAAAGGTTCTACACACATGTTCTATGGCATTATTTAAAGACCTCTTATTAGCATTTTTGTAAAGAGTGTAAGACTCCTTATTCTGTAAGGGACAGATAAATCTAATGCATTTAAGAGAAGAGGTCATTAAACTAGAGCGAAGTATTTTGACACTGACAAGCTGTGAAAACGTAAGCTAAAGCAATCTTTAAATTAATCATGAGTGTTACTTGGGAACATCCACATTTGTATAAGTATATAAGTATAAGTTCTGAGGTTTTATTGTGTCAGTGAAGTTAGACATTGGCCAGTGTGCTGATGGCAAGGCAACATGAATTATCAGGCCTGAAAGTGAGTGCCAGATAAACAGGACATTTCATTTCTAAAGTTGTATGGAATTGCTTTGAAGCTCCATTAACCACAGATAAAAGACAAGATGCCGGTAGTGAGAAGAGACAAGATGAAGATACATATTATATTACTGTTATACGTCATCATTATGGCCTCTTGCCTAATTAAAGGCTGAGAGAATGATCAACATGTTTTAAAGCTTAAGATCACAGGAGGTCTAAGCTAGCTAACATTTATGAGAAAGTCTGAAATGGCACCACATTTCCAATATAGCACACTATGAAGATCACGTATATGTTAAATAATACACAAAGGGCTGTGTGTGCTTCAGTCATAGGGTAGACAGTGTTCTTTGGATGTATAATACATTATTGGTGTGTAGAAGTAATACTGATGTGACCCAAGTAGTGCCCTGTATAAGGAGAACTATTATGACGGCTTTCAAAAGAGTCAAACATATTGACATTCATTACTCAGGTAGAAGTACAGATACTAGGGTTTAAAATACTACTGTATCCCAAAAATCGCCAGTGCGCCTTATGTATCAATTCCACCAATCAGGTATTAAGGGGCAGTTCAATCCAAATGCTAGCTCTTCCGATGTTCAGAGGTGGGAATATCCAACTGTAGTCTGTGTGTTTACCGTGTTAAAACAAGCTATGTAGGACGAACTGCTAGCAGATGGGACCCTGGGTTACCGGAACACTTAGGGTTCCTCTGTCTAGCGCTATCGGGCGGACTAGCGCTGCTGCTATCCCCACTAAAATACTGGAAATCTAAACTTACTGTAAATAAACTTACTGTAGATTAACATTCTGCACTCGTTTGAATTTGAAGTAATTTTGTAAAGAAAAGTTTTGTTTATTTAGGTGCTTCCCCAGTGACGAGACCAGTTGAATTAGAAGAGAAACATGGTGACACCCTTGTTCCTTACTACTGTCGCTTAAAATGCGCCTCATAGTCTGGTGCGCATTATGTATTAAAATAGACCAGAAAATACACATTCATTGATAGTTAAAGGGCGCCTTACACTCCGTAAAATACAGTAAGATTAACGGTAAAAATGAAAACACAAAATGAAAACAATTACAAATTCTCACCAGAAACGTATCTAAATTCCTAACTCCTCAAAACTAAAATAAAATATAATCATATGCTTGATTAACAGCATATAGTTATAAAATGGATTAAGGTGTGTGTGCTGCCTACAGTTAGACACTGAAGCTCATTCAGTTTCAAGCCCACTTCAGGTTAGCCATCCTCTCTCCACCTCAGTGGTTCTCAAACAGGGCCTCAAGACCTTTTTCTCACTCTCAACTCCCAATATAAGGATAAATGTGGACCGTCAGGGGGCCGGAGGACTGGTTTGAGAACCACTCAAGCTCTTCATCACTGGTTTCTGACTACAGAGCGGAGCTTGTCTGAATATGTTTGCATGCAATTTATTTTCCCAAATTTTGAATGTAAAAAGAAAGTCAGAGTGTTCTCTTTTATTTATTTTCTTTTTTTAAACGAGGCAGTGCTATTTTGCTGGTGTGATCAACTAGGGGTGTACTAGAGGTGTGCAAAATGATGTCACCATATTGCGGGTATTTTTCACCATATGACAAGGTTGTCATGCAGCCAAACGTAAAGGTAGACTCGCAGGTACTTTACATAAAATGTATTAATCAAATTTTTTGACTTACATACAAACCAGGGTGCACAGGCAAAAGGGTCATACACAGTAAATCAAAACAGGCAAAGGGCAAGGCAAAAAGGGTCAGCAACTGTAAACAAGCAGTAAAAAGGCAAGGAAAGAGATGTTTTACCTTGAAACTTATTTTACATTGTACTTGACTATTGTAAGTCGCTTTGGACAAAAGCGTCTGCCAAATGTAATGTAATGTAATGTAATGTAAAAAGAGAGTGGTCAAAAAACACAAAAAGGAGTCGGCAACAAGGTAGAACTACCAAAAGAAACACTAAGTATAAGATCTAGATTCAATACCCAGCAAGGAAACAAAGGAAACAGGGTAGTATTTGCAGGTGTGAGCAATCAGAAGCGAGTGTGAACGGTGTGGCGTCATGTGATCAGAAGAGTGAGTGAGCCTGCTGGGAAATGGGGTCTTTGTTGTAAAGTTCAGTTTGAAAATAAAAATTCCAAAAAAGCATAAAGATATTTAATGCATGCATTTAAACTACAAACAATTATAATTATATAAGCTAAACTAATATAAGATAAAAGACTTTTTTTCAAGACTTTTAATATACCACTACTATCTTGATATATATTTCGTTTTTTGTCATTTTAATATTACTGTTACTGTACGATACTATATGGCACACCCCTAATGTGTATAATAAAATATTGAATAAATGATACAGCAATGCAATGTTGGCCATATCACCTCCCCTCTGGGCGATAAACACACTCTTGTAAATATCGAGGTGCTGATTGAAGCATCACAGTGGCTGCAGGCAGAAGTCAATGCATCATTAATCAAGCGCTTGTCTGAGTTGGTTTCCGTTTACAGATTGAACCTAATTAATGTACGTGGCCATGAGGTCATTGTCACCTATTGTAAAGTCCACTTGTAGACAGAATCTGAGTCTTTCACCTCTTTGACCTTAACACAGACTTACACGGCGCGGTGCAGCAAGAAAGCTGGCTCTAGTTAATGATGCCTGATCCGTATATTTCAACACTCATTTGGAAATCCAATTAACTGTGGTCCTATTGAGCAAGCTAACGGGAAATAAATCAAGTGTTAACACATGGGTGGAGAGCTCTGCTAGTGTAATTAGGACAGCAGGCAGGCGAAGGCCCTCAATACTGCTCGCCATTATCAATTGACAACCAGCACCCCCCATGACAGTGACTGATTCTCATATGAGGCTGCTACAGAATGTCTCCCCACCAGAGAATGGAAAAGAAATGGCGCTTCCACAAGCTTTTGTCTCTGATAAATATTGCTAGTGTTTGGTTATTGGTGCTGGGCTCTTTTTGTGTTTAGCTGGATTTGCTCTACCATTTCCGCTTACTGCTAATTTGCATTTCAGGTTGAAAATGCAAGGATGAGAATGCCCTTGACATGTTTTCCTTCCCCTTAGCAAACCAAGCTCAATTATGATTCAATTGTAAGGATAGTGAGGTTTTTCCTCCCACAATATCCGCATACAAAGGACACTATTGTGATTCATAGAAAATAAACTTCAAGTATTATGAATAAGAAGGAAAACATTGTTTATTTGCGGTAATTCCATTTATATTTATTTATAAAGAATATATTTGGCAGTGGGTAGACTATTTATTCTTAAGGTTTCTAAATGCACCTCAGCTTGCAAGGTTTCTAAATGCATCTCAGATGCAAAACTCTGGTAAAAAAACTGATAAGGCTATTTGTGATGCACACAAAGTTTGCCATCATTTGGAAGAGAAAAGACATTTTATTGAACAATGACTAATTAATATATACTGCAGTGTCTACTCTAACGGGGGAAAGGAAAATTTTTAAGCAGCAATCTGCATCGATGAGCAGCACCGGTGTTATGTTGAATTGCGCTAATCATTGATATGTGCTACTATAACATTACATTACATTACGTTACATTTTGCGGCCGCTTTTATCCAAAGCAATTTACAAATAATGATGTATATTACAGTGCAATTCTGTGCCTGCAGCCAATACTGCACAATATGGCTATGTAGAAAAAAAATATCTTGTTGTTCAATTTTAAATAAATATTTTAGAATTATGTGCCTTTGTAAAAGAACATTTACATTACGAATTAATATTTTGAAAAGATGTAATGCATTCATCATACTCACACGTCAAAAAACCCCATTAAAGAAGTACATTGGTTGGTTTATTCAAAAACCTGAAAAAAGTGATAATTCAAATGCTTCACTGTTAAAACCCCATTTCACCATTACTTATGAAAGTGTGCATCTACCAAAACCCAAGGACAGACTCTACTTTCATACATCTATGAGAAAATCAAGTGACAATAACTGTCTGAGAACTCAATTACTGTCTAATTAATTAATGAATTTCAAAATGAATAACATCAGAAATGAGTTTCACTAATTATACATGGTGGCGGTGTGTTAGTGTTTGCTGTGTTGGTATGAGTGGATCAGACACAGCAGTGCTGCTGGAGTTTTTAAACACCTCAGTGTCACTGCTGAACAAACATCAAACAAAATATCAGCCAACAGCATCATGTGATCACTGATGAAAGACTAGAGGATATATAAAAACAAACATTTACGGGACCACACACTGCACAGAGCTTGATTCAAGGCATGTCAGTGTGTCATTGCTATCATAACGACGGGAAAAGTACGCCTAGTTTGGCTGAAAGGCATGGATAAGTGCAAAAGGCATGGGTTAATTCTCTTATTAAATCATGGGTGTAGTGTAATTTACCAATCAGCATCTTACTTTCCATTCCTTTAAGAGGCAGGTGGGCTCTGACTGATGCAACTACCAGGATGTGTCCAGCCTAATCTATTGCTTAAAAACTCAAGCACCTTATCAGTGCCTCTGCAGTGTTGAGAATGACCCACCACCCAAATAGTAGCTGCTCTCTGGTGGTCTATCCTGCCTGTGGGATCCTGAGCATTGAAGAACAGGAAAAAAGGAGGATTATAAAGTATGGAGAGAAAATGATGTAATACAGTCTATAATTATAGAACTAGTGCTCCTATTTGGCCAGTGGAGCTGATGAAATGGACAATGTGGACAAGACGAAGGTCATAATATTCTGATATGACTGTATGTGTATATATATATATATATATATATATATATATATATATATATATATATATATATATATATATATATATATATATACATATACACACATAATATAGTGGATGTGACATCTGTTCAATTTGTAGGTCACCTCCATATAGTTCAGATATGATGATTTTTTTTCTTGTCCTTTCTGTTAGCATGTGAACACGCATGTGCTCATTAATGTATAAAGACAAGGCGCAATCATTCAGGTGTACAGGATGCAAAATGACATGGAAAGTCTGGGCCTTAGGCAAACAATAACACATAATTGAATCAAGTCAATTATGGTGGGTGACCAGCAGCCGGGTTTTAATTTGATTTTGTCATAATTGAAAGAGATTGCCCTGTTTTAATTAAAAAGTTATATGATGTTAGCTCATTGGAAATCTCCGAGGATGCCTCTCGCTCATCTGTCCATGTATAAACATATGCATATTCATAGACCTCAAAAGTATTGTGACTGAATTATGAACACCTCAACTTTGCATGACAGACGAGGAGTATTTACCTGCTGGAGTTAATGAATGTGTTTCTGAGCCGGGGGCTTCAGGAAACTAATAACACTGTCCGCTAGTAATAACACAGGAGCTGTGACTGTAAAACAAACACCAATGATATTCACTTTAGTCTCCGGTTATGAAAGTTATTGGAGCTTCTTTTCTGATTTCTATCACTTTCTGTGAGTAATCTGAAGGTGGCACATATCCAGAGAAAAGCACACACTAAAAATGGAAATGGCAGACACCTCAGCGGTGATTTCATATAGAACGTTTTTTTTTTACATGCTTTACTTTCTGTCATGAGCAGCCTACATGAAAAGCGTCCTACAGCACTTACATAAAGAATTATACAATGCAAAATGGCATAAGTGAGGAGTGATCTAAAAACAGCATTCGGGAATGCAGCGCACTGTGGGCATACGCAGCTGCTGTTCAGCGGAGCTACGTAGTGTACAGGCCGACCTTTGCCAGCCATTTTAACGTCTGCCAAACACGGCCATAGCCAATTACCAAAGCTAACTTTTTGCTGTATTGCATCTGCTTCGACATTAACAGCCTCTAAAAGTCAGACAGGCCTGAAATAAGAAACGATGCCTGGAGCTTTTTGGTATTCAGTCTGTCTCTGAGAGTATGAAATTATTAAACAATCTTCTTGAGGTGTATGTCGTACATCTGTTTTATTAAAGGAGGGAGTTCTGCATGGAGAATTCCATTTCCATAATTAGTTCACCTCAGAAATGTCAACTCAGCGCTGTAAGCGAGCCTATTGTTAAAAAACAATTACTGGGGTAGGAAGTGCTTTCCTTTGAAATAGTGCAAGGGGAGCCTTTTCCTAATATTTTCCAAACCTGCAATCACAACAGACGACGCAGTCTGTTTGTGCGAGGATGCGTACGTGTGCTTTATTAATTAACACATTTCTGCACACTTCTGAGTGTGGGGTGCTATACCGAACATACTTTTTAGTAAGGTAGTAAGCAGTTTTGGATGCAGCCAATGAGAAGCACAGCTCTCTAAATCTTTAATGCAGCGTGAAAATGAAGCTGGTAAAGAACACAATCAAACAAAGCAAAAATAAAATCAACAAATCTCTATTTTTCAGCAAGCAAACACAAGAAGAGTAAAATACTCCATACTTCAGTAGACCTTTGTTGTTTACTGTGATGAAACAAATCAATAAAAAGCTCAAAGCAATGTGAATTCCTTTCTGAATGTGTTCAAATGTGGAGCCCTCTGGGGTTGATAAACACGCCAGTGCGTCAAGTTCAATGTTTCTCAATGCTTCTATTAATATCTTTGTAATAACGCAGCGCAGTGGAGAAGCGCTATGTCTCTGAGTGGTGAATCTCTGTGTTTATCATCTGTCTATCATCTTCTTAGTGTTCAGTGAAACTGACCAATGGACACTCACTAAAGGAGATAAAAGGCTCACTAAAGGCTTACTTAATTGTATAATTAAGCTCTTCTAACTAAAAGCCATATGTAAAATATTTCTTCTTCTGGGAGAAATCAGTTATTCTTTTAAAGAAATAAAATGTTCTTTAGTAGACTAATAGTTGTTCTTTTATAAAGGCACTTTAAATGAAAACAGGTGATATATGGTTATTCATTGGAAGAAACAGATGCTACAGCCTTGTAACTCTGGATGTAAGTCTTGTACAAACTTGCAATATGATTGCAATTCAAATCACAGACTCTATAGATTCTTAAAGCAGCACAAAATCATGGTTTTGTGTTGCATTATTGCAAAGATATTACTAGAAACATTGAGAAACATTTCATTTATTGCACAAGTGTGTTCATCAACCCCAGAGGGTTACAATATAACAATAGGGGCATCATAATCTTTTTTTAGATTTTTTTACAAAACACAAGGAAGCTCCAAATCCACAAGCTTTACCTTTTTTTTTTACTATGGTAAGTATGCAAGTACATTAACCGGCACAAATGCACAGAGTGCAGAGTGCAGATTTTAATGAGATAAGGTTGGCAAATGTCTCATTTAAATGCATTACAATTCTACAGAAAATCTAGTAAGGCTATTCCAGCTATTTCTTTTTGCATGGCAAGATATGCATAGCAATTTTTTGATATTTTTGATATTTTATAAGCACTGAAAGTTTCCACAAACAACCATCAAATCAAAATCAGCTGCTGCTTCAATTCAGTTTGATAGCATCCGTTCCGACTGCCAAGTTACCTGCAAACTAGGCTGTCATGTCACAGCACAAACAAGACGAACCGTGATATGAATATAGAAATATGTTCCTACTCAGTGAATCCTGTCATGGTATGGTTTGTGGAAGCACAGGCCTGATCTGTAATGCACCAGGCTTTTCAGGGTCTGTGAACCAAGGAAGTCGGTTCAAACTTTTCTGCAGTGGGTATTTGTATTATTTATACACTAGTGGAGAAACTACATCACTTAATTTAAAAAAACACACAAACTTCTATATTTATGTGCTCTAAACTGTATTTTGGTCAGTGTGAAACCAAATACAGAGCATTATTTATAGTAGTTATTTACAAAATAATTTAAAAAGGGCAGTGCTGGTATACTGGCCCTTGTACGCGTGCATATGACTGCAGCATGTTATATTTCGGTTATGCTGAAGTATGTATAGCACTATCTATTTTTGATGTCACAGGTTGTTGAGCTTTTGTAAACTTTCAGAACTTTTCAGAGACTTCAAATCTGCCCAGAGTAGCAGGGTCATGTGTATGCTCACACTGGGTATGTTTCAGCATGTGTAATTAGGAGATTTCTGTGTACTACCCAAGGCCAGCGCCAGCTATAGGCCAAACAGCCGATTGCCCAGTGCGTCTGCACTGCTTCTGGCCTCGTGCCTATAACTGCAGCACGCCAGTGAGTGTTACAGTATAGCCTTATGGCCTTAAATGTGATTGTACTGCAGTTATTCCTGATAAGAGATACCAAAGACAAAACTGATAAAAAAAAGACTAAATAATATAAAGATCTGGTCACCCTTTTTAAAATGCTCATAGAATGCCTCTAAACCAATCCCATTACAACGTTGCAACATGTGTTGTAAATTGTGGTATCATATTATTAATAACCTAATCATTTTTGTTAAACTACAAAATGATTAAAGAAATCCTGCAGAAATGCTCAATTTCCCAACCAAAACACAGTAGTATGAAATAGTGTGGGCACCCCTGATAATTTTCATGTTTTTTCTTTATAAATCATTGCTTGTTCAGATCATATAGCAAATAAACACAGTGATATTTGAGAATCCAATAATTGGTGTTAAAGGTATTCATATCGATAACATGTCTAGGGAGCCCAAATTTATGCACCTGCCTATTTTTTTTAAGAATTATTATTATTAATATTATTCTCAGTACTTAAAAGAGCAGATACCTACAGTGGCAGATCTCACAAAAGTGCATAATAACACTAATGTAGTATTAATTTGTAATACCTGAGAATTATGTTAACAGATATCTGTCTGAAAAATTATTTTCTTTTAGGAACAAATAGCAATTCATATGAACAAAATTCCTTACCTCACCTTGCTAATCTTCACTCAGCCTGATGAGTTTAAATAGCAAATTACTAGTATTAATGTCAAATTTAAAGACATTAAAATTAGATTGTTCTTGTTATTGCAAAGGAGAATATTTACCGTTGGCTATTTCTTTCCTCCTCCGATACATGTAAAGTCAGCCGCCGCCTCTTTTCCAACTGCTGCTGATGCAGCATTGCTGAATAGCATTACAGTGCGCTTGGAGGAAAGTGCATATACATCAGCTCACAGATGCCTTGTGCTGAGCGACATCACCCTTGGAGTGATGAGGGGTGAGAGCACCATCTACCCACCCAGAGAAAGCAAGGCCAATTGTGCTCTCTCAGGGCTCCAGTAGCCAATGGCAAGTTACATGAACAGGATTTGAACTGGTGATCTCCTTAGCCCGCTGGACCACTCGGAGCCCTTGTCTTAGTGTTTTTTATAGAAAAGTAGATAAAGACACTTAAGCATATAATTATTGGCTGGTATTACAAGTCAATGGGTACCTTACACTGTGGCATGGACCAGCCCTATCTAATCCTTCCTTTCTCTAGAAAATAAATAAAACTAGTTCAATTACTGTTTTCACTGACCACTAGCATGATGATAGCCTGTACCAGTAATCATATACAAGATCTCATTCTCACACCATTAAACTGATATCTGAACGTACAAATGCAGAATAATGAGTACTGCACTTCCATCTTTAAAACCTTCTAAATCTAAATCTGCTAGAGAGGGGTGGGCTGGCTCAAACAGAGAGGGGCATTTGTGTTTGTAACAGCAGAGTGATAAGCACTCTGAACAAACGCTCGCGCAGTGTGAGTAAAGCCGCGGCGCTCAGAGTGAGAGGAGGCGGTATTGTGATAGAGCCGGGTTGATCTACATAAGAGCCGTGATTAGCAGGATTCAAGTCCCATCAATCCAAAACAACACAAGAGCCCAACAATGCCTGGAAACTCACTTTATTCACGAGCATTCATCTGCTACTGGCCTGGATGAGTAACAGCAGCACAGCCGTAAAGGAATTCTCCAACATTTTTCACCTAATCTCTGTCTTCTGCATCTCTAACTTACGACTGATTATAATGGGCAATAATTTGGGCTTAAAACCCACCTATAATAGAATAATTATGATTGGAATACAATAATTGGTACTCAAAGCACATTTTAATAGAAGCTAATAGGCAGGTGTAGCAAATGCCCATCGGCTCCTATTATAAGTGCAGGGAACTGTTATTAAGTGCAGGGAAATACACTGAAATTAGTGTCCATGAAAAGCAGATTTAGGGTTTAATTCTGTTTCTGCCTTATCATGTCACACTTGTAAAGAGTAGACCTTATTCACTAATTATGGTTGCTAAAGAGTGCTGAACTGACCTGTAGAACATGATTGTGGGTCCTTCTTTATTCAGTGTGGATTTCCTGCCAGAGTCACTTGTCTGCCAGATGCTGCCGGGCATGACTATTACCACTTACTGCGCTGTCCACTGTGGGTGATAATGCCTTTTATGATGTATTTCTGATATACATGTGCCACTAGGGATGTGTCACTGTGGGTGGAGGAATGTTAAAGGTTTCTTATTCGCGCTGCTGCGGGGAGAGTGGCGTCACGATGGGCAGTCTCTACTTGCACTCACACCGCGGCATTGATAATATTTCTCGGCCGCGGGGCCGCTCGAGTCTGATGTTAAACGTAGTTTAAGGGTTAACTTTACCTAGCACTCAGTGCTGTATTTTTATCTCTGAAACATTTTGTCCTTTGAGTTTTAGAGCTATAAATCTGACTATGGGGGGAAGGCAGGTAGGCGTTCTCTGCTGCAGTGCTGTTAGCCAATCATAGGTGATATGTTTGTATGTATGAATATTCATGAGCAAGAGCCCAAACCTGTCATTCTTCAGAGACCTCTAATTCAGTGATCTAAGGCAGGGCTAAATAGAAGCACCTGAGCACTTTTTTTCCACAAAAATAAATAAATAAATAAATAAATAAATAAAAATCTCACATGGCATTCATTCATACTTGAGACCACAACTAGACATTTTAAAACGAAAAAAAAAACATGAGGTTTTTTTTTTTTTTAAAAAGTCATTACAAATCATATAATTCACAATGCCTTGTTACGAGCATACTGGCCAGTGTTCAACCTCGCTCTCACAAGATAAATCCTCACAATTTACACAAGTGTGGGTGTTCTCAAGCCGCCTCTTTATGATACATTTTCATACTGCTATCCCAGGACTTGGCAGTGTATTGTTTAATGCATTAGCAGCAATTGTTAGGACCTTCCCAAAGAACAAATATAAGGGGATTCTTAGGAGGATACTGATGAATGGAAAATAGTGAGTATTTAATCACAGTTTTCCCTCAGTGCTTAAAATACTCTGTATGACTCTATGCTGCAGTGCTCTGGAATGAATCCGATCACTCCAAAAGGTGCAATATTGGCCTTTGTCATAGAATCAATTTCCTGAGAGAAACTGACAACTTGACAGAGAGCTTCAATCAACAAGAACTCTGCAGACAAACTGCAGCCTGTTTCAAAATTAGTTTCTTATGCCCTACTGCACCCATAAACCTGAAAAGCACTAACAGCTAACAGCTGTCCTAATGGAGAAACTTTAGCATGGTAATTAATCTATGTGACTGGGTTACATGTTTTTAAGGTACTAAACATCCTGTTAAGTCTTAACAGTCTTAACCCATATGAAAGATTTATCCTTTAATTTTTAAAGCAGTTTTCAAAAGACATGATGTGTATCTTGTAGCTCAATTTATTCAGTGGGTTATCTTTGTATTTAATATATGCGATCTAACACACTACCAATTTGCCAATTTTGTATAAATTATTATTTTTTTTTGCACAGTCTAGACCAGAGGTCGGCAATAGGCGGCCCGCAAGCGTGAAATATCTGGCCCGTGAGGTTGTTTGAACTATAATGAACGATAATAAAAAAAAATATTAAATGAAACGCTTCTTTGGCAGACTTTAGTTTCCGCCTGTTCTTGTTTTTCCGCCTGTTTTCAGGCTCCCTATCTTGTTATAAGGCGTTTTTCTTCAGTTGTATATCAATTCACTAGCCGGGGCAGCGGTAGTGTAAAGGGCCGCGAACCCTGACGACTCGGGTTCGATCCCCACGTGAGGAGCAATGTGTTTATTATTTTTTTTTTCCTTTCTATCTGGGTTTACCTGCTTCATTTTCGAAAAAGAGGTTTTTTTTTGTGGTCCGCCACGTAATGTCTTGGACATTATGTCTTGGACATTATGGTCTAGACCTTAAGTTACCTTTCTGTGTGTGAATTAGAAAAGAATTTAGTTCATTTAGGATTTGTTTGTTGAGTAAAAAATAATAAGTAACATTTAAAATGCCTCAAAGAATCAAGCACATTTAAAATTAATACAAAAAGTTATTTTAAGGGTTTTGAGGAAGGGGAAATAAGGGGTAATACTTCACAAATAACATTATTAAATGGTTAAGTAATGTCTCAACTAATTAGTAATTGAAACTGGTTAAAGACATTATCAAACAGTACTTACCTACAAAAGTTTAACAAATAACAAAAAACTAATACTTAGTTCTGACTGTGGTAGCTACTGTTCTGTCATAAGTACTGTTAGCCATGGACTCATGTTACCAAAATATGATATAATAACAATAATGTCAATGATGTAAATATAAGTCACGTTTGACACTGTGTGACTATGAAAACAAATGCAACAGACACTGTTAAAGGAATACTACATGCATGTACTATATGCATGGCCATCCAATTTCTTTCTGCAAGATACTGATCTGCAGCAGAATTCGCTCTCTATATGTTACACTCACTGAGCAATATCGCCTAAGCTTCTTCCTGTACAGAGAAGCCTCCATGAAATATCGGCATGTTTTAGAATTGCATAAGAAAAGCTGTTAGGACATTGTAGGAAGTCTAGTATATGGAGAAAATTGAGCTCAGGCATGAGAGATGAGCAGTGGAAATTTTAAGGTAGAGAGGAAAATTGTAGTAAAAATCTGTTCTGGGCAAAACTTCTCATTCCTTAATCCCCTGATATGTGTCTGCCTGCCCCTACCTGCCTTCCCCAGCTCCAATTATGCAGAAAAATGTCCACACTTTTGGGCTCTCCAGCAGTACGGAGGGTCTCCAGCAGAACTCAATTCACTTTGGTAATGAGCCTGTGCTCTTACATTTCCCCATGCAGACAGCCCAATCTGCCACAGCGCAGCGCACACACTGATTCTGCATCAGGCCAAAGCTCGAAGGAGATCGACTCTATGAAATATTGCTTTTTTCATTAGCCTGGAGTTTGATGTTCTCTTGGCTGAGATTTCTCGAAATAATCTTTTTGCCTCCATATGTACTTTTCATCTTTGAAAACTAATGAAAAAAAGCATGTGATTATTAGGGTTTCTCCATATACAGCTTGATTTTTTTTTAGTTTACCGGAAAGCTCAATTCTGTCACTGTATAGGTACAAACTGTCACATTCACATATACTAAAAAGACACCATTTGTACGCCACTTACCATACACTCTCGCCTGTTTCATACTGCACGCTATTTTATTCAGTTGACATCATATGAATAAAAGAGGGGCCGAGAGTTATTGCTTCACAGATAAGAGTAAATGCTGCAGTTTCTCAGGCCACAAAGCTGTCCGTTACATTTCTGTGTGGTTATATGTGTTTACTGTATCTTGTGAACTATGACACCTATTTAAGGTGGAAAGTGAAATGGCCCTGTATTTCACCATTTTCAATCTGTCTGAATGTTCTCCATCGCCACCAGTTCATTCAACCTTTGGTAAACATAAAAGCCACGTCAGGCGGTTTTTCCATTTACCTCAGAGGATTTGAGATGAGGTATCATAACTTTAGCTCTTGTGAAGCCTTTTATCGCATTTTTCTGTACATAAGCCCGCCTGTTGATGTAACCTAAGGACTCGTTCGGCTGCAGAGATCAAAGTGTCAGATTCGGAGCGGATGCTGTTCCGCCACAATTCAAACCAGCTTTCATAAGATGTTTTTAGAATCGTGGGACTTATTGGAATATATGATTACAAGATAAACACCATTTAATCAGCTTTCACAAGAGATGACGAGAAATATGGGACTTATTTGAATGCATAAACAACATTTAATCAGTTTTTGGAGGAAATTTGAAATATCTGAATTTATTAATACATAAACAACCTGATTATACATCAGCACGGATAATCAAGTACTTACATAGTCATCGTAGTTTTCGTGTGTCGCTTGGAGAAGAGGAGCCCTGTATCCAGGGGTCCCTGGTGTTCCCCTGGTGCGGGAGGCTGTCACCCCTCTGGACAGCATGGTGGTGGGTACAGTAGTGCGTGTACCCGCAGTTCCCCTGGCGGCTGCAGCTCCACGGCCAGGGGGAGGAGGCGGCACCGTTCCACCACGACCCCTATCCAGTAAAAAATGCAAAAATATAATCAACAAATCATTATTTTACAATGTTTTTTTTTTTATTAACACTGCTTTCTGTGGTCATAAGAGAGTGAATCTATTTAATAGTAGTAATAAAGATAATATTAAATAAAACAGATCAGAGTACAGTGTATTAATAGCTAAGCCACTCCACCCTGCAGCTTCATTAAAACCTGCTTGGGAATCTCCATTGAAATACGGATTGACATACCAATTACAGCACTGTACGGGGAGGATGTGAAATAAGTACTCTGCTCAATCCCTGCTACAGTCAGGAAAACACCACATAAATAATGCTGACTCTGACTAAAGAGTGTTCCTGTGAACATCAGCATTAGCAGCTTTTTCTGTGTGTAATAAAGTGCTGCAGTGCTGTGATAGAAAGCTACTGAAAGCTGCAGCAATAAAGCTCCAAATAAGCTCATATTGGCCCTTATGAAAGCTGACCCTTGCACCAGCTTTCATCCTCAGCAGCCCAAGGTTTTTACTTTTATTTTGCTGTAGAATACAAACATAACAGTGTACTTAAATACGTACTTGCCTTAACAACATTTACACTTATGGAACGACAGATGCTCTTTTACACAAAGCCTTAATCCCATAACATTAAAACTTAAAATAACATTTAATCGTGTTATTAAAAAAGTATTTTTTGGTATAGCACGGGCAAGGAATTCAAATCTACCTCGGATAACGTGTGAACTGAACATATCTGATCAGTAATGGGTCATAATGGGGCTAGCAGAAGTTTAATCACATTAACCACATCTATGTTGCACAGGGCATAATCTAATGGCTAAAGGAAAGGGCAGAGACCTAAAAGAGCCAAGTGGACTTCCATCCTAATAGCATTATAGCAAGTGGAGATGCATTTTAATGATCCAAGCATGAGTTAAAGTCGAATCTTGGCAAATATCAAATAAACCTCAGCCACGCTGTTTGGCTTCCAATGAGATTCCTCAGCATAAATGTGCATTACCTCTGCTCATCTATTTTCCATTAATAAATCAAGCCTGGCCCCCATTAACAACAGAGTCTGCATCTGCCTCAATCTGCCGCACCACTGCTTTCACACGCAGGTTTTATTTTCTTGATCACAATGAAAAGAGGCATTTTCAAACGGAACATTTATAGAAGTCATTATTAGCGGAACAATCAAATCTCAAATGAGCAAGAGCTGAAAAATGCTCGCTCAATACATTTATGAGCCTCGGTTACATTTACGAAATCCCTCAGATCTCTCGTTTCCAGCCTTTTCAGATGTGTCAGCTTCTCTTCAAGGATGAAATCTTTCATCAGCTTCTTAATAATAAGTCACTGTTGTCACTCACTCTCACCTTCACCTTGGGAAAAAGAAGTCAGAAAAAACGGCACTGTATAATACAGGAGAGTAATTTATTAAAAGTACACCGGTCATATTTTTTCTCAAAAAATAGAAAATGGCAAAGAAAAAAAACATCTTAACTTTTAATGGAAATCAATGTAAAACAATTGGTGCCCTTCTATTTGTTCATTCTTCATGATAAAATCTGACACAATGTAAGTTACAGCCAGTGAAAGAATAAAAGAAGACAAAAATGGACATGAAGTTTTCACAATTCACACCATTAGGAACAGCTAATGGTACAGTTTCTATAGGCCTATATTTGTTGCTTATAACATTTTCTCATTATATGGCTACAAAAAAAAATCTTAGGCTACACTCTCACCCTAGCCTTCCACAGAGTTTTATTTCGATCCCAGACAGGTTATTAAACCACCATAATGCCCAGTAATGTGAAGCTGCAAACTGTACAAAAACACTACAATCATAATCTGTCTTACTCTTTCAACATTATTGCTCTGATTTTGTGCTCAAACCCCAGCCTCCCTTCCTGCAGTGTTCAAACAGCAGCCTGAACAACACACTAATATTTGAACATGCTGAAACTCAGCTGAGAGATCCTCTCGCAGGTGATATTTAACCCGCAGGGCATAAACTACGCTCTTCTTTAATTCTCTTTTATTTCTTTTTCAATGTGCTGTCTAGATATTCTTGGAAAGCTTGGAAAGCAACATATTGTAAGGTTGTTTTTTTTTAGTTCAGTGCTACTATGTAGTGCTAATTCAAAAAGATACATGCTCATCATCTATGCCTATGTACAATGTTGTCACATAAATATCTCAGAAAAGGGGTTATCTAGAGATATCTATGAACAAGATTAAGGTTTATATGACAGGTGATTTTACTAAAATCGAACAGTAATGGGTAATGAGGTTAATGAGTGGTGGAGATGTCTTTGATCAATGTCTCTGGCATTGATCCTTTATGATGCACCACCATCCATGTCCGAGAGTCCCAGACAGAAAAATGTATGTCTTTTTTTATTGGGTAGAATGGCCCATCTTTCTAACCACATCACTCAGTGTTATGATAACTAATAACTTATGTAAGCACCTTCAAGCTGATGTAACATATTTGGCAGTTAGTGTTCTCCTCCAAGCATGTTTAGCTGTTCAATGTTTATTGAGCTTAAGAAAAAAGATGCAGTGGGGTACCACATCATGTGATGGAGGAGTCCTAGTCGCAGGATTTGAAATTGAATGAATAGAGATACAATAAACGAATATTTTAACCCACTAAAACAGATAAATGGAAAACACAAAAATATGGAGGTAGGAAAGATTAGAAGCAATGAAAATAATAAAGTGACAATTTAAAAAAGGTTCCAGTTAAGCCATTTTTACAGTACAAACCAATTTAACATTTCTGGAATACTAGTATTTGTAATATTTGTCTTTTCATCATCCACACTTGCAGTCACTGCATGGTATTTTACCGGGATGACTCATTCTCAGTGTGCTCGAACAAGAGGTCCATCAATCCTGTATCTTATGTAAAAACACTTTTTGCTCTTGTGAAACGTGCAAATGTTGCATCACTTTGGCACAGAAGTGCAAACAGTGGTTGATTTTTGCCACATTATACACATTTATACATACATTTTGCCAAATTATGTATAAAACACTTCCATGGCATTTTCACTCACAACATGAACATAAAGCTCTCAGCTAAAAAACATAGGCACTGCAAACATGTTCACACATTAGCTCTCTCAGTAATTGTACTGGGTCTCCTGCAGTTAAATTACTATATCACTGGACCACTGTTTGTTTAATCACTGTTAAATTAACTTCAAGTTACTGTAACAGTGCAACTGCAAATGTGTCAAAATTACTGCTACTACTTTTGAGTTGCACAGAGTGTGAGCAAATAAATACGTCTTTCTGAGAAAAAAAGCAGATGCTGCAGCCTTACTTTATGATTTCAATCATAAATAATTTCAAATTTGGGACAATTCTTAATTTCATCACAAAATAAATAAAGATCTCTTGTCACTATTTTCTAGCACTTTAACTTGGTTTTGTAGCCATACAGCAGTTTAGATCCCTCAAGCTGCATGTCAAACACTACATCACAGATTATAATAGTACATTGATTAGCATAATGTGCAATGCATTCCAAAGCTGTAAGCGCCCACTCAAAGAAGAGGCTCTCAAGCTGTATCTCAAGCTGTAAACTACAAAACTAAATAGTGTGCTAAACAAAGTGCACCATTACCATTCGTGCATCTATACATGTAAGAGTACAGAAGTATAGAAATGTGTGGTTCACGGCTAGCTGCAATACAACTGCAATACACAAGCACTTAATACCCAAGCGCATAATATCTGAGTGTTAAAAGTAATTTCTGCAGCACTGCGGTTCGTTGCAGTATTATTTGTGCAGATAACACATCAGTGGTGTATGATTTGCCCAGTAATTCAGAGCTAAGGAGCAAATGGTTAGCATTTGTCTGTGGAACACCATCAGCGAAGTACAATTGAGATAGGTAGGTGTATGTTTAGAACAGTTCTGTTTACACTAGCTAAAAGTAAAAATCCACCCCAGTTTTGTTCCAACTGCCTGGCCAGCTCTGCTGCGGCTCAGCCAACAAAACCCTGGGATGGATTTTTACTTTCTGGACCTGAACTATGCACCTCCGTGTGTTTACATAGGATCTCCGGTGGATTTGGTGTTTTACAGAGACTCTAAGACTAGGTCAGTGGCCGAACTACACTTTGCAGGGCATTTCACATGTTGTAAACTAACATATGACATTGCAAAGACTGTTATTACTGTAAAAATGTCTTTATTTTAAAATATTTCTAACTGGTGTTCGTCTTGTCCTTGCCTCCTGGTGTCGCAGTGCTGTTAGCCAATCAGAGCTGATATGTGTGCATATATGAATATTCCTGAGCAAGAGCTGAAATCCTATCATTTCTTTCCCCCACTCCTCTACCGGACTAAAGCAGCATTATACCGGATCACTTTTTTTCCACAAAAAACAGTTCAAATGGCATTAATTCATGTTAGAGACCACAACTAGACATTTTTAAATGAATGAAAAAAATGATGGAATGAGACCTTTAAGAAACGATAATCAGAGGAAATACTGAAATATTACGAGAAATTCTTTTTTCATTAATATGGTTAATTTATTTTAATCAGGCGTACCCCCCACCACACAAAAAACTTTATAGAATAATCAATCAACATTAGATTAGAAAAAAAAAATCTATAAAAATACCTGTTAGGTTTAGCCCTAGACACTACTAATAGTCACTGTGGATATCAGTTCAATACATGGAAGTTGTGGCAGCACTGGTAACCAGCAAATGTCTAGATTCAGATCCAGATTTCCATTCTATCTTCTCAAATTCTCAAATAGACACTACAAAGAATTCTGTTCTCATCAGCACTATCTTTATCTAGCCCACACTGCTCTACAGTAAGAACTTCATGGAGAACCACAAGCAGGAGAAGCATCAAGAGGGGGAGGAGCCTTGGGTTTCTAATTGACAAACGCAAAAAGCAGTGGAGCTGTATTTTGGACCCATTAGCACCTGCAGTAGAGCAAGCTGTCGCTGTGTCGAAGGAATTCTGTCTCTTTTGAGAGCGCAGCAAGCCGAGGCAAGCGTGGAACCAATGAAATATAAATTAAAGAAAGCAGCGTGTTTAGGATATGAAAGCCCTGAATAATGTATGATAGTGAGTTTAAGATGCGCGTTTGATGAGTGGCAATTACAGTTTCATCTGAGAACCTCAAACATTGCTTTGAGCCAGGGGTGCTAAGGGCACTTCCATAATCAAGCAGTGCGCAGATGTGTTGAGAGTAAAACCTGGCTTTACTCGGCAGGTCGCGTTCTAACAAAGCTCTGGTTCACTCAGTTCTCACCTGTGATGAGCTCGTTCTGTGATAACTGCCCTGGAACTCTTTGAAGCATGTAAAAGTGCAGAGTTTGAAATGCAGCAGTGATGATTTGAGCAATGGGTTCAGAGTTATATTTATGTGAAGTTTCTGAGGGGACCTGACAGTTCAGCCCAGATCTGGTCAGGTTCTGACATACTTTCTCAAATATTTGTCAGATTCAGGTCGGGTCATTTTTATATTTTATATTTCAGTTGTCTCTTGGACTGTACTGGCCAGCTTCTACCCCTGCTTTAGTTCTTCTCTCTACTGTATTCTTCCTCCCTGATACTGTAGACAGTGTATAACCTTCTTTCTGAAGGCCTCAAAGAGCTTTTTGGAGTTTATCATTGTGATCCCTATCAATTTAATTATCAAGAGCAAACCAAATTAAATAAATGTATGAAGTTTAAAAAGAGGACTTCTCCCCACTAACCATGTTCTAATCATCTGCAACATATGTCTTGCACCCCATTTAATTTCTACACAGTTTTAGGTAGTAATAAATAACGTCCTGTACTAACTTTTTTCCTGACTATCCTTCATGCTTCCATCTGCTGACAGCTTTTATGAAGATAGACATTTCATTTTCCAGCAGGACTTGGCACACCGCCAAAAGTACCAACTTATTTTATATAATATTCAAATTTTCTGAGATACTGACTTTTGGGTTTAATTAGCTGCAAGCCATAATAAACACTTAAAACAGATCTCAAATAATGCAAAGAAAGAAAATGCAAAGTTCATATTAATACAATTTTAAGAGTTTAGAAATCAATATTTGGTGGAATGACCCTGGTTTCTAATCTAATCTAGTTTTCATGCATCTTGGCATGTTTCCTCCACCAGTCTTTCACACTGCTTTGGAAAACTTTATGCCACTCCTGGTGCAAAAATTTGATGGTTTGTAATCATCCATCTTCTTCTTGATTATATTACAGAAGTTTTTAATTTGCTAACATTATAAGAAACTTATAATTTTTAAGTGGTCTCTTAATTTTTTCCTGAGCTGTATATGAGTTTCACTTTTCAATGATAATCTTTTTTGTTTTAGATGCACCCGTATGATTTTGTGGCCCCTGTATGGTTATATGTATCACAGAACCAAGTTCTTGCCAATACACAGCACTACTGACTGTATCTCCCATGCCAAGCTATGCTTCTAAAACTGGTGTGTGGAGCAGAAAGTTCTCACGCTCTATTTTGGGTCTGTAGGCATGCTGAAGCGTACCGTGTGGTGGCTGTGGAGGTGATCCGTATGCCACGTCCTCGCACGCTTCTCGCTCGGCTCGGGTCATCAGAGCCGTTCAAGTAGGAGAGCTCTCGGAGCTGCTCTTGCCTGATCTCATCGTTGTAGTCCTGTGGGGAGAGAAAGCAGTGTGCAGAACATTAAATAACCCCAGCAGATTAATCCGCCACATCATAACAGCTTCTGTCAGCCACCACATGGGCCTACAGATACACTGCTCTTAAAGTGCTGGAAAAAGAAACAAATGATTCAGTTGGATGCACATTTTCCCACAAATCAATGTCAAAGTGACTGAGCCTTAAATGTATTGCCAGATTAGCAGACTGTAGGCCAGGAGTTTTAAATTTGCTGCCAGGAAGTTTTTCTCTCTCTCCCCCCCCCACCCCCCCCCCCCAGCAGCACCAAGCCGAGATAAAAAGCCTAAGCGGCACATGCTAGTTCATCCTAAACGGCAAGGCAGGCTTTCTCCAACTTTTTTTCTGCAAAGCATTTTATTGGTTTTTAAACACATTAGTCACGCTGGGTGTTAGACTAAGTGTGTTATATCAGAAGTTATATTTGTCCATGCTTTGTTGCTGTTACTGCTCGCTGCTTTCCAGCAGATGATGAATGGCGATTTTATGAACGGCGCAGCTCTGCGTACTTTAGTATTTTTCCTGCTCTATCACACTTAATTCATAAAATTATCCGGCCCTGTGCGGGTTGCAGATGATAAAGCCCTGGGGAGAACTCCCATTATAGGCTATATGCAGAGCCCTACTGACTGCTCCAGTTTTACACGCAGTGGCGAATCTCAGCACAGTGTTCCAACTAGAGCTGGGGAGTATGACGATATGTTGAAAAATATCTTGAAAAATGTTCTTATTGTATCGACAATATACTTTTAATATGCTTCAAGCTTGTCAAGGATATACATCATCAGTGCTTAAACACATCAGTGTTAAACTGGTTGATGGTAGTGCTGGGTGATTATGGCCAAAAAAAAATCTGATTTTCGATTATAATCGAATTTTCCCCCCTACTAAAAAAATTAAATCACAGATGACAAAGAAATGGTTAAAAACTAGGTTTACCTGTAAAAAAAAAACAATACTTTAGAATGCGGGTTTGTGATGGATAATTGAGAAATAAGGAGTCACAGAAGAAACACTGAAGGAGCGATTATTATTGTTTTCCACAATTAATCACGGATCCTCACCGGAGAGTGATGATGCTGCAGTTTTTAGAAACAGTAGGATTCATTTCTAGCTAAATATATTCTTTATCCCACCAGATGTTTGTGTCGAAAGTGCTGAAACTTTTTTCAATATGAGCTCAGTCCTTGGCGGAATGTTTAGAAAATATGTGCGCGTCACATATGCTATGTCACAGCATATAAATCCAATAGTCACCATCTTAGGCTGGTCACTAGTTATAAAACTGCATGATTCTTTTACAATACAGCAATATAACATGGCATGGTAATAGCCAAGAAGACAATTTTACCGGTCTGAAATTAAGAAACTGCACCCAAATATGAAACTTGTCTCACTGAAACTTGTAAAATTTGGGAAAATTGGAACCCCTACATATGTAGATGAACAACAGGACCAAACTAGCAATGCCTAAAGGATAAACACCTAAGAAGTGTGCTGCTTCCTCTTTTTTTATACTCAGAAGTGGGTGGGTGTAAGGATGGTGGGAGAATGGGTGTTTGTTGTGTGTGAAGTTGCAAATAAAATAAATTTAAATAAAATATATAAAAAATAAATGTGATGTAATATTTAAAAACATATTGCCTAGCTCGCTCTTGTTCCAACAGTTCCATATAGCCTGCTAAAAAACGTACTTCATCTCCTTTCATTCAATGAGATTAAGACGCCTATACATCCTTCATTTATAGATGACAGTGAAGAAGGCAACGCACGCACGAGAGAAACAGACATGGATGAGGTATTAACTTTGCCTGACACCAGCTATCAGCACATTGTTGTGAAAGAATACTGCTACTTCCTGCATTTATAAAGTCCCCCTCTCTCATTTGATTGAACATGACAGGGCCCTGAATCACAAGGCCGATTACAGCGTGGATAGCGCTTATTTTATTATCTTGTCAGTGCCACAGGCAGATAAACGGGGCCTCATTTCCACAAACCACTTATTCCCCTTCCTGTTTGCCGTAACAGCTGGGCACAGGCAAATATTAGAAATGGCAGTTAGATGAGAGTGGCCTTTTCATGGAGATCCAGTCAACAATCAATAAGAGCCGTGCTGCTGGGATTTAAACTTGAGCAGTCCACTTTCCCTCATTTTCCTCTTGCCTTTTTTTTTTTTTAAACGTTTGTTTGCTTCTTTTGCCAGAAACCCGCTATCTATTTCATGTTTTATGTAAAATGAATTGGCTGGAACTGTTTATTGATCTGCTGTGCATCAAGGTATCATTTTATAAGCATATTCCATAAATACATAGAGTGAATATATAGATAAACAGAGTATCACTCTGCATGCTCTGTAAACATTTGGTAGTAAACAAACACTATTGAAGCTTTCAGCTCTTATTTGGGGGATTCTGACCCATTCTTTCTCATAAAAGGCTACTGATCCTGTGAGATTCTTAAGCCGTCTTGCATCACTGCTCTATCGACGCCTGTCCAAAGATTTTCAATGGTGTTTAGTTCAGGGGACTGTGAGGACCATGGCTAAACCTTTAGTTTGCACTTTGTGATGTAATATATTGTTTTTAGATTGTTATCATGCTGCAAAAAAATCTTGAAGTTCATATTTTTAAAGAGGGCGTGATGTATGCTTCCAGGATATACCGGAGCAACATTAAAAAAACTATTATTTCCTTTACCAGTGAAATGTTCCACAGTGCCACTGGCTGCAACACAACACAACGCATGATCAATTCACCTCCATGCTTAACAGTTGGAGAAGTGTTCTTTTCATTAAGTTCCACAGCTTTTTTCTCCAAACATTCCTTTGCTCACTACAGCCAGAAAAAAACATGTTTTTAACTTCACCAGTTTACCGAACAAGTTTTCAAAATGCATCAAAAGCTGGTGTAGGTGTTTTGTTAAGAATTCTGATGCTACATTAAGTGATTAATATGCAGGAATAAATTTCAAGTCCATATTTGTGTTGGTGCTGCTGCAAAATAGAACTGTTCTACTGTTTAGAGAAGAGTTCTGCAAATCCAGACCTAGAGTGCAGTATTGTAAAAAAAACTAATACATCTGGTTATAAACATGGATTTTTTAAATCTAATTTTTTTTTTTTAATTCCCATTTTCTACCCAATTTACACGGCCAATTACTCCCCCTATCACTATGATGCCCCAACACCAGGAGAGTGAAGACTATCACATGCCTCCTCTGATACATGTAAAGTCAACCACTGCCTCTTTTCGAGCTGCTGATGCAGCATTGCCGAGTAGCATCACAGCCAGCTCGGAGGAAAGAGCAGCGACTCGGTTTCGATACATCAGCTCACAGACGCCTTGTGCTGATCGACATCACCCTTTGGAGTGACGTGGGGAGAGAGCACCATCTACCGACCCAGAGAGAGCAAAGCCAATTATGCTCTCTCAGGGCTTCGGTAGCTGGTGGCAAGCTACATGAACAGGATTCGAACTGGCGATCTTCTGATCATAGTGGCAGCACTCAGCCCGCTGGACCATTCAAAGTCTTATTAACAGGGATTTTAATCCAGCTGTGTTTGAGAAGGGAAACTGTAAAACATTGCTCAACACTGGCAATTCAATCCTGGATTTTAACAACTCTGGATTGAAGGTCTGAACATTAATATTTAAACAAGGGTTTTAATTGTCTTTCTAGAGAAACTAATAACTGTTGTAGCATGTTACAACATATTCTCATGCTAAAGATCAGGCTTAGATGCATTTTATATACTTTGGTAGCACTTTATTGATGCTGTGTGTTCAAAAACAACCTATAATGCTCTCATTTATCCAGCAACATCCCAGCTGTCTAATAGCACATTTCAGTAGAAAGCATGCTACAGCACAGTGCAGCTGCAAATCAACGCTCCTTCATTTTGTCATAATTTCCACTGCAATCATAAAATGGCTAAATGGTGAATGATTATACATGACTGTCACGCCTGGCCCTGTTTCCTGTCTGTCCTCGTGCCTGTGTTGTCCCACGTGACCCGTGCCCCTGTGTTCTGCCTGTGATTTTCCATTACCTCATGTCTCATTTGTAGCTCCACCCCTTCCCCAGGTGTTTCCACTCCCAGTGTGTTTCCTGTTATGTTAAAAAGCTTTCCTCTGTCACCTGTCCGTGTCGGTCTTTGCACTGTCCCCCGTTGTCTGTCTCTCTGCGTTTCTCTGTCTCTCTGTGTTTCATTGGTCATTGCCCTAGTTCCTTGTTTAGTGTATATCTCTGTTTAGTTTCTAGTTCCCTAGTTTACTCATTTCCCTGTTTAGTGTATTCATCCTCTGTCTAGTTTAGTTTCTTGTTTTATTTTCTTGTATAGATATCCCTAGTTTATTCCCTTGCCCTGTTTTAGTTTTTTCCCTAGTTTACTCATTTCCCTGTTTAGTGTATTCATCCTCTGTCTAGTTTAGTTTCTTGTTTTATTTTCTTGTATAGATATCCCTAGTTTATTCCCTTGCCCTGTTTTAGTTTTTCCTGCCTAGTTATAGTCTCCCCGTTTGTTTATCTTTAGTATCTCTTGTTTGTTTGTTAGTTTTAGCTCGCCTCTGTTTCTTGTTTTTCTTTGTTTCTTGTTTACTTGTTTTTGTTTAATTAATAAATTTCGCCCTACCTGTGTTTACATCCGCCTCCTCGTCTCTCTGCCTGGGTCAACCCTGACAAAAAGACCGACCACAATGGATGTAAACCAGTGGCATGCTGCTCGGAAGGCGGACCTGGAGTTTCTCCGCCTCCTCGCCGAGCAAATCCGAGGAGATGAACCGCTCCCAGCGCCTTTCCTCGGGTTGGAGCCCGTCAGCCCAGCTTCAGCGGTGCCCACCGAGACTCATAAGGGGAAAAAGTCTCGGAGGAAACAGGCCCGAAAAGCCCGCAAGGCGCGGGAGGACTCCCTCCGGAGCGGGGAAAATTTTGGGGGGGCGCTGGGGGTGTGTGCTGTCGGCCTCGGTCCTCGCCCCGAGGAGGACGGGGGTGACTTGGATGCAGGCTGTGAGGAGTCCTTTCTCTGGGACTACTCCGATCTCCTCACACCTGCGTCCAGCGAGGAGGAAGAGGACTATCCTCCTGCACCAGCCCGCCTGCCGCTACTTCCTTCCACGGTGGCAGCAGAACCGCGCTCCGAGACCCCCTGCGCGGCGAGCCAGCCGCGGTCAAAGACTTTCCCCGCGCCAGCTTTCACCGGCGAACCAGCGCTCCCCGCGCTACTCACACCTGACGCTGCACGAGAGAGTAGGACTCCAGTCCGGGTTTTCACTTCGACCGCAGCTTCGGGCTCCAGTGCTGCAGCGTCAGATCTCTTCTTGCCACGCCCCGTGAAGCACGCGTCTGAAACGCTGCACCCCTTGATACAAGCGGCGGCCGCGCCGCTCTCCGAGACTTTAGCGGCGGCCACGCCTCTCTCCCAGACTGCAGCGGCGGCAGCGCCGCTCTCCGCGATTTCAGCGGCGGCCGCGCCGCGCTCACAGACTGCAGCGGCGGCAGCGCTGCTCTCCGGGATTTCAGCGGCGGCCGCGCCGCTCTCCGAGATTTCAGCGGCGGCCGCGCCGCTCTCCGAGATTTCAGCGGCGGCCGCGCCGCTCCCCGAGACTTCAGCGGCGGCCGCGCCGCGCTCACAGACTGCAGCGGCGGCAGCGCCGCTCTCCGAGTTTTCAGCGGCGGCCGCGCCGCTCTCCCAAGCACCAGCAGTCCCAGCTGCTCCGGCTCAAGCACCAGCAGTCCCAGCTGCTCCGGCTCAAGCACCAGCAGTCCCAGCTGCTCCGGCTCAAGCACCAGCAGTCCCAGCTGCTCCGGCTCAAGCACCAGCAGTCCCAGCTGCTCCGGCTCAAGCACCAGCAGTCCCAGCTGCTCCGGCTCAAGCACCAGCAGTCCCAGCTGCTCCGGCTCAAGCACCAGCAGTCCCAGCTGCTCCGGCTCAAGCACCAGCAGTCCCAGCTGCTCCGGCTCAAGCACCAGCAGTCCCAGCTGCTCCGGCTCAAGCACCAGCAGTCCCAGCTGCTCCGGCTCAAGCACCAGCAGTCCCAGCTGCTCCGGCTCAAGCACCAGCAGTCCCAGCTGCTCCGGCTCAAGCACCAGCAGTCCCAGCTGCTCCGGCTCAAGCACCAGCAGTCCCAGCTGCTCCGGCTCAAGCACCAGCAGCCCCAGCTGCTCCGGCTCAAGCACCAGCAGCCCCAGCTGCTCCGGCTCAAGCACCAGCAGTCCCAGCTGCTCCGGCTCCAGCACCAGCAGTCCCAGCTGCTCCGGCTCCAGCTCAAGCACCTGCAGCTCCCAGAACTATGTTTGGGCCCAGGCCCCGTATTTCCAGGCCTGCTCCTAGGCCTCCTGACTTTGCCCCTAGTTATGTGCCCAGGCTGTCCCCACAGACTTTTACCAGTCCTGGGCACCCACCTATGTCTTTTGTACCCCTGTCTCTCCCTGTCCTGGTCCCCGTATCTGTGATCGTTCCAGTTCCTGTCCCCGGTGGTTTCTCTGTTCCTGTCCCTGTTACTGTGTTTGTTTCCGTCCCCGTCAATGTTCTAGTCCCTGTTCCCATGTCCGGTCCCGTCCAGTCTCTGTCTCATGTCCAGTCTCCGTCACCTGTCCAGTTCCCCGTCCAGTCTCCGTCGCCTGTCCAGTTCCCCGTCCAGTCTCCGTCGCCTGTCCAGTTCCCCGTCCAGTCTCCGTCGCCTGTCCAGTTCCCCGTCCAGTCTCAGTCACCCGTCCAGTTCCCCGTCCAGTCTCAGTCACCCGTCCAGTTCCCCGTCCAGTCTCAGTCTCCTGTCCATTTCCCCGTCCAGTTTCCGTCTCATGTCCAGTCTCTGTCTCCTGTCCAGTTCCCCGTCCAGTCTCTGTCTCCTGTCCAGTTCCCCGTCCAGTCTCCGTCGCCTGTCCAGTTCCCTGTCCAGTCTCCCGTTCGGTCTCCTGTTTTCCCCGGCCTCTCCCTGCCGCCAGCCCCCGGGGTTTGTTTTTACGCGCCTCGGGAGCTGCGCGTTTAGGGGGAGGTTTCTGTCACGCCTGGCCCTGTTTCCTGTCTGTCCTCGTGCCTGTGTTGTCCCACGTGACCCGTGCCCCTGTGTTCTGCCTGTGATTTTCCATTACCTCATGTCTCATTTGTAGCTCCACCCCTTCCCCAGGTGTTTCCACTCCCAGTGTGTTTCCTGTTATGTTAAAAAGCTTTCCTCTGTCACCTGTCCGTGTCGGTCTTTGCACTGTCCCCCGTTGTCTGTCTCTCTGTGTTTCATTGGTCATTGCCCTAGTTCCTTGTTTAGTGTATATCTCTGTTTAGTTTCTAGTTCCCTAGTTTACTCATTTCCCTGTTTAGTGTATTCATCCTCTGTCTAGTTTAGTTTCTTGTTTTATTTTCTTGTATAGATATCCCTAGTTTATTCCCTTGCCCTGTTTTAGTTTTTCCTGCCTAGTTATAGTCTCCCCGTTTGTTTATCTTTAGTATCTCTTGTTTGTTTGTTAGTTTTAGCTCGCCTCTGTTTCTTGTTTTTCTTTGTTTCTTGTTTACTTGTTTTTGTTTAATTAATAAATTTCGCCCTACCTGTGTTTACATCCGCCTCCTCGTCTCTCTGCCTGGGTCAACCCTGACAATGACGTATGTTTAGTAGTTGACAGAGGTCAACATCCCCCATTCATGTAATGCGCTTCATATAGCACAGAGGGGAAAAATGGCGCTTTATTAATGGCTACTGTCTTATGATGAAAAACATACTCAAACAGTGTATGTGTAGCTCTGAATTCTGATTAGCAGCTATACTATGATGTCTCGCTCACTTCTACTGTATTTGTATAATACACTGACACATCAAAAGTCCTGGAATGCGGAGTGTACATTTTGTACACTGACCATGAAGTGTTATTGGGAATGCCCACAGCTGTAAAAGTTGTGAGGTGTTTCCTGTCACTGAGGGTAAAAAAGCTAATGCAAATGATTACAGGATTAGGTTAAAATTAGATTAATAAGATATTTGTAATACTTAAGATAACCTTCATCTGCATTAAGAAAAAACATGCCCAAACATGTCAAAGAAACTGCAAGTGAACGCAGCAAAAGTTATAGGACATAACATTAGTTCCTATCCCATGACTTTAGGTATCAGTGTAGCATTATACTATGGCTGTGTATTGGCAATATATCATATGCATCATGACACAAGGGTTACAATTCAGTAAATCACAGTCTATTTGGATATAGTCATAACTGTTGAAATAAAACTGTCATAGTATAAAAAAACACAATATCATATTTTGAACTAAATAAAAAAAAAAAACTGAACCTAGTGGTCAAGTTTAAACAACACAAAATTATTGTCACAGCCTGTGTCTGTCATATTTTTCCTTTTTTTGGTCCTTTCTGCTCCTGTCCTCCTGTTCTCTTGTTTTTCTCCCCATGTGATCCAATAGCACATGGCCTTTGTCCTATGCTATTGTCCTGTCTCCGCCCTAGCCCAACCCTGCCATTAGAGTTCCCACCTGCCTGTTTTTTTACCCCGCCCCCTTGTTACCAGTCCCAGGTGTTCTTCATCATCACTGTGTATATAAGCCCTTTTGTTTCAGTGTTCCTCGCTAAGTATTTTGTTTGCTTTGTGTGCCCCATGTCTAGTTTATTTTTGTATCCATAGTATTTTTTTATGCTTTGTGTGCTATGTTATTTTTGTGGTCCTAGTCTGGTCTTAATTCCTCTGTTTCTTGTTTTCTTAGTTTTGTTTAATCTATTTATTCTATTGTTCATTTTTATTAAAGTTACACCTGCATTTATGTCCACCTCCGTCAATTACAATTAACCAATTTCATGTTGCATGTCTGCAATCAATCTTTACATGTAAACAAAGAATTGAAAACTGATACTGGGTTTTAAATATTGATACAGTCTAGCAAATCATGTAAATGAATATATTTAAGGTACTGATCTTTAATAAACAGTTAACTGCTGAAGCTAGGGGAGAAAATGATTCTGCATGTACAGTGAAAGGAAATATATGAAAGATTAATCATGCTGCTTCCCTTCTATTTCACCTAAAGCATTCTGAAAATGATTTAATTTCCCATGTTTTCCGTTTATCACAGAGACAGAAGACTCAGGTGACGTGTGGAAGGAAATGCGTTTCACGCAAAACAGATGTAATAGATATCCTGATGGATTCATCGTGAAGGGCATCTGATGGCAAAGCTAATTAAGTTCTGAGGCAGATGTGAACGGAAATGGCAATGCACAGAGTCAGTATACAGTCAGGGAGCCACAGTAGCCCAGGGTCAGCTACTTACAGATTAAAACCTTGTAAAGACTTGCTTTAGACAAGTTATTCATTATAGCTAACACTCTAAGACCCAGCCCAAAGCAAAACACGAAGCATGGTCTTGCATATTATTATGGATTTACATATTATGGCCAAGAAATCTTTGACCTGCTGACATCTATCGCTATTGAAGTCTGCCTCTAGCAAAATATGTTCACTGAATGCCTGATTTAAAGCTGTAAAACCATATTTATGATGAGGTGCTGTGTGCTGCTGCTTTCAGATGCACACTGTGATCTGTTTAACTTACACAGCTGGAGTGAAATCTAAATTAGACAGCCTTTGTTAGATTTGGGCCTGTCACGAATCATGATAATAACGTTATCGACTTGCACAGTATATGGCATAGCTGCTGTACAATTTATGGACCTCAATTACGTTTGCTGAACACATTATTGCATATTGGTAGGCCTGTCACAATAATTGCAATATTGATTTATCGTACAATAAATGAACATGACCTCAATAATATTTGATAATCGTGATATCGTCTATTGTGTTTATTTGTATGTTTGTTCACATATATAACTGTGAACAGTATTTAAGCCAGTTATGCTTCAATAACTGTGACTCCATACACACAGTGTGGACTAAAGTAGGTGAAGAAATAAGTTTATCATTCCCAAACTAACTATAATAAATGATTATCTCAAATTCTGTTGTTTTCTATTGTGTAACATTGCTTTTTTATGCTATACTGTTATTATTATATCAGTAACATTTAGTTGCCTTAAAATGACAAAAAATATTGTGTATCGCAATAATTTCTCGGATGATATATCGTCCACAAAAAAATCTTATTGTGACAGGCCTACATATTGGGTTCACTTAGGTTAGATTTAGTTTAAAAACAGTGTTTCTATTTTGTTTAGGTTTTATTAATTTAGGAGATCTAAAACTTTTAATACTTTAATTCTGTCTAGTGTCTAGATTCTGTTAGAAATTAAAATGTATTTTTTCTTCAAATATAATGTGAACCTGTATTATTATGCTGCTGCATTATATAAGTGGAATAAAACATGTTAAAAGCTCTTAAAATTACTATAATTGTCTGTTCTGGGAAAAATATCTAGAAATTGTGACAGGCCTAGTTACATTAGCTTATATTTTTCAATTTTTAATATTATGAGTTTCTTTGATTTTACCAAATTGAAAACCTCTGGAAAATAACCAAGAGGAAGATGGATGATCACAAGCCATCAAACCAAGTTGAAATGCATTAATTTTTGCACCAGGAGTGACAGAGTTATCCAAAAGCAGTGTGAAAGACTGGTGAAGAACATGCCAAGATGCATGAAAACTTTGATTAAAAAACTTTGTTATTCCAACAAATATTGATTTCTGAACTCTTAAAACGTTATAAATATGTACTGGTTTTCTATATATTACAATATACGTAAACTGTAAACAGTTTCTGATATTTTAATATTAAAATTTTAGTAGAAAAACTTTTCAGGGAACACTGTTACATAGTACATTATTTCTGAGTAGCTTTAAAGTTCTTATTGGTAAGTCAGTTCACTCAGTCTCTGGTATCTTATACATTACTGTTACTGGCCCATTAGTCCATCATCTATCCGACATTATATACTAAGACATGCTTGTTAGTCACTCAGGGTCCTCAGTTATATTTGAGTTTATTCCAAATCTAGGAATACTACTCACAAAAAAAGCTTTAACTCTCTCCAACATCCTGCCATAAATCAGAAGCCCATATAACAGAATTCATAGCTTTTAACCAAAAAACAAACAAAAAAAAAAACAGACTGTTGTATCATTCTGGCTCCCTCCTCGAGCTACTCAGAAACCCTTGACATTCTTGGAACAGCCACTCTCTCAGACACACACATCTGCCTGAAATTTGCCAACTCATGGCACTGATCCCAGCTTTAGAATGTCTCCCTCCAACCAGGCAACAATCTCTAAGAAGAGCCACTCGCATACTGCCTGAAACTCATTACTGTGAAGCCAAGGCATTCAGTTAACACAATTATGCTGTCCCCTCCTTCAGCAAAGAAATGAATGCAATTCTATAGGTTATAGTCATATCTTCTTTTGAAGACGATTCAGAATATATTGTGAGAAAATACCTATAAAGCACATTTCATGTCAGGCATAGTACAAAGAATATGCATTGAATTTGCATGACTTAAATGTGCATATTTCCATAAGAATCACACATACATAAATATATATATATCCAAACTAGGGCTGCATGATATATTGTTTAAGCATTGTCGTCACGATGTGTGCATGCTCAATAGTCACTTAAGGCAATTAAATCAAACACGTCACGTTGCAATGTTTGGATTCTTGACACCAGAAATATATACACAGCATTGTCTCTGTGTCTGTGTGAGTGATAGGCTGCTGCTGCCTGAGAAGCACGAGGGGGAGGGGAACCACGGGGTGCACCTGTGCACCTCAGTCCAGCACAGTTACAGCTGAATTCACGCTTATAATTTCAGGAAAACGCTCTTATTTACATTTTAAAAAGCCATTTAAATGCCTGATTAAAGGGCTAATTAATGTTGTTTTGCTGTTTTCCTCGGGTTTTGAATGCTCAGCATTGACTCAGCTCTTGATCTTTCCAGGCACGAGACAGTAAAAAAGAGTTTGCCCTAACACCTAACAACTGTTTGGGCCACCCTTAGCAGCAACAACTGCAATGAAGCGTTTGCATCACTGTGGAGGACTATTGATTCCACTCTTCTTTACAGAATTGTTGTAATTTGGCCATATTACACGGTTTTCAAGCATGAACCAGCTTTTTAAGGCCATGCCACATCATTTTAATAGGATTCAGGTCAAGACTTTGACTAGTCTTCACTTTGTTTTTCTTCAGCCGAGATCTTCAAAGTTTGTTTGTTGGCTACTCTAATTTACTCCTGCCAACAGTAATGGATGAATAACTTCTCATCAATCATTGCCACCATGCAAGCAGCCTAGATTGACTGACTTAATTTTCACTTTGTTGATTATTAACTGTCACTGTCAACCATAGTCACTGCCACTCAAGCATTAAGTTACCTAATGTAACTAAATATCCATCAAAGATTCAAAATGTAACTTCTGACAGAAAATAAATCTTAAAAAACTGAAAAAAGAAAAAAGAAGAACACTACCACAAGGCTGCTTGCACTGCCAGCGCTACACCACTGTCAATCAGACTTTTGGTCTAAGACCTCTGCAGGGGTTCTGTGGTACTTGGCACTGAGACTTTAACAGCAGATCCTTTAAATCCTGTAAGTTGCCATCAGTGAGCCGTAGGCACCCAGGTTCACTGGTTGTACTGACTAGGGCTGCATATTACATTGTTTTAGAATCACCATCACAGTGTGTGAATGTGCAATAATCACATTTTAGAATTAATAGTTACATTATAGTTTTGGGCTGCTTCTCAACTGCTCTCATTTTACATAACATGTTTCTAAACAAAGGCAGATTATATCTGTTCAATGTAGGGCTGCACGATACTGGAAAAATTGACATTGCAAATGTTCTTTTTTGACAATATATATATCGCAAAATTAAACAATGCAGGGCCCATGACAGGAAAACAACAAAACAACAGTAATCAGCCCATTAATCAGCCATTTAAATGGCTTATTAAACGGTAAATAAGAGCATTTAAGCATTTTTCTGGGGTTAAAAGCATGAATTCAGCTGTAACTGGAAATATCTGCGCTGCAAAACTGTGCTGGACCGTGGTGCACAGCTTTCGACACGTGTGTTTACAAGCACGTGCCCAGCCATGTGGATGGAGGCCATGCGGTTACCTCGTGTTTACTTTACTCGTGTTTACATGCAGCCTCTCACTTACACAGACACAGAGACAACGCTGTGTATCTACTTCTTGTGTCAAGAATCAAAACATTGCATCAATTGCCTTCAGTGACATCCCACGTCCTGCGATGTGACATCGCGATGACGATGCTAAGATGATATATTGTTCAGCCCTAGTTCAATAGCATTTATGTTACTCCAATATTCGATACACTGAGGATGTTATTAATATTGTAATGTTGGATCATTGACTTCTGGTAAAATCTGACTAAAACCCCCTAATCTCCTAATCCCCACTTTATACCAGAAAACCCCACAAGACCTGCCTGATAATTTGGAGATTTTAACCTTGTAGATCTTTAAGCCGTGCAGGCTTTGTCCTGCTTTTAACAAACACATCAGTTTCAGGAGCTGACTGCTCACTTGCTGCCTAATATGTAAATCCTGCCTCCTGAAATTCCATGCTTTGACTGTAGATGAAAATAATCAATGCTATGCACATCACCTGTCAGAAATACTAATGCGATATAGATGCTGTGGACTGTGGAGCTATTACCTTATGGATAGAAAACTACTGCCTGCGGCAAAGAGTGACACTGACTAACCCAACAAATGTAATTTAATGTGTCTGAGCAAAAATGATGAAATGTTCATGTGCCCCAAAAGCATATTATTGCTAAAGATCAACTATTAAACGCATTAACTGCAGCACTGTCCCTGCTAGTAAATATTGATATATAATATCCAATAACTCAAAACATCACAATTAAATGAGCAGTATTTCAACTTTATTTCACAATATCAAACATGAACATTGTTTTTTACTCTATAAACTAGAAACAACATTTCTCCTAAATTCCAAATAAAAATATTGTCATTTAGAGCATTTATTTGCAGAAAATGAGAAATGGCTGGAATAACAAAAAAAGATGCAGAGCTTTCAGACCTCAAATAATGCAAAAAAAAAACAAGTTGATATTCATACAGTTTTAGAAGTTCAGAAATTAAAAACCCTGTTTTTAATCACAGTTTTCATGCATCTTGGCATGTTCTCCTCCACCAGTCTTGCACACTGCTTTTGGATAACTTAATGCCGCTCCTGGTGCAAAAATTTAAGCAGTTAAGCTTGGTTTAAGGGCTTGTGATCATCCACCTTCCTCTGGTTATACTCCAGCAGTTTTCAATTTGGTAAAATCAAAGAAACTCATCATTTTTAAATGTGGTCTATTGATTTTTTTTAACTGTACAGCATGCTGGGTTTTTGGTATTAAAATAAATAAGTTTTTAAGGTTTTCATCTTATTGCATTGCATATGGTAATTTCTCGTAAACATATAAGAAAAAAATATATATTTTTAGTCACTTTGCTCAACTCTAGTTCCTGCTGACTATCAGTACAGTACTGTAGCCCAATAACATGGTCAACATAATGCAGTTCCAAAGTAACTAGACTACAGCACATCGTTTAAATAGAAAATGCCAGCTTGAAATTGAGAATAATTTAGCTAATATTGGCTGAGCCAGAACATTACTGGCTTTTAATGCACATTTAATGGAAACTATTACCTGGCTTTCGTATTGTTCAGGCTTGCCAGTAATTTGTGCTTGTTTGTGACTAAGCCTAATCTTCATGGTCCAATCTTCAATGCCCCTAAACCACATTAACATGTAAATTCCCTTAATCTTCCTTTAATATCACCCCATGCTTTAACAGTCCTGACCTCAGCAAAACATAAGCAGTGAAATGTAAATTCAGGTCCTTACAACAAAAGAAACAGCTTTAAAAAAAAAAAGAAAAAAAAAAAAAGAGGTCGGGAAGACATTACCATTGTTTGGCGTGTCCAGCCTTTGCACCTTAGAGAGTCGCCATCTGTTTGAAATGTATGTCCGGTCTATAGCCGGGGTGAACAAGAGAATACGATACAAAGCCTGCAGTACTGCTGATGAGGCAGAGCCATGTGTTCTGAGGCTGAGGCTATGCTGTAAAGCCCAGGGCAGGATGGGTAAAGCAGCACGAGAATCTCTCCGAGAGTCTCTCATCCTGCAGCCAACACCTCACACACCAGCACCCATATTTACAGTCTAGACCACGCTCTGATATACAGTAGGCACATTAATTATTGGTAAATGCTTCGGGCCTAAGGAAAACACAGTGCCTCTCAGGGCTTTACCCCCTCATACATTGCTTATTAACGCTTGAATACATTAATGTTCTTGTTAGAGCCGTAGACGGAAAAACGCTGAGATGCTTTTTCAGTCTGTTTGAATCTGTAGCTCCTGCAAATGTATGGAAACATTAATATAAACTGCAATCTCAAAGGAATGGGAATAATATCCAGTTATGGGCAAACCGTGTTCAGTAATGTGCTGACGTACAGTCAAGTCTTCATTTATTTAACCTCCAGTCATCTCAGTACCAGAAAAAAAACATACATATTTTAGCAAACATGTATTTATTAGACCGTTCCACACAAAAAACATTCCACAGTAACAGCTAAATATAATATCAGATGCTTTAGTATTCAGTCAGTCTGCCCTTTACCCATATTACCTCTTTTATTCTTTTTGCAGTGAATTTTTTTACACATTTCCAATGTTCAGTCTGAAAATCTGTGAGCTTTTAAAATATTTTATTTTTTGCTGGTCACCATCTAAGGAATCCCAAACTAATATAATAATGTTGAGGTCTGGACTCTGGGGTTGTCAGTTCACTGTTCTCAGAATAGCAAAAGCATCAGCAGGTAAATTAGTAAACGCTCTTTTGACCTGTTTCTTTCATATCATTTCAGATCTGAAGCAAATGGAGTGGAAATTAATGCTCTCCTCTAATCCAAAGATGAAAGCTTCACGTGCAGTTTATATGATGGTGGATAGTTTGGTGGCGTAGCAGATCTTGCACAGTTGTTAGCTGTCCCACTTTCTTTGCTTTTATGATATTGTGTTTCGAAATCCAATTTCCAAATGCATAATATATTTTCATTTAAGATTCTACTTTTATATATTAAAAGATTATTATATATCTAATCTAATTATCATGCCTGACGCTGTCAATCTGCCTGCTCCTGAAGCCTCTCAGTTTCCCAGCAGCCTCAGTCTCAGAACTACAGTGACTCTGAGAGTCACGTGTCTCTCAAGCGCTCGGCGTCTCCGACCTACTGATTGCTGATCATTTTCACCTGGTCTTTCCTGTATAAATACTCCCCTAGTTCAGCTCTTTAGTTGCTACGTAGCATCTAGTTCTCTAGCTCTGTACAAAGCGTTCTTTCTGATCTCTGATTCTCTGTTTCTTGACCCTTTTTCTACCTGTTTCCTCTATTGCCTAGCCCTCTTGTTTTGTTTGTATTTCTTGTTACCGACCTCTGTTTACCGACCTCGCTCTAGGTATGTTTTTATTTATTGCTGCCTTACTGGTTTTGACATTGTCTGTCCCTGACCACCTCTGTTTGCCAAACCCTGTTAATAAACCTGTGTTTTCTAATCAGTGTTTGTCTCCCCGCCTCCTAATCGAACATGTCTCCAGTTAAAGTTAAACTTCAGTAATATAGTATTTTTTTATAATAAATAATCATACAGTAGCATTAATAAACTACAATTTAAATTGTATACTAGAAAATTCTGTAAAGCAAGCATCCACTTAATCTGAAAGCTTTATCCGGCCAGCACTTCCCTTGTGCTGCGCTTAACCACTTGCTTAACCTCTGAAATCGTCTATTTAATTAGCATGTAGAAAGTAGTAGCTGAGCTAGAGTTGGAGACTTTATTTAGAGAAGTGGAGCAAACCCAGGCTCGTGTTCAACTCGTAATTACCCTGCAGGAGCTGAAGTAAATGAAAAAATGTCTGAATCAACTTACAGGAACCAGGAATTTCTTAATCTCCTCCAAGGCATGGCTCATGCGGGAATAGGCCTCTCCAGGTGGTGCAAAGACTTCAATTAAAACATGGAGATCGTTGCTCAAATGGGCGTATTTCGCCTCCCCGCTTTTCCTCAGCTCTTCTTCCTGGAAATGAGAAAATTCGGTCAGATCGCTCGAGTCTAGGATCGTAAAAATGAGAGACTCTACTCACTCACATCATTTGTCATACCGTTGAGATATCTAGTGTCTCTGAGCTGTGAGCATGCTGATGAACTGAATTTCGACACATATCCTGATGAAAAGCAGCGTCGGTTTGTACCCGAGTCGTTTTCAGTTATCGTAGTGAGTTTGCTATCACGCTTCATTACTCAGGCTGAAATGGAAGATGCCTGCAAACAAACAGCCAACCTTCCATTAAAATACGTGATAAAACACTGTGATACAGAGCTGGGAGAAGAGTGATAATTTGCGCAATATGCACAAACACAAAAGTCGGTGTGAAGAGTTTTTCTGCAGCAATAACCCACGGTTGCCTCCTCTCAGATTAAAGTCTCCCTGGGGAAGAGGAATAAGGAGGATCTCTCTTGTTTCCAGCTTCCAGAGTGGCTCTGATTGCTGAAGGTCGTCGGTAACTATTCTTCAGAAAGCTCATAATTACTGCAGCCTACATTACCTTCTCATGTTGATTACCTTTGGCTCTAGCTTGTACTCAGAGTCTGGAGAGTTTTGGCGGCGGGGGCATTAACAGATGCTTGATCAGTGATGCACACCCCTGCAGCCTCTTCATTTCTGATTTAACTCGAACTGATAACTGATACAATGTCTGCAGAATCTGACCCAATCACTTCATTTAAAGCATGCTCTTTGTTTCAATGAAGGTCAGAGAGCACTCCTGATATTTTAATTCTTCAGTGTTCCAGTCATGGTTGAGTTGCTAAACCCTAAGGGCTTGTATGTGGCTACAGGATGCAGGCAGAATTTTGATGTATGAGCACCAGTGTGAGAATTTTGCCCAGAGTAACCCAACACTTCATTATGCATGAATCAAAACATGCAGTGATGCCACTGTTTTCAGCCTAACTAAGCTGCCAAATAACAAACCTTCACAGCTGTCCAGTCTCATGATTCAGTTTAAGAACTGCTAGCTAAATACACTTGTGTTCTGTGTAGAGATGCACCAATCAGTCTAGTTTAGTTATTATAACTGGTCAATCCCAAAATTCTCTGAGCCCAGGAAATCACTTTTGAGCATGGTTAAAATAAGGCTTCTGTTTTGCTCTGTGAGGTTTAAAGGGTTTTAATGATACCCATTACCAATAATGATATCGATAAATAAATGTTTTATTTGTGGATACCCAATACTATTGTTAAATGAATAAACCACATGTCATCATATGAGAGAGATTTAAGGCATCATGATTGATCTAAAACATACTTTGCTAAGGGCACACCAAAACTATTTGATTCAGTTAAAACGGACTCTGGTTTGTTTGTACTCTTAGTGCGGTTTGATTGAGCAAGTGTAAAACAGTAATTGCACTTGTGGTGAGAACGTGATCCGGTCTCGATCCATCCCAGCTATCAAATGTACTACTTTTATCTGGGCTAAACAGCGCAGTTTAATCTGATATAATAGCCAGGTAACGCTAATTACCACAGCTATGAACAATCGCTATCTCTGCTCCATGATGTTTTTTACACGCGTGGTCTGTGATGCGTTCACTACTCACAGCCGTACGACTCTGTTTACTATGTATACATCTGTGCTGCTTGTCCAAACACTGTGTTTAAAAGCGCAGCGTTTCAGTGTTCTCTGTTAAAGAAGCGTTAAACTGCACAGACATTTTGGTGTGTTTAGGTTTATGCCTGTGTGAAACCAAACCAAACAGAGGGAGAAAACGCTCCAAATTAACAAACTCATCAACTGATTTGGACCATAAAAACCATCTACAGGTGTGAAACAAAAACGCTGACTTTGTGACATAAACTACTGTAAATGGGGTTAACATCACAAAATAAGCGACTGCAAAAAATCACCCCTTTAAAGTCAGTATTTTGTAGATTTATGTGGATACTGTAGGTCTCAATCAACCTTGCATTTCTGGACACTGCAATTTTATTCTATTGCGCTAATGAGTTGTATGAATGCTAGCATTAATTGCCCTGACTTCTGTTGAATTAGGTTAGGCACTTTAAAGTGGGTGTGTCACGTCTTTGCCCTGTTTCCTGTCTGTTCTCATGTCTCTGTGTGTGACCCTCACATGACCCGTGCTCCTCTGTGTTGTTCCCCAGTAATTTTCCTTTCACCTGTGTGTAATTTGTATTTTTTATTTGTAATTTCTACTTCCCGTGTGTGTTTCCTGTCTATTTATAGCCCTGTGTTTCAGTCTGTATTAGTCGGTCTTTGCACTAACCCCTGTTGTTTGTCATTCCCGCATTTGCTTTCTCATGTTTTTAGTGATTGCCCTTGTTTATTCCTTGTTTATTTCTCCTAGTTTATTTCTTGTTTATTCATTTGTTTATGTCCCTTGCCCTGTTTAGTTTATTTCTGTCTTGTTTTAGTTTGTTAGCCTCCCCGTTGTTCTTATTATCTCTCGTTTGTTTTGGTTTAATTCTTTGTTCCTTGTTTCTTTGTTTATTTGTTATTTATTTAATAAATATTTGTGTCCGCCTCCATGTCTCCCTGCCTGGCAACCCCGTGACAGGGTGATTATTTTTTCAGTCAATTTTTTACATTATACATTTTATATAATTTGCATTGCTTTGTAGAAAGGTGTTTGGTTTTGACATTACAGTTTTTTGCAAATTATTATTGAACATGATTCCATTTATAAAATCATAAAAGGGGAAACAATCAGATCTGCAATTATTACAGTTAATGGATACTCTTATTGCATGTTTATATATTAGTAGATGATGGACCACAGCTTGCAGTATTTCATTGTGGAAACCCCAACGGTATCTCCTGGAGCCGCAGTACAGTGTTATTTAGTATTAACTTCTCTCTTGTTTCCAAAAAGTTCTGTGGACTGTAGTTGTTCACATTTTGGTGGGTGGATTATTCTGAGGTATTTTTGCATACACAACAACTGTTAACCTCCATTTTATTAACTAAAATTTGTCTTCAAAATTGTTTGATAACACATTTTAACATTTGTTCTACACTTTTCATACACTTTATAACCCTGTTTTAAAGCTATTTTTAAGAAATTATTCATTTATTATTCCTTCAAGATGTTTTTTAGTTCACCAGAAAAAGGCTTGAGACTTCAAATCTTCCATCATCTATGTCAACATCATGTCAACATATAAACATATTTATTTTTTTACATGAACTGAAGCTTCTCACTCTCTGTACATATACAGTAAAATATATGCACAACCACAGAATGTTACCTTACCAGCTAACACACAGAAGAAAGCCTCTTCAGAGACAAGAGAAGCGCATCTGCTTTATTTACCGTCTTCCATCGTCTCTCAGACAGAAGAACTTTCAGCCGACTGACGTTTCCCGTCTCACGTCTGAGCGCTTTAAATTTCCTTTCATGTCAGTCCACGAGCAAAGCGCTCTATTGTTTTAAAAGTCTTCCAGGATAAGTTTCAGAATGTGCTGAAGTAAAACTGTCTATGTGCGACGGAACTCTCTACAAATATGACATGAAAACAAGTGTTTCCCTCTTTTTATTTATTCTACAGCGAGAGGGGGGAAGAGGAACAGAGTGCACTGACAGCTGCAGGGTATTTGTACTGTATTAGTGGGCAGCTCTGATAATCAAATAGCAGATTCCACCTTTCTGAATGCCAAAACTCACTCAGTTGCTCAGCTGCGAGATCACTGACTGAATACTCCACACAACACTGACGATTCATTCAGCAAACACCCGCTGTCCTCTCACGATTATCGAACACAGATCTGACTTCAGTCTACATCTACAATACACACATCCTCACTGTTCAGCAGCCTAGCTTTCTTCTTATGACCTTTTAAATTCAAATTATATATAAAGGGGCCTCTTCTACTTAAAAGTCTAATATCTGCTACTTTGGGAGCGTTTCTCTGCTTTGTTCCATAGCCTACAGGAAATAACTCAACTTACAACAAAATCTGCTTTAAGAAAAATGAATTTAGAGTGTGAAATCTACATGATTTAAAAGAAGAGAGTAATTTTGTCATCAGTTAAAAAAACAGCAGCCCATCTTGGCATGAGAGAATTCAGGGGTTCATAAAAGATTTGCTGCTGTGCGAATTTAATTCAGATTCAATGCTTTTTAAAAGCTTGACAAAGGAAAAATTAGATTTTATTTTTAACACTCAACATTAAACATTAGTATTTTAGCATATTTTACTGTATTCAAAGACTGATTAAAATGAAATATCGATATTCACAGTGAAAAATATTCAGATAGTTCTAAGATTAGAGGTATATTTTGCATCACCAAGATTTTAGTTTTTAGTTTGTCTAAAATGTTGAATAATAACAATGCTAATTATTTGGAACTTTTACTATTATAATGCATGAATTATTTATTTTAGGCACAATTTCTATATAAAATATTAACTAAATGACTCCTAGCTCAAACATCACTGACTGTCTTTGCCATTTAGATTAATACATTTAAATTAAATTCACATGAAACAACATAAAATCATTTTCATTGTCAGGTTTTTTGTGCTTACTCTAAATTTTATTCTAAAAGTAACTGCACAAAATATCTTTTTTGCTGTATAATCTGCCAATGCAGTAATAACAAATTTTAAAGCTGTGATTTTAAATCAATGATTTGGTCAACTATGTTAGATCTGTTGCATAAAATCTGTAAACTGTTAAAAAAAACAGTAATGTCAAGTTCTCTGGCAGAAAACATGTAAAATGTAGTGAGGTAAGTCTCAATCCTTCTCTCATTATATTTTGCACAGAATCTTGACAAAAAAAGGATTTTAATCATTCGTCGAATCTGTTATGGTTAAGATCCATAAATATAAGAAAGCTATATATGTTTTATTTCAATGTGATATCTAGTTTAAGTTTAGTACAAATAGTACAGATACATTATGTTAGAGCTTAGAACCCGAGAGATTCTAGTCAAGTAAATGGTCTGTGATGTAGGCGTCTGGTTTCTATGGCTTTTTTTTTTACTTTATATAAAACTATGGCATGATTATCACAATATAGCAAAGTAACAAATCAACTGTGTTTTAAATAAAGGTTGCACAAGTTATCACAAGCTCCTTCACTTGTGTGTAGCTGTTCTTAAAAAAACATTTTTCTGTTGCAATATGTGTTGCAATATTAATTCACATCATTCTGAACAGATTTCTCTCATTCAAACAGCCCAAAAATGTTTTTAAAAGCTCAGTTTTAACACTTTTTTCTAGCTGTTTCTGATTATTTTAGGTAGTTCAACATACACAAAAAACTTTTAGGCATCACTTCTTTTAGAAATACCTCAAATATATCTTCTATTTAGTTTGATAACACATTTGAACATCTGTCTTAGTCTTTCCATATATTTTACGACCCTGATTACAAACTATTTTAATGCCTAATTTATTGGAATCTACAGGATCCACAGGATTTAGATGAAAAGAAGCGGTAAACGAGTGATTCTGAATGGTGTCTTCGCTCCATGCTCAGGTGCTGCTTAGTTAAGCTCAGAGAGAAACACAGGCATGAAATTTGCACTGCTCTGACTTCACACATAAATTATGCATCTTGTTTTGACTGAAAACTGTGTCTATTGCAAATCTGTATCTCAGAAGCAGAGGAGCCGGCTCCGGCTTCTGTGGCTCTGTGTCAGTCTCACTGACAGACAGAGAAGAACAGCAAGGCAGCAAATCAGGCTCGCAGAAAAGCATTATGTAAGACGGCTGCATCTCATATTAAAGCCTCGACCTGGGTGTTTTCATAGCGGCGCTATATGTAAACAAATCAATGGTAAGCTACTCTAGACTGCGCTACATCAATAAAACTGAATTAATCTGAAGAAAGAAAATAAAAGATCAAAATCAGAAGCTGCATAAATAAAGATTTAGCTGGAAACCAAAAAGGCATCTATTTAGTCGGTACTGCTGAGAAAAAAGAGAATAAATAACACTTAAATCTCTTTAATCAGAGCTGACTGTGGTTTTAGTCTAGAGCTGTGGACTGACACAAACTTGCCGAGATGTGATCATATTATGATACATACCTTAGGATTCAATATATTAAAATATAATATAAAACTATAAGCAAGGTAATATATTGCGATTAAATCAAATTGGTACCACTTTAAAATAAGACTACCTTTATAAAGGGTTTATAAAGGTGTACAATTAGTTTATTAATGGTTACTAAGTAGGTTATAAATGCCTTAAAAATCATTAATAATCAGTTATAAGACATATGTAGAAAGAGCAACAATATATATGGCTGTGTAAAACAGTTCACTATTTAGCAAACAACAGGTCATTATTTCTATGTATGTACTTTCTATGTGTATGTGTTATAACTGATTATACTTATTAATAATTATTAAGGCATTTACAACCTAATAAGTAACCATTAATAAACTAATTGTACACCATTTATAAACCCTTTATAAAGGTAGTCTTATTTTAAAGTGGTACCGTCAAATTTTTGGAAAATTCCCAATGTATAAAAACACTATTTTTTCCCTTTTTCTTTCTTTCTTTCCTTTCTGTTTTCTTTATGTCTATTTTTCACATGTATCAAGATTCCCTGTTTCTGATGTTGCCCAGCCTGGCTCTTGATTGTCTGCTGTGATCTATTCCTGCTCTAAAACCCTATTTAACATTAACACTGAGCATGTGCCCATCACCTACTAACTGGAAAAAACAGGGGGGAAATTTTAGAAAAAATTATATAAGAGTCAGGTGTGCTCTGATTTTGACGAATTGCTATTTAATTAGTGCAGCACTTCTGTGCTTCTGTGCTAGCAATATGCCAGAAATAGATTGTAAAAATTGACTGCTGTTGGGGTTTAACATAGTAATAAGGATTGCAATGCACCTTGCGAAGGGTGTGAGATAGGGCCCTATACCATTTATAAAACCTGAATAAAAATTACAGCCAAATTCGTTTTTTGAATAATGGATAATTCACAAAGTCAGAAAGTCAGTCCACCACTGGTTTTAATGATGGCTAGTGTGCCCAATCCTGGTCCTGCTGAATAAACAATTTGTAGAATTCAGCCCCTTGTAATTTTCTTAAAACCACTTGCATCATTACCTTGTTACATTTACTGGTACATTTTAGGCTTTGAATCATTCCTGCATGCAGTACTTATTCAGTATTTCACTGGGGTGCACACATTCACAAAATTACCAATTCATAAAAGCCCTAATAAATAGGATATGAGACCCTTGACATTCCCTGCCAACAGCTCCTCCGATTCAGACTCAAAATAGACAAAAAAATTAACCGCACCTGCAGAAACATTCCGTCCTGTGGCCTGTGATCTAGACCTCATTGAATTTCCTGGTAACCTATTGGCTTTTGTTCACACATGAGCCCTCCTGGTAATTTCCTGGGAATTGGGTTGGAACTGGTGCAGGTAAATTGCCGTGTCAACTTTACCGAGATTTCGAATCCGGCTTGTCTTTACACTTAAGCCTTTCTTGTTTAATTAGCCTCGAGTGGAAAGGGCCGACCATTCCTGATCCAGGTAATGAAGAGCCTGGATATTACAGGCAGGTGTGCTGAATCTGAACTCTACAGAGTGATATACCTGCAGGACCAGAACCGAGCTCCCTTGTTCAGTGGCATTACTCCAAAGAACTGCATTTGCTTCTTCTGTTTTTAACCCTTTACAGTTCAGCTCAAATTTTGGTAGAGCACAGTTTGGTTTGAGTCACTCTGTGTTACTGAAGAAGGTGTCGAACTTAACTCAACCTGATTGTGCTGTTTCAACCAATCGGCAGAGATATATGAGAAAAAAAAACTTATGATTTTGAGTGTGCGATATCATATTATACAGAATAATATCTTTTAAAATTAAATCCATATCATGAAAACAGTGGTGTTCTGTCTTGAAAGCAGTCTATTCTGTATTTGTTAAGCTGTTTTATGTTGCATGCACTCACTAAATATTCTGCACTTTAGATTTTTTTTATTTACACTTAATATATTTTACTGAACTAATTAGCTAAACTAATTTTGCATAAAAAATATTATAACATAATAAAAAGTAACAAACATAAAGTAATGAAACAATGAAAATCTACCACAAAATTAAGTGGAGCACATTTAGTTAATTTATATAAACTGCAAACAAATAATTAAAATTAAGAACAGTAAATATCAAAACAAATGCAAAAAATATGTTTTCAGGATCAATATTATCTGAATAAAGAATAAAATGATAAAATGATACTACAGTGTATGATATGAAATGGCACACCCCTAAGTGTATATATATCGTTTTTTCATATCGCCAAGAATATTGTTACTGCAAAAATACCCTGCAATATTGTGATATTGTGTGGGGATATATAATTTTTTTTTTTGCTTTAAAATAGAGCACAATGCTGAACCTGAGTAACTCCCAGGAAACAATGCAGCACTAAAGAGCTGAAAAACCTGAGAGAGAAGCAGAGCAGAAATGAGCTCTCCACTTAATTACAACACATTACAACACATGCAATTAAGAACTCCTTTAAACCTGGAAGCCTCAAATCCGTGCCAGGTAAATTAGCTGAAAACCAAGCCAACATAATACAGCTCTGGATTGCACCTCGTCAATTACATGAGTACAGATACCCGTTTCCTTCTTGAGGAGGAAGCAGTGCGATGCTTCCCCACTGTTACTATGCTCTTCAGATGAGCCGGTCTGCTCGTCAGAAACCGACTACAGCAGGACTGAAACAAGAGCCGGTTGGATAATTTTGGATTGCGGAGCTAATCTTAGATGCAAATGCATTCCAGCCTAAATATTCACCTGGATCTGATACAGGCATGGTGTGAATATGATGTGAAAAAAAGAACTGGGTTGTGGCAACTTTCAGACTCCTGCTGTAAAAATAAAGAAGCTGTAGAAAGTTGTTACTCAGGCTGTGAAATATGGCCCTAAAATAATATATAATATCACAACATTTCAGGGTATTTTGAAATAAGGATATTAATGATGACACAAAAAAAAAAAAACACTAGGGGCCCTATCTTACACCCGGTGCAAAGCACAACGCACGGCTCATCTTACAGCCTGCCAACAGTCTGTTTTCATGTCTTCTGCCTGCGTTGTTTAAATAAAAAAGGCACTTGTGAAATATATCTAAGCTGATGGGCGTGGTGTGGTCAGAAATTAGGTGGGTTCAGATACAGTTCTGGTGTATTGCTATCTTGGCAGCAGAAAACACAGGCGCACGATTAAATGAATACAACCTAGGCAGACATCAACACGCAGACATTCAGATGAGACATTCAGACGAGCAGGTCCGTTTCCTCTACTGAGAGGCAATGGAAACATCCAGGTAGCTGCGCCTTTGAAAGAGTAATGCGCCAAAGTCAAAGCACAACTGATTTTTAATGTAAATTGCAAGTGACACACTGATTGGTTTATTACATGTTATGCCCAAAACACACCCATGATTAACTAAGAAAATAAGTAGACGCTTTTTGCGTGTTTCGAGCCACACAAGGCATACTTTTCCCATCATTACGATAGCAAAGACACACTGACATGACCTAAATCAAGCTGCACAGCGCACAGATTACAGCTGACCTATAGAATGCTAAAATAGGGTTCTCAGGGTGTAAGTAAAGACGATATATTAAATTCTTCTTAAATTTTGTGTTGCAATACTATACAGATTTTTAAAAACACAGTATACTATTTTAATCATTAGTACACATGTAAAGATCGGTATAAGACAGTGCTTAAATTAGTAACGTGTTTAAACCACGGCCACTAGATAATAGTGTTGTACTCTGTTTTTTAGAGATGCCACTGTTTTAACTGGTTAATAAGATTATATAAATATGATAGTGTGTTTGAGAGTTTTTCTAAAATTTGCAATATATCGTCCTCCTTAACCCACCCATCATGATACATATTGCATTGCCAGTCTCTTGCCAATACTACTACTACTACTACTATTTATAATAATAAAAATGTAACAGTTACATAAAAAATTATGTAATGCAACAAAAAACTAAAATGCAGTTTTAACTACAAATAGCAAAACTATACAAATACAAAATAGATTGCTTTCAAACATCAATATCGCCTATGATGTTTTTTTTAAAGCAGTGAGAGACCATTAATGTAAATTAATATATTTTAAAATTACATAAGACATCATTTATTAAGTACTAGGACTTTTGTGCAAACTGACTGGGGCTATTCTCAGCTGGTAGGCAGATGGCCAGATGAGGGGTTAATTCTATTAATGAATTGTTTAGTATCTGCATTATGTTAGATTATTATTGCATCAGTAGCATAAAATGTTCTTAAAATGATATCATTTATCACTGTTATTTTATGAAACAATATATCGTCCAAACAAACGTGTTTTGATGTTCGTGACAGGCCTATGTACACTCTCAGTGGTTACTTTAACAACGCAACTTTTTTTTTAGTTGTATATTGGCTTCTGTATTGGGAATTTGTAGTTGGCTAACCAAACAGACATCCACAGTCAGTGCTCGGCTATAGTGATGGGTTCTGGCTTCATGGTGGAGGAAACCGTTGGTAGTCAGCCAGTTTGGCTCAGTTATATACTATATATACCCAAAAGCACTTGCCCACAAGCATGTGTGTAAGAATTAGCAGTGCTCAGTTCATCTCGAGCTGTATATCTAGTATAAACAGAGCTAATACTAAAAATACCAGAGCTCCTATAGAGCCCAGGTTCGAGGCAGCCTGCCGCTGACAGTGCAGCAGCTGCTGAGGATATGCTTATACTCACACAGACAAGCTTTCAGGGGACTGAGAGTCAGAAGGATAAATGGTTCTGCTATGGAAGAAGTGCTGTGTACACGCATCATCTGCAGACTTTCACACCCTCAGAGCAGAATTATAAGCAAGTATATTCTAGATTTGGATTAAATCAATGCGAAACTGGCTCTGGAAAGTCTCAGTTATTGCCAGCAATAAGAAAAGCATGATGTTATTAGATATGAACTATTTTACATTCATAGGTCACTGTAAGAAGCAGGCAAATACTGTTGAAAGTGTAGATACTGGGATTTTAATCGATACAACATTTGAACTGGATAAATTGTTATTATTGTGTTCACAGTCTTGGTTTGTGGAAAGAAACACGTTGCGGCCATGTTTTAATATTGCATTATTTTTTTTTAGTTTTCTGTTACATACATTGTAATCAGGTTTGAAAAATATTGTAAAAATTATTATATCACAATATTTAAAGGCATAGTTTATTGATTTTATTTACAACCTGCGGCACTACACTAATTAAACAGGACTAATTACACTCTAATTACAATGATCAGGGTGGCCATGGACAATAGGCCTAAAAAAGAACTAAAATTTTCATTATGATTTGTAAATAGTAATTTTACAAGATTAAGTGATATTGAGTTGATATATTCTACTTTTGCTATGAAAATCGGGCTTTCCTTTTGTATCAAGCAGAAAAAAAACAATGTGTTTTGATTTAATTTACCTTATTCTTACAAAGTGATGGCAATGCTTATTTGATATATTGTGCAGTTCTAACTCAGACCTTACTAACTAACTATACTAACTTACTATACTATACAATAAGTCAATAGTAAATGTAAATCAAATGTCCATATACTCCATATACTAATTGCATAACCTAATTAGGTAATTAAATGTGTCATTACATTACGGAAGATAATTACTAAACCTAATTTACATGTAACTCATTAGAATCATGCAAATTCAAATCTACTATTAATCTACTATTACAAGCGATAAATAGTTAGATAGTTACAGACAGTGGTGAATTGTGTTTTTCTCTTCCACAGTTCAGTTACATGCTTCAGAATATTTCATGTTATACAGCATAAAATAATCATTTACAGTATGAACTACATTCATTTCCAGGGGTTTACAGCAAAAATAATACCAGCAGTGAAAAGTACGGCATTTGTATATCAGCAAAAGAGAGATTTTGTCATCCTACCTTGCCTTTATCCCTCATTGAGCCTTTGCCAAGGATGGACATCTTTGCTCCTGTTTCCTCTTGTAATCTTTTCATGGAATTGCCCCGGGGCCCCAGCAGTTTCCCAACAAAATTAAACTGTAATGGAGAAGAGAAAAGGCAATAGCATTGGTCTCTCGTACCGCTTGACAGTTCTCTTACCTCACAGTCAGTCCAGAACATCTGCAGCTTTTTTTTTTTTCCTTTTCCTCACGAAGCCTGATCCACCTTATCCCAAACAAATCAACAAAGAAGAGCCGGTCTCAGAACGAATCGAATATCCGATGTGCCCATCTATCACACATGTATCGCTGATCACAGACAGGTTTGTGCAGCGTGGAAACCTGCATGTCGGAGTGTGTACCTCTATCTGGAGGGACCGCAGTCAGTCATCTGTCTAATCGATGTTCAGGGTCAGCGGTGGGCCTCTGCTGCTCTCAGAGATATTAGAACATGTGCAGATGCCAATAAAGATCCTTGGAGTGATCCAGAGGTCTACGCTTGAATGAGGCATAACATAATGAGTTTATCTCCAATGGGGATTCAAGCAATACTGTGGAGATGATGAGCTATCAAGCAATTTCCTTGGGGCAACATCTACCATTTCAGCCTCACAGTGGTCAAAAAGTCACTGAGACCACTTCCTCAATAATCCCTTTTTCCCCTATCTGCTCCCTTCAAATGCCTCTATAAGCTGGTCGTGCCTATTATTGCACTGCGATTCTGACTCAACGTTTACCACCAACAATATCAGATCAAATCATTTTCTTCCAGTATCTTCTGTTGTGAAGTAAGGATGTTAATGGAATAAATACATGTCCTGGATTAACATGATCAGAATACACAAATGTAATTTTATAGATTTTTTTAAGAATACTTTTAGGCTACATTGAAACAGCAGGGAAACATGGTTCACATCCAGTATTTTTCATCTGTGATGCAGATGTATCGTTGATTTGTCAGAGTGTCAGAACACAAAACAAACTGAATCTGACATTTTCAATTCTGATTTGGGCTACTTAAATAAGTGATATTTAATAACAGTGCATATTACCCACATTTGCAGCAATGCGACTCACAATGAAATTCAGAATTTTACTTTGAGGAGAAGGGAAAATGGACAACAGCAGCGAGTGAGGGTTTCAGTGGAGGGATAGCGAGGTAACAGATACAGTATCATAAATCTTCGACATAAGTCCTGCTGTCAGCCACTGGAACTGCTTGATAGCTCCTGTAAAGCTGGCAAAGATGAAACCGAAACTTCAAGTGAAGCGTTGTTCTTGAGCATATGCGCATCAGTTTACCCCATAGACAGAGCATTGTCTCTCAAATGTGAAGCCACCGTAGGATGGGCGCCCCCTGCTATTCGGTTGCAGAAAGCTGCGTAACCCCACCCACCCCCATAGGTTTCAATGGCAAAACAGACAACTTTCAATCACGTTTTTTTTTCTAATATACTGCAATTCTACCTCCATTATTTAAATGCAGCAGCTAGTGTAACCTCTGCTTATATTGTCAAATTTTTATATCCCCACAGAATTCGTTTTTTAAAACGTTATTCAGCTCTATTCAAAAAGGTGTGGTTATTGTAACAGGACTGGGTTACACCAACGACTGTATGGGCGGGACCATAGACTGTGTGAGCTCTGTGGAGGCAGCCCTCAGGGGCAGGTTTATTCAAATGAGTAGGCTGTCTCTTCACAGTCTTTCTTCCTCCTCTGGTCTCTACTGCGCAGACTCAGGTTTCAGGATCGGCAACATGGCGGAAGATTTTGGCTTCATTTTAAATGAATGAATGGGAACGACGACGCGGCGTCCATCATTTTTACAGTCTCTGGTTTACCCTAACAATATCAACAAGTGTCTGATTTAGGTCAAGTTAAAAAGACAGTTAAAAAACAGCCTAAAACAACACTGGATTTGGTGAGAAAATCATATTTGGGTCACTTTTACCTGCTGTGTGAATGCAGCTCTAGAGTACACAGTTTTTGTCATAATAATAATGCAACCTTTGAACATACAGCCTTTAAAAACGTCAATTAATATTTTTTGTAGATTTTCTGTTTTGAAATATCCTGGCACAATAAGCAGAGAGATTCATAAAAATACTAATCAAATTCCAAAACATATGGAAATATGTTAAAACTGCATTCATACTGCATTCTTCAGTAAAGTAATCCTGAAAGCTAGACTCTTATCAGAAGACGTTTTGTCTATGAGTGATTCTGTCATTACTTCAGAACACTGTCTAGGCTTGTTTACTGTCCATTTCTGCTCTGCTGGGCGACAGACTCTGCTAAGAGAGGGGAGCTTGCCCTTCAAATCTTTTCAAAGGTTAGGTGATATGCGGCAGTCAGGATGAAACAGTTGGCCATAACACATGTTGACATACCCTGCCTAGCACATGGCTGGAAACCACTCGCCATCCACTTTCAGCAGCCAGAGCAGCTGCACACAGAGAGAGAGCTGACTTACTGAACAACTGAGCTCTGCTCACATCTACCTAGCGAAACAGTTCCAGTACAATTACAGACAACACAGCAGAACATCATTCAAAATGTGCAGTCCATTAAAAAGATGAAAAAGGTATAATTGTATTAATATGATATAATGCAAGTACACTGATATGGTAAATGTCATGGGTTTCATATGTAAAAGCGACTTGACTTTGCTTTCAAAAATGTCACCTCAGGGAGGATGCCTACTCCTGTATAAGTTGTGTGGTGTTAACTTGTGAGTGAAGTTAAACACTGGCCAACATGCTCATGGCAAATTGAGGTAAATTATCAGAGTTTGAGCGAGGCCTGATAGTGGGTGAAATTGTGAAATGAATTGTTAAGGCATTTACCATTCCTCAAACTGGAATGTATCACATTTTTTTGCAGCCTCAAAAAAACATGTATCTTCAATAAGCATTTTTTTAAGAGAAAGATAAAACCTTCTCAACTTTCAAAGAAAGTTGGACAAAATTGACTTTTTCTTCATTTTGACACAGTGTAAGGGACAATTTGTGTGTTCAGATGGTACAATACAAGGATATTCAGTTTATATATTTCATTATATGTATATTACTTACTATACAATAAGTATATATAATAAGTATATATCTTAAACATATATAAGACCAAGGTGACTAAAGTTGCACTGCCGAGGTAGCTAGTTTAATGTGTGAATAGAACAGCACTGCTGAAATATTACTGATTACCTACAAAAGCAGCTGAGGTAAATATATTGTGATCTGTTAATATATAATATAGCATAAGGACCAACACTCATTTAGGCTATTTAATTATTTTGGTGAAAAAAAGTGGCAAATGTTATGAAACCTTGTAAACAAATGTCTACAGAATTTAGCCTTCAACCAAATGTTTTCATTTGGTTTGGTTTAAATCTCAGCCAAAAATCTTCATCTTGGTACATCGGTAGATATGAGATTAATTTGGTCAGAGGTTCTAAATTATGTTTTTTTTTATTCATTTTTACTTAATTGCAGGCCACAGCGTTCAGTATCTAGTGTTGTTTTATGATGACAACAAATATATTCAATTCTATTCTATTCTTTCTCATTAATGCTTGTTTTTAGGTGAAACATCACTGCAGCACTTATTTTACTTCTTCATCAGTTTTTTTTATGATTCTTTCCACTCTTGGTCATTTCAGCCCTGCTTCAACATTGCTCTGCATCTACAAGCACTTTCCATCCAGAGTGCTGAAGCTGAAGGCTTTGGAGCTGTCTGCCTGTCCTCCTGCGGTGTGGATATAACGGGAATTCTCCGCAGTTGGCCAGAAGCCCTCGAGCAGATGGCCGCCTCGGCTGTGGCGCTAAGGCGCTCGCTGGGCGGCGGCAGTGGAGTGGCCTGTTTTCATTAAGCTAATGAATGTCTGGAGCCACTCTCCAGCTCCACGGTGGGCAATTTGGGCTTTATTAGGGGGCACGGTTCAGTGTTAAATGAGGTTTGAAACGACGCAAGCCGTCCCCTGCAGTCCCCAGCAGTGGCAGGATGGCTGGCAGTCTGGAGAATGATGGGCGCGGACGGTGACGCCAGTGCAGCGGTGACAGTGACCGAGATGATGGAACTGACATCTCGTAAGGTGTGTGAGTAGCATGATGGAGTGGGATTAACATATACTGATCGCGCATCAATAAGTCATATCACAATATATCAGAACACGCTAGAAAAGCGTGAAAAAGAGGACGGAGAAAAAGAGAGCGAGAGAGTCAACAGTGCGCTGCTGATTTATTGATAACCAAGAAGAGGTTTGGCCGTACTGTGGCTTATAACGGCCTACTGGACTGAGCTGTGAATGCTTAGGGCTGCCTGAACAAATGAGTTTTCACACTTGAGGCTTTGTGACAGGGACCTTCACCTGTGCTAGTTTCTCTCTGGTGCAGACCGCATTGATTTTTCTCAAAGAGCTCGCCGAGTCTTTTCAGGGCAGAGAAGGACCATGCAGCCCTCCATTTATGCCACATTAGAAGCCAGGTGCGACAAGGTGCCGCTTTGTCTAATAGGGATTTTGCCTAGCAGTAAATTATATATGACACTTGGCACATCAGAGATTGGGACGGTTCACAGCACCACATGTTTGTTCAAATGGGGGAAGGACTGAGACTCAATTGGAAATAGTACAGATCATTAACTTCTGCTTGCTCTCATTATAACGTATATTGTAAACCCAGTTGGCCAATGATGTCAATAAGCTATGCTGTGTGGCTGAACGCAGGTTGTGAAGTCAGGTACAAAAAAATCAATGTTAGGGCAATGTCTAATGCTGTGTCAATCTGATATAATAGAATATTGTCCATAGCTGATGTTGATGCTGTGATGTTCAGTAACCAAATCCAACGACTTCAAATTAAACCTAACACAATACAACAGAATTTTAGTTGTGATTGATAATAAATCTGATATGTGACAACGCTGTTGTATATCCCAATATTGATGTGGAATACAATACATTAATTTAAGCTCCTCAATTTTTTTTTTTGGCACTTGGCTTGGCTGAACTTATTTTTCCCCAGATTAGGTAGCAGTTCACTGTGGGCTTTTACCTCAACTCACTCTATTTTGCTCTACCTCACTCTATCTTGCTCTACCTCACTCTATCTTGCTCTACCTCACTCTATCTTGCTCTACCTCACTTTGCTTGGTCTATCTCCAGCCTTGTTACATTACATGAGCACAGTCTACAGTGTAAACAGCTCCTTTTATTGCTGTGGTTGATGTGTTTTTTTATAGAAATCTAGTCTCACAATAATGATAAAAAATTTTTTTACAGCCCCTAGCTGTGAGATGTGTCATTATAACCTAGCATCTAGTGTGCTTAACTTCATAATGTACACACCCACACAAAGTAAATTTCAAATGTTCTCTCCAATCTCTTCCAAATATCATGTCAGCATCGTATTGATTTAAAATACCACCATTTAAGTATAAATATGGTCTCAAAAACTCATCATTATGTAATTCTAGCACTGTTTGACACTGATATGTTGGAGGATTTAGGTCATGGGGCCATCAAAGTGACCAGAATTCAACAAACTTTGACTAACTTCAACTGACTAACTTTGAAGCTTAATTTTAACCCAGTGTTGGTTTTACATGAATGTTTGACTTTGATATTAGAGTCCAATATTCTTCTAACAATAAACTCAAAACCCAACGGCTTGTGATTATCACATGAGAATGTCATACTGATGTATAATTCCAACAATTAGTTGTAAGGTATGGTAAAAAAACCCAACATGAAATTTTAATGTGGATAAACAATTCTATTTTGCTTTCTAAATAAATTTTGGCTGGCAATTTCAATGGCATCCTCATTTCGTAGAGCACCTGTACTATCTATACTTCACTCTAATGGATGTTATTTTGGGTCGCCGCTCTCCTAGGACAGCTGTTCTACTGTATTTTGCTTTTGTGGCCTTCTCCTGACTGACATAATGCAAATGAGGCTTCTATATTTATGAATATGTCAAACTACAGCGGGACACATATTTTCCATGCAGAAGAGACAAAAATGCGCATATATCTACCATGGGGAAAAAACACCAGCATGGTGAGCTATTTTTAGTGTACCTGTCATCGCTGTGCATCCATACCATCATTGCTTATGATGAAAAAAACATCAATAAAGGAAGGCTCTACAGCCATCTGCCTTTGTGTTATCTATTCTTCTATTTTTCATTCTGTTTCTATCATACCTGACACTACTGACACTCCTATGCTATACAGATTTCTCGGTAACAAATATCCAAGGTTGCACTCTCTCTCTCAACACTGCTACCATTCCAATCTCCACAGCCGACCATGTGCTATTAACATTTGGCATGGCGTGCAGACAAGCATTATGCCCAAATAGTGGCTAGGCGTTTTGCCTCTGTTTGAGTTGGAGGGTAAGACGCAGCACCCTCGCCGGAATCCAGAAAGGATCCGCAGATGGGCCGAGTCCGGCCCTGCCAGCTGAAGCAGCTTTGCTGCTGCAGAGACCCTGCCGCTCCTCAGTGCCGGATCTGAGCGGCGGCCTGGGAGCTGTACAGGACTGGCAGCAGTGAGGAGCTGGCTGTAGTGAGTCAGTGGACACAGGCATTAGCTGTGAGGAGCCGTGACAGTGGCAGGATACAGTACAGTGGTGCTAAGAGGAGGAGAAAACCCTGCTGAGACTGAGGAGGAACTAATGAGCTGAGAGATAGACAGACAGTGAATGTGAAAAAATGAGAAAGAGAGAAATATAGAAATAGACAGATAGAGACCAGGAGAGAGACAGATTAAATTCCATATGGACTCGTACAGGATTTCTGGGCTGATACTCAAACCGATAAATGAAATGTGTTAACATTTTAAAAAAGAATTCCCACAATAATGTATAATTAAAGAAGCACTCTCTGCATTAACACCCCATGCTGTGATTTACTTCTACTACTGTAATTTACTGCAGAGCAGACAAAACACACATTGAGTGTCCCATGATTCCATTTGGTCAGTTAGATCTGATTTCAAGTTTTTTGTGTCATTTAGCAGTTCTTAATGTTATGATGTCTGACTTGAAAATCAGTGTCACACATTCACATATTAAAGCTTAAAAATTAAGCTTTTTTCAGAGCCATGGATTTGTCTGAAAGTTCTTCAACTAGACCACACTGTTCCATGTTTAGCACTTATTTTACTTTTGAATGATTTCTCCTCACTTACTCTCTCAGTGAAGCAAAAAAGTATCTTCCTTTGTAGTTTATCAGCTGCAAAAACAGTTGGTTAGTCAGTTAGACACCAATGGGTTTCATCAATGCTTGATATCATTCCACTGGAATTTCTGACTGCCTGTATGCGTGGTTTCTTAAAGGTGGGATTCCAATCTATGGAGGCTTTACTAAGCACTTGCTAAGATTACTGGTAGTCTGTATTAGTATACAGGTATTTAACTTTTAGGCAAAATATTGTTAGTTTGTATGTTGTAGTTTTACAGTGACAACTTGAGTAACAAAACACTGATGAAGTAAGTAACTGATAAAAAGGTCCAGATAAGGTGGTAAGTAAACACTGTGGCTACAGAATGGTTAGATGCAGCAAAGGACTGATGCCACACCCCTGAGTAGTCTAGAGAACGTAAAAAAATAAATTTAAGTAATTGAAATGTGTGAAACAATGATGTTATTCAATTTACTATCCAACTAAACAAGTAAAAATGATGCCACTATCCATCACCCCAGACTCAATGTTTCAGATCCTGTGCAGGCTAAAACAAGACAACAATTTGCTTTTATTTAATTTACATCCATTGGCATTGGCATTGTTGTAATTACGTTGTAAATATTGAGATACCAACATCAGAGAGGTCAAAATTGTTAAAATTTTCCATTTGTGGTAAATAACATCCATCACTGCTATACTGTGAACCCTTAAGACAGAGAGTGAAGGACAGATAGAGAGAGTAGAAGGGAATGAAAAAGAGAAACAGACTAATGGAAAAAGAGAAACAGAAAGAGGAAGCCCTTCAACAACACTTGTCCTACTTTAAAGTGAACTTCAGAGCCTGCTGAAGAGCTTTAAGGTAGATGATTACTGCAGGAATTGGAATACGAGTATCTTTTTCTACACACCTGAGATATGGCCACAAGTGAAGGCTGCTTACAGATTTGTCTCATTAGTGCTCCTCTGTTGAAGACGCCCTCGTGCCCTCTATAAATAAACTGCAATGCTTTGAAATCACTGTAGCTTAGCCAGGCAATATGACATCCAAATTTACGAAGATGAAAGGCAGAGGGATTTTTTTTTCCTGAGCAATGCGCCCAACAGAATAGACTTAACACTCTCAAACTGCTTTATGTGTTTAATATGTTTAACATGTTGTGTTTAAGGCAATGACCTTAACACATTTTAGTGTATGTAAAGGTCATTAAAACATCTCCCCTGAAACTAATGAACTGAACATCACAAGCTCTTTATTACCTTATTTAACAGCATTTATAGAGACATGTTTATTCTCAGCATATTTCAGATTAGTGGAGCTTGGATTTGCTCCCATTATTTACACACACCAGCAGACCCGATAGCAATCAGATAACAATAAAGACATTAGGAAACCGACAGAACGGGAACTAGCATTTTTATGTTAATATAAAGTCCATTTCCAGCAGCTTGTTTGGGGGATATGTTCAGTGCAGCTCTAAAAAAAGGCAGCAGTGGAGCACAGAGCCTAAGGAGAATGTGTTGATGGATCTCCTGCATTACTGCACCCACACTGAGCTCTGCACTCGGGGGCCGACAGCACAGATGTTGGGTAAACAAACAGCACATTAAGACCATTGCCGAGTCAGGAGGCTGACACCTTAAGGAACCCTTATCCATACAGATGAGAAAGAGCCGGCACACGCTTCCACCACCTACAGCTTACCACCTTTCCACGGAAAGTGGGCTTTAGTGCATAAGAGTAGGCAGGACTGAGCAACACTCAGAGCACAGAGCGCTGGGGAAAGGTCACGAGTACTTGATTAAATGTGAATAACCTTATTTAAAAAGTCATCTCTTAAAATTTATCTTCTTAATCATGAATCAGTAATTAATTAGCTGGCAGTTCGTGCAGAGATAAGGTATATTTTTAAAAAGTCAAACTTTCTTTTATTTTACATCTGCAAAAGACTACACAAATTTGCAGCATTCTAAAGCCTAGATTGCATTTAGGGTAAAGCAGGACTGTCATATATGGACCCAGTAGCCCATTGGTCTCATATATGGAATATATAATGGTGATTTCATGCATGAATGCCACACAGTGACGATGTGGCTCAAAACTCCAGCTATTTTTCATTTCTACACATAAATAAATAATGACTATAGAAACAAACATTTTAAAACTAACTCTGGGGGCTCTGAGTGGTCCAGACATTGTCACTATTAGGGGTGGGCAATATTATATCATATACAATATATTGTGACACAGAAATATCATGATATTAAAAATCCATATCGTGATAATAGGGATTTTTTGTTTTAAAGCTTCACAGTTAATAATGAACTACTTATAAGTGTATTTATTGTATAATTGTTTTAGTTTGCAGTTTATATGCATGAAAATATTCTGCAATATTTTTGATGCATTATATTATTTTATGCTATATTATTTATTTTGCCACATAATGATTATACTGTTATACTATTATACCATATATCTAAAATTAATTAATTATTTTTCTGTTATCCTATATCGCCAAGTATATCGTTATCGCAAAAATACCCTGAAATATTGTGATATTATTTTAGAGCCATATCGCCCACCCCTAGTCACTATTATCATCATAACATTATGAGGATTGCCAGTAGAACCCTGGATAATTCTACTTGGTATCAGCAGCCAGAGTCAGAGTCTGAAAGAGCACAACTGGCTCTGCTTTCTCTGGGTGGGTAGTTATATGCTTCACGTGTCAAAGACTGCATTTGCTAGCCTTTACCCTCCTACTTTTTGGGGCATTATTATTGACCAGCGAAGTTCACATGAACACGGAATGAGCAACTGACCTTTTATAAGGGGGGTAAAATCGGCAACATTATATTTATTTAAATAAAGAATTATTTAAAGCGATCTTTGCTCAAGAAGCTTACTCATTTTTGGTGGTACTATAAAATTAATTTCCCTTCTCATACATGCACAGTGAATTGTGGGTAACCAAGGGCTGCAAAGGAAACCTCTGATTTTCACTGCTATACACAAAGCAGTTTGGAACAGCCTTCTATGACGTAGTGGCTGAGAATTGAAGACCACCTCTGCTGCAACCTAGGTTTTAGAACACAGCTCTTGTTAAGTCCATTTTATTACTGGGTCTCTCTTAATAACTGTGCTGGTGTTGACTCAATCATTGGAAGATCACAAGTCAGGTCTGTTGTTGGCCACAGATATCTGTTGATGCCACAGATATCTGTGGCCAAGGATCCAAGAGAACATAATTAGCCACGCTCTCTCTTGGTGGTTAGGGTGGCCCCCTTCTACTCCATCACATAACATGATGCTAGCCAATGTGAACTTCTGGTAAATAAACATTAGCAGTTAATTAGCATTTAAAATCCTCTTCCAAATGCACAGAGCTGTCCAATAATTTTGCTTTTGTGGCAGTTTGAAAGCAAAAGCAGGGATTGGCTATGATTATTTTAGAGGGAGAAACTATAAACTTAAAAAAAGGCTCATTTTAATTATGAAATAATTAGTATATTGTAATTTTTTTGTATAATTGACATGTCTAGTTTTCAATATTAACTCATATAAACTAAACAGTGCTATTTTGTTACACCTATAGAACATCTGCCCTGGTCTTGCCTGAAAGGTGTCAAAACAAACCATGTAAGAATGTTCTCTTCTCTTACTCACTTTAAGTGGGTTTTTCAACAGTTTTTTGGCACTTAGATGATCCTTAATTGGTCGTTCATGAATTTCTTTACACAAAATCACTCTCACATACAGATCTCACCAGTTCTGTTCTTGCCAGTTTCAAATCCTTTCAGAATAAGGAATTAAAGAGCTCTGTCACTTTGATGCAAATAAGCTGTCGCTGGCCATAGCGTGTACATGCTGCATGTTTAGCGCCTCTTAGTGTTAGCTTGTTAGCGAAATGGCAAACCATGACCAAGGTAGTTTATGCTTAACTGCAACAAAAGCACAAAATTCATAATTTGACAGTACTTATATCTCTCTTATCTGCTAACTTGCCACAAACCCACCATGACTTGCCACAAATCCCACCCTCAGACGAAGTCTGCTGGCTAAACCTGCTGTGTTTCTCAACCAAAATGGCCACAACTAATCTATTCTTTAAATGATCTAGCAGGTTGGGCTTAGGTGGGGGATGACGGGTATGGAGGGGTCACAAAAAGGGAGCATCCAAAAGGCTCATGGAAGCAAATGATTCATGACACCAAACACTTTCAGCTGACGCATAGAAAACGGATGGATGGATTCTTTTTGCACTTTTTACACTGACCCAAGTAGAAATTGAGTTTTGCATAATATGTACCCTTTAAGAGATTCTTAATGCTAAGATGCTTTTGGGAAACTAGGCTCAGACCTGTCTGAAGTGAGAGCAAGACAGTACAAACAACTCTTGAGAACCAATTTTAACTAAATCCTCATAATACTGTATATAAACTGCTTATCAACCACATGATTATATAACTTCACTGACTCTCTAAAGACTCTGAAGACCACCACCTTCCAAATTCCACTGCAGAGTGGTCAGTTTAACAGTAATGCCATTAAACTGAAAAACAACAGATGGTGCATGGTCGTGAGCTTGGTGCTGCTCAACAGCTTTCTCCTGAACTGAGGCACTGTAAAACCACCAATGAGATCTAGACGCATTATCGGAGCCTGCATTATCATTCAAATAAACAACCTTGTTGAAAACAGTGTAGCAGGTTACTCCCTGAGCAAGCCTCTAATTCATAAAGAAGATACAGCTACTTAAACAGCGGTCTCCTCTCTCAGCACGCCGCTGGGCTCCGCTCGCAGGCTTATCTATGTTAAACACCTTTGACTAGGTTGGTCCTCCTTTGGGACCAAGGATTTCTTCAGTGAAGCAACAATAGGATTATCCTACTGCACAGAGTTTGCAGAAACCTCAGTGTTAAGGTCACAATAACTGAAAACTGATAAGCCTGGAATCTATGTAGAAAAATGCAGAAACAATCTTGTGCGATTGATTAGTTATGTTTCTGCAGAAAAAAAGGGCTAAAAGGGGATTTTTTTTTGTAGTGCCATATTGAAAAAAAAAACATTCTGGAGAAACATGTTAGTAATGTCACCAAAGCCTTTTTCTGTTATCACAAAACACAGCTATGGGGAAGTCTGGGAATTTTTTTTTCCTAACATGAGCAGGAAGTTTACCGAAATGCTGCACGTCAGATCTTTTAGAAATCAGTACCACTTACTCAGGTGGTGAGAGAAAGGAGAAGAAAATGTAGGTAAGGAGGAATAATGGCACTTGGAATGGAATAGTATTGAATACGTACTAAAATATATGTGTTTTATTGAGCACATTAAGAAAAAATATCCATAAACTTCATTTTAATAACCTGCATATATCTTTTCAGCACCAAACATTTTCTAAAGTTACAAATACAATTTGTAACACTATGTAAATAAGGAATTTAGTACCATATCTCCCTGCAAATGTGTTTCAGTTCATCAAAATTTCCTGGATGTCTTGTATGCATATCCCTCTTCATGTCATGCACTCAAATCTGGTTTAAAACTTGATACGGTTAAGGTCAGAATTTAATGAATTTCAGGATCAATTCATGATGCTCCCTCCACCATGCTTAACAGTTGGCATGAGGTTGTTGGGTTTGTTTCCGAGTGTTCTTTTTCATCCAACCAAACCATTATTCGCTTGTGTTTAGAAGTTCCATTTTTTGCTTATTCTATTCATAGAATATTTACCCAACGCATTGTTCAAGATACAGTAGGCAAACTTGAGATGTTTTTCTTACAGCAGCATCTTTGTGTTTACTTTCAATAACAAACTCCTTGTTTGCTATTATTGTAAATAAGGGATTTTGCAGTTCATAGAGTTCTCTTTGTGTCTTTTGCTTTTCTTGCTCACATTTTTCAGGATTTCCCACTGTGTTGGTGGAGATAACAAGATGCCCTGATTTGTCTTTGTTTTTAGGCAATTGATGTAAATGGATGTAGAGTAATGTAAATCCAGGTCTTTAGGAATGCGTTTGTAGCTTTTGCCAGCTTCATTTTTCTTTAGAGTGCTTTGAGAGTGTCAGTGGGTGTGTTAAGATGTGCAGGGCAGGGGGCCTCCATGATAAGGAAGAAGAACCAATGTACTAACCAATCTTTTTGAGAAACAGATTTGCAACCAGACCTCAATCTTCATAAATACAACACTTTAGGCAGCTAGATTTTGGAGAGGTCTTTAACACGGAGGTTCACTTACTTTTTCTAGCCTGCACTGAGGATGTTTGATTAATGTGCTCAAAAAAGTTCCAAACAGTACAACAGATTGTATATAATTCTAATTTAGATAATAAACTTATTCATTCAGAAATTCTGATAATTAAAAAAGGATTTACATACCGTTTATTGCTCGCTAGACTTAAAATCATCATTATAACTTTAATATCAAATTAATATAGTTATCATATAGTGGAAATAAATGGATTTGAGATCAGTGCCATGATGTACTTTCAAGTGTTTTGTATTAGGAGGGGGTCTCTGAACTAATCCACCCACTAATAACTGGGGGGAGGTGGAAAGGGGACGTAAGATATGGTACTATAATTAATATGCTAATATTAGTCTTCCCTGCCAACTGGAGCATGAAGACAGAAAAAATAGGTTTTGTACAAGTGTAAAGGTTTAATTCTTATAATAATAAGCATTAATAAAACCAGTTATCATCCCAACTCTATATGTTGCCTCCATATTTACAGGCAACTAGAGATGCAACCAAATACATTTTTTGGCTAAAAAAACATTTCTTCAAAGGCCAAATTCCAAATATGGATTTTGTCCTTTTTACCACTAAATAAATAAAATAGCCTACATGTATTTTGTCTTGCTTTCCAATTGGTAAAACCAAACCAAAGCTACAGCTACCCATATTTACTGGTGGTGCTATTTTAATCATAAATGTAACTCAGTAGTGCTACTCAAGTCACATATAACTCACATATGACTATAACTGGCTAGTCTTTTCTGGTTATGGTCTATGCTGGTTTGTGAAAGGGCAGGAAACATTCTACTTATATCTTCTCTTTTTGTCAGACCCATACCTGCATTCTGACTCATATGATCCTCTGGTTGTTCACTCTTTCCCCAGTTTTACCACAATAGCTCCGCTCTCAAGGTTCTACATCTCTCCTTCAAGGTTCTGTGTGCTTTTATAAGTAGGAGGATCTGTCTGAATAGAGCTAGCAAACTGTGACTAGATAGGAGCTTTAAATTTCTGCACTGCAGCAACTGCCTTGATCCAGCTGCTGATGATGCAAGTTTTTCTTCTCCCCCAGCAATTGTTGCCGGACACCTGTTTGTCAGTTTTATGCCCCATCCCTACGGAGCGCTGTGAGTGATGGCGTGGTTTTTCTGCTCTCCCTAAAGTCTGCGCTGGATAGGCGGAGTGCAGCACAGTTAATGCTGGCCGGTGCTGTGTGAAGACATAAGCCGTTCTCCATCCACGCCAATCAAAATTATACTATGAGATGTGTTCCAATTGTTCTAATTACAATATTTCATAACATTTAGTCTTGCAAATAAATGATGCCAGTGGGATCTTTTTGAGTGATGCCAAAAGAGAAACACTTTGCTTTTTTGCCCAGACAGCTCTTTCAAGGAATTGTTTTGTATAAATGGGATACAAAATACCTTTAAAGAAAAAGACATTTAGCCAAAAATGTCATGGAACCAGTAAAATGAACAATTTCTACAAAAAAAAAAAAAAACAATTGTATTTACTTATTATATTTAAAAGGTTAACAGTTAAATACGTTTTTCTTTTAACAAATTCATTTATGCAATTTTGAAAAAGGTGACAATTAATGAAAACCTGAAAGAAAAATGTGTTCGGTATTTGGATCATTTATATTGTTCGATTTGGTTCTGAACAAAAATGTTACTTTTGGTGTTTCTCTAGTTCCACACCAATTTAAAAGCAATTTTTGTAAAATCATTTAGAAACTTTTTTGCATAGTCAGTCTGACATCTTTACAAACCCAAAGCTCAGGGAGGCTGGTAGACATTACATTCTGCACTAAAGTAACGGGACACCTATCCATTCATGTTTGTTTATGACATCAAAGGTATTAGAAAATTGTTGTATTTAGCTCTTCCTGGAGTATCTGTCTCTACTGCTCAGAGAAGATTTTGGATCATTATTGTAAAAAATTCATTGCATTCATTTGGTTGCCTTAATTTAATTGCATTTAATGAGGTAATAGAACCTCTATGTACTGAAAGGTTCTTCACCAGTTAATGTTTATGACATTTATTCCTGAAACCAGTTATAAAGCTTTATTATTTGTTCAGAGTGTTCAAAGCAATTGGATAGGGAGTCTGACATCTTTACAAACCCAAAGCACGGGGCGACTGGTAGACCTCGATTTCCGCACACATGTCCCAGTTATCCTCTTTCTAATGTCTTTGATCAAAGCCACATCATCCTGTATGGGGAAAAGAACACCGGTGGTCATAAAACAATTTTGCAGAAATACTCTGATGTGCAGAAACGTCCCATTTGATGGATCGTTCAAATCCCTCTTCTAAATCTTAATACAGGGGTTTCCATGGCGACCATATCTCTCACATTACTAGATAGCAACACGGGCACTCCCATTCATTTGTCCACCCTGCCTTTAGTGTGTGCGTGAGATACTCTCTCGGCGTGAATCTGCTTGCAGGCATCTCCGCCGCGTGTCAGCAGGAGCCATATTTCTCCAGGACCACTGGCTGTGCCTCACCGGCCCGGTTCCAGCCTATCATACACCTAGCGATTCATAAGCTTACAGATAACAGAGAAGATCGCCGCATGGCAGAGGACGCATACAGATCCATAAGGATGGGTCTGAGCTGGAACAAAAGAGAAACGGTCATGGTGCTTTGCTGCACATTTCACAAACTACAACAGGGTTCATTTTTCTGTGTGAAATGATATAAAGTAAGTCATATAAATTGTAACAAACAACACCAAAATATGTTACTAGATTTTTATTAATGATACAGTGTACATTTTATGGACAAAAGTACTGGGACACCTGCTCATAAAAAATATATTTATAATATACTGAAACTACATTAAACTAATGGTTATGGATAATATTTGAAGGTTCATACAGCTCTAACACTTCACCCTACCCCTCTATTCCAACAAGAATTGGGATACCTTACATCTAAATGTGGATGTGCAAATCTGAGGGGTAGTGCTAAGTGGAAGGGGTGAAATTGGACAGGTCTTTTGATTGCATTTATAAGAGATGGATGTTGGATGATCACCACTGTTCTCATTTTACATAAGGTAAATACCATGTGTCATTTATTTCCCTCAACTATAAGACATTACATAAGAAATCTGGTGAAAATGCTTACATATATTATACATGTTATTATATATATACACTGGTAATTGTCACTTTTTTCAATATTGTGCAGCCCTACTCTAAAGTATTGGATGGATCACCATCAGTCTTGAATACAGTTTTTCTGCTCCACAGCTCACTAACAGCATGCTTTATACCACTCTAGCCCAGGTCTGTTATTAGCATTAGATGCCAATAGGTGAATCTTTACTGTATCTTCTCCAACTCTATTGTTAGTATGTATCTGCAGGGAACAGACAAGCTGTGTGTTTGAACAATTTTTCTTCAATATTGTGCAGCCTTACTCAAAACAACAGGCTGGAGCATGATCATTCTAAAGAAAACACATTGCTGGAAGGGGCTATACACCCCTCTAGCCCACACTTAGTATAAGCAAAAGGAGGCAGTTGATTCCACACATTTACAGTATTAATTTTAAAACTGTTCTATTCTATTGGCAGTACTTCTTGCAAGCACTGTGTGTTCCTTTGCAAATCTGTGTCAGCAATGGGTGAAATCCATAGTATATAGCTGAATGCATTTATTATACAGGGTGTCCACAAACATTTGGACATTAGAAGTATGTTTTTAAGGGTTGCTGGCACAAAAGCCCATAAAACCTTAGCCAACATCACTCTCCCCTACATTGTCATTTTTGCTGAGCTCTGTGCATCTGATTCTGTGTAATTTAAAAAAATGACTCTGCATAATAGATTCAGGAAAACTAAAGAGGCATGGAATATGCTGATGCATCGTTATATCAACTCAGGGAGGGAAAAAAAAGCGTGGCAGACTTCTCTGCATATAGAAAGTGATTTTCAATGCCCCTGTCAGTCGTGCTCCGAGAAGCCTGTGGGCACGACTGTCACGGCTTTTGTTCATTATCATAAAAACCTGATGCTACTGGCTCTGTAATCATACCCGTATGTCATTTCCTCGTGAAGGTAATGAAACTATTCGGTGGAAATATTGTGTGATTTTGAATAAGAAGTCATTACTTTGTTGACTGCCTCAGCACTGTTTCACAGATAAGAACACAGCCTGAACCAGTAACCACATTTTATAAATGATTGATTTTAGATTTAAAGCAGTAGTATTTGTTATGGGGGCGGGGACCAATTGTTCTTACGAATGTTATCAGTGTGCTGGTGAATATACAATCTCAAATCAGAAATGCTGGGACAATATGGAATATAGAAATGCTGGGACAATATGGAATATAGAAATGCTGGGACAATATGGAATATAGAAATGCTGGGACAATATGGAATATAGAAATGCTGGGACAATATGGAATATGGAACAAATATGTGTTTCATACATTTACTTTGACTTTTATTTATTTGATTGAAGACAGTATGAATGTAAGATATTTCATGTTTTGTCTGCTCAACTTCATTCCATTTATTAATGTATATCCATTCCTGCATTTTAGCCCTTCTACATGTTTAAAAAAGAGCATTTTCCACTTGGTAATGTTGACATTCCTTCTTATGACACTTAAACTACATTTTAGCACCCAGGATACAAGTTCATAAAGTGTTTTAGTTGCTATTTTGGCCCATTCTTCCTACAAACACATCAAACAGTGTACAACAAATGGAGTCGTCACTGCATTTTCCATTTAAAAATTCTCCACGCGTTCTCTACTGGGGACAGGACGTGAAAGCAGGATGAATGGACCTGTTCCCTCTATTTCTGCAGTCATGCTGTTTTAATGTGTACAGTATGTGTTTTTGCATTGTCATGTTGAAAAATGCATGGATGTCCCAAACACAGCACTGCTAATGGTGCTGATACAGAAGCTACTGCGAACATGGAAATATCAGATTCCATGCAAGATTAGACGTAATCTGTTCATTCATGCAGAATGGACACAACGTAAACTTGATGATAAGCTTTGTAAGGCTAGATGCACCATAATGTAACCTTTAAAATTTACATTTCCAGAGGTGTATCTAAACCCCCAAGTCCCCAAAATCCCCCAAACTTACAGAGTTAAGGATTTTGGCTTTATTTTTAATGTTTGCATATATGGGTCAGAATATGCATTCCACAAAATAGGACAGCACAGCTTACTGTTTATGAATTGGGCATAAATTGGGAAATATTCAGACCAAACAAACAGGCCTGCAATCAAGCAAAGCAGGAGAATGGAGAGGAATTAAAAAGGCTTGATGGTTTCATGCAAATGTGTGAATTTAAGTCAACCTACTTTAATGAGAACATCAAAGAAAGTCAGATCAACTCCAGCCCAGACTCACAGCACAGATGCTGTTCCAGGGAGACTGCCTCATTTAGCACCAACACACACGCACGAAGAATAGTCCTCCAACTAGGATTAATTACATCCTCCCAGATAAGCCTTTCCACCAGACACTGAGCTGCTCCAACTGGGCACTGCTGCCTCTGTGCTCTGGATGTCATCCTCTCGACTCATCCACAAATTGACTTTTCCACTGACACGACAACCTAGTTAACCCTCAGAAGTTGGAGTTATTGTAGGAGATAATGAAGTCATGGTGTAATTTGGTGCCAATTCTTTCTCACTCCAAGCCATTGAATGAAGCTGAGAAAATTAGCTGGATGCAGATTCTAACCTTCTCACTGTTCCTGACAAAAAGGTCAAAGAGAAGATATTTTACCATGACTGAATTAATGTTTAGCAAAATAAAATAATGGCATTCCTTTGAAATGACTCAAGGTTGTTCAGAGAGAATATAATTTAAATACACTGAAATTTTTAAAAAGCATGGGTCATAAAAATGAAAATTGATCATGAAGTGTTAACTCACCTTGTGAACATGTTTGGAAAACCCACAACTATATAAGTTGTGAGGTGTTATCTTGTAAATGTGAGGCTGAACTTTGGTCAGTGTGCTCATGGCAAAATTACATAAATTATAGGAGCAGGAGTGAGGCTTGTTAGTGAGTGTTAGATGGTTGGGACATTATATTTCCGAAGCTGTACAGGTTTTTAACATTTCTCAATATTCTCAGTGCAACTTGTGTACTGGGAATACATCATAGAAGGCAATACCACCCACAGTGAACAGTGCAGTGGGTGGTAATGATTTTGACTGGCTGCGTCAGGCTAGAGTTGTCCATGCGAACAGACAAACATTAATGCAGGAGGCCCCACATGCATATCATACAGGACAGCACACTGTTCTTTAGTGTCCATGGGTCAGGGGGCAAAAGTAATTGGATACATTTCTAGTTTCTTTCCCATGACTTGTGGCATAACAATGTATGTGCCATACTTTCTCATTCAGTTTAATGTTTTTTTTAGTATCAAGGTATCCCTATCAAGGTAATCCAAAACAGAGTGTTTGTATTTTATTTAATTACATAAATGTCTATACTTTTAAATATGTAAAAAATAGTTTTTCATGGGGTGTTCTAATTTTTTAATTTCTGCAATATACAGGGGTTGGACAATGAAACTGAAACACCTGTCATTTTAGTGTGGGAGGTTTCATGGCTAAATTGGAGCAGCCTGGTGGCCACTCTTCATTAATTGTACATTGCACCAGTAAGAGCAGAGTGTGAAGGTGTAGGGTAAGAGCACAGTTTTGCTCAAAATATTGCAATGCACACAACAATATGGGTGACATACCAGAGTTCAAAAGAAGAAAAAATTGTCTTTGTCCTTGAGATGTATCAAGAGCCACGTTATCCAGGGTAATGTCAGCATATCACCAAAAAGGACAAACCACATCCAACAGGATTAACTGTGGACGCAAGAGGAAGCTGTCTGAAAGGAATGTTCGGGTGCTACCCCAGATTGTATCCAAAAAACATAAAACCACGGCTGCTCAATTATTGTAGTCTTAAACCAGGTGTTTCAGTTTCATTGTCCAACCCCTGTATTTATACTTTGCAATATTAACAAAAGGCGGATATTTTCACCAGATTTTTTCCAGACATCACTGACCCATATTTTAACATCTCATGATTATAAGGTAATTACACTCTGGGCGTGAGTTTCCACACAGATCCACGTAAACACAACAGCGAGTGAAAATGAAGGAGCTACTGAACGCAATGTCATGTGACCGAAAAAGCCTAAAAACTCACTGGTCCTCCTGTTTTTTTAATTGCAATCCAGACTCAAGAGTTTTATTACTAAGTAGAAGTGTGCAATATTTTTCACAGACGTCCCTCTGAGAAATTAATCCCGTCCAGATAGGGCTTTAGATGACACTGTACATACATATACATATTGTTCATATGCAGATTGTGATAATACTAAAATACTAAAACAATATATTGTGCAGCCCTAATTTAAATACATACTAGCAAAAGAACACTGTGGACTTCTAAGGGTCAGAACTTGTAGTTATCCACTTGAACTGTGGAGCTGTTCTGGTCAGTGACACTATGAGTCCTTAAGGAGAAGTCCTTTTGTTTTCTGCACTTTCTCCAGACAAGCCTTATTGGTGGTGAAGGCTGCCAGATTCAGACACTCAAGCTGCACTGTGTCAAAAGTGGGAGCACATCAAATAAAGCAGGCAGACATTGGCACATTTTTCAACTTTTTGATTGTCACTATTGTGTCTCCTGTCTGACCCCACGCACTTCACCTCGACACCTGCCACTGTCTTCTGGCGCCAATTACAGCGGATCCTGCGGCCCTCTTCACCCAACCCCCCCCATCTTTTCCACCAACCCTCAACAAACCCTCTACATACAACACCTGCACCCACTGCCAAAAATACCGCACAGTCCCAAGTGAAAACAGCACATCTGCACAAGAATAACCGGCATTTTAATTGCTCATTCTTATTAAGTAGCGAATGACAAAAATTCACATGCCATTAAACATGAATTGGTATTCCATCTCCTGCAGCACTGGAAATACTGCAAAAATGTGCATGTCTGAGTGCATGACTAAAAAAAGGACCAACAATTACATGATTTTACTGACTAGTATTTATGCAAACGCAGGCATGTAAATAATTTTACTGTTCCTTTCATAAAGCCTGCCCTTGAACAGTGCATAGCTGCTCTTTGCATTCCAGGAAAATTACTAGAAAGCTTTATAGTTCTATAACCATAACAACAGAGCATTGCAAATCCTGTGAAAAAGAAGGGGTTCCTTTCGGGAAAAACAAACCATGTTTTGTTGTTCAGTAATGATTTAAACAAGACCTAGATGTAGCACTCAAACCTCAGGCATGTATTTGGTGAGGAATTATTTTGTTTGTGTGTGCGCTTGTTTGTGTGTGTGTGTGTGGGTATGAGAGAGACAGAGAGTGTGAGCGAGAGTCTGTGCACAAATCTCCAACACCAACCCAAGAGTCTTCACAAGTGTGAGCACACTACATTGATTCATTTTCTACTTGTAGTGCAAAAGTAGGCCAGAATCTGAGCATATGCTTACAGAAAGCTGAGGATTCTCACCGATCACTTCATGTGATAAGTGCTCACAGCTTTTCATTTGCAAGTACACTCAATACTAAAGTATAGGGAGTGTTTAAAGTGGAACTTTCTGCACAATTATATGGTGGAGATGTAAACAAAGCCAGTCAGAGTGGTTTGGTGTGAAATTCTCTGTTCTGGAGAAACGTACAAAGCTAAAACTGTTCACAGTAGTGTTGAGTGGAATCACATTGGCAACATTAAATTGGAGAGTTTAATGTCTTTATAGAAGCATACTCTCACAATGGTAAATGTCATAAAATGGCTTTAAATATAATGCCTGATGTCTAAATGCTCATTTATACTCATCCTAAATGCTCTCATTCCATCGCTTTTTCATTCATTTTAAAATGTCTAGTCTTGGTCTTTAGAATAAATGAATGCCATGTGAGCTGTTTTTTTGCCAAAAAAAAAAAAATATGTGATCCGGAATAAGCGCTACTTTAGTCCGGTGTAGAAGCAGGGGGGAAACGATAGGATTTCAGCTCTTGCTCATGAATATTCATACATGCAAACATATCGCCTCTGATTGGCCAACAGCACTGTGACGTTTAAAAATAAAGACATTTTTACAATAATAACAGTCTTTGCAATGCCATATTTTACTTTACAACATGTGTAATGTCTTAGAGTCTCAGTAAAACGCCAAATCCACTGGAGATCCTATGTAAACCTATGTAAACACATAAAGGTGGAAAGAGGTGGAAGGTCCAGGTCCAGGTCTGGATTTTTACAATTAACTAGTGTAAACAGAACTGTTTTAAAACACACCTACTCATCTCAATTGTACTTCGCTTGTGGTTTTCCATAGACAAATTCTAACTATTTGTTCCTTGTTCCAAATAACACAGGAACATTTTCTTTTACTACATACTGCAGATGATTGAGGAAGAGCTTTATTAGCAGCATGCATACACAACTCACAGAGACCTATTGTATTTCAAAAAGAACAAGAAAAAGTAGCAGACACCTTTAACTGCACATACCGACAAAATGTGTCTTCACTTTGTCCATATTTGTGCATATTCTCTAAAAACTCTTGAATACAGGAGGAATGGAGCATTACCACTAAAAGCAATGGGGGAAGAGAAGCCAATTATACACATCTGATTACATTCTATTAGCTAAAATCTAAATCTCTAGATCTTCAAAAATCAGTATCAGTGTCAAAAAATGTTTATATCAGTCAGGCCCTTACGCACACAGCCTTTTCCAGCCTCAGAGAAGCCCACCACCCACGTTATTTGGCACAGCTGGAATCTAGATTAGAATCTGGGCAAAAGGGCTCAACGCCAAGCTTTGCTTTTCCTTGGAGTGTCATGCAGCGTAGAATATTAAGTGCTGTGATAAATTGTTGAAACAAGGCAGGCTTGCAAATAAATTCTACCAGCCCAATCCAGCTATTGGCGAGATTATAAAAATGTAATCATCCAGCATCCAAACAGTTATGCCTGATAATGGGTTACAAGAGCTCAGTTGCTATGTGTGTGAACCGCATGGGCTGTCTCCCCATTTCACTACTGGCTTGTAAACAGGGACAGGACTCAAAATTCATAATGTTTGATCGCACTGGTAGATGAAATCATTTCCTGCCTCTTTAGCTCCTGGCACAGAAAATATAACATACAGCTATACAGTAAAGCTGCATCAGAATACTGAAATATTGTTCCCAGCAAGAGCACACTATTAAAAATAAAGGTGTTTTAAACAGATTTGACTGGTTGTGTGATGTGTAAAAGAAGAACCACTGAAGATTCAGACATGTAACCTTTAAAGTGTTGAAGAACCATTTAAAGCAAGTAAAGATTCTTCTGACCTTTAAAAGATTCTTCATAGGTTCTTCTAAGCCACTGGTTCCCAACCCTGGTCCAGAATGAGCCCCTGACCTGCACATTTAAATGTTAATCCTGCTCCCAAGACACCTGACCCAGCTAATCAGCTAATTAACAAGCCGCTTCTGAGTTCCTGAGTACTTTCACACCGACCTTTTTTGTTCCAGACCTTTAGCAGCAGATGTGAAATGTGCTGAGAAACACATTGCAGATCAAAATAACAAAATTTGATCCAACCAAACGAGGTGATACTGACCAACTGATCCGAGGATTGTTTTTTTTTAGATGGTTTATTATGGATGGTTCAAAAAGTTAGACTATAAGTCAACTATTAAACAACAGAGGAAGAAAAAGAACCAGTGTTGTGCCAAAATCTGACTTCCTTTTTAATATGCACCATGCAGCAGTATGGGTGCAAAGGCTTATGCTGATGATTTCTCTATCTACTGTAACTGTAGATTACCCTTATTTGCATACAGAAATCAAAGGAACCTGAAGATAATCTCTTACTCGCAATCTGCTGTGTGACAACATTCAGATGGTTCTACAAACCAGTGTCAAGCATAGGTGATGACGAAAACAGGACATAGCAAAGTTCCTTAAGCCCCTTACTAAACTGCAGTGTGAAAGCAAAAAACAACAACTCACTAAACTACAGTGTGCAAATGTATGTAATTTTCTTTGATGTGATCTTTCAGATTAAAAAAAAACTAGAGCTTAGATTCTCTGCATAAACCTGACTGCTCTCTTTGTTAATAATATTTTTATTTTATATAAAGCTATGGCGCAATAATCACAATATAGGAAAGTATTAAATCAAACTGTGTTTTAAAAAATCCCCTTTTCCATATTAAGCACTTGACTTGCAGTGCTGTGCAGTGCAGCATAGCCTTATTACTGTTTTTTTGTGTTTTTGCAAATAGACTATAAGCTTAAAATAAAAAAAAATGTTTGTTTAGAAATTATTTTCTATGCTTAAACTATGTTAAATTATATTAAATATTTTTCTTAAATAATAGGTCTTCTTCAGTGTTGCAATGTTAATTAACATAATTCTGAACAGATTTCAACCATCCAAACATCCCAATTTTTTATTATTATTTTTTTATCTACTTACTTAAAAATGTCAGGTTTAATTCGAGCTTGTTTTCAAAAAGACATGAGATAAGAAAGAAAGCTCATCAGTAACACAAATAGAGCTCAGGAGGGTTTAGCCTTTCTGGGCTATTTGTGTTTATTAAACCAACAAATTCTCACTTTACTGCAAATGGAATTTAACTAGCACCAAAGCCGACAGCCAGGTCGGGCTTGGGCAGAAAGTGCATAGACTCGGGCCGAATCGGGCTGAATATTTTGGGCCTGATCTAAGCTCTAATGAAAACACTCTTTAATACTGGGCAGTAAACCTTTTAAATGTGCAAGGAACCAATGTTCTTTTGCATTTCTCAAAGAACCATCTGTAGCATGTTTATTTTTTGAGAGTTTAAAAAGAGACAGCTCACTAAAAGATTTCTAATCTGCATGTTTTTCTCCTGTTTGCTTCTGACAGATACAGAATTTTTAGTGTTTACAAACAGAACGAGACTGACACAGCAATTAGCAATCTGCATAGCCGCAAGGAAAGGCTGAAAAGCCCACCTGTTCAAACCTTGAACATGATGGAAAGTCTACAGATCTGACAAATTTCTTTCAAGGGGTGGCAGCATCTTGATGTCCTCATGATCATAACGTTGATTTAGGGGTCCTGTCGCCACTTCCCAATCACCCCCTCCTATCATTATCCTGAAAACACAGCAGTGAGGAATAAATCTTACCTTGGGGTACTGCTGCACTGGAATAAGCACTCTCTCTGACAGCTTGATGTTTTTGTTGCTGATGACATCCAGGTACTTCTTCACCTCGCCATCTTTCCTCAGCTCGTCCCCTTCGTATTTTTCAATTTCTGCAACATAATAAACAGCAAGCCTTGAAATGTATTCAGAGCTCGGGTCAAAGAGTGGGTCCTGGCCTTTTCTCCTTGTTTGCCTTTCAGCACAATAAGAAGTGCTCACGAGTAACATAAATGGAGCTCAGGAGGGTTTAGCCTTTCTGGTGTATTTTTTGTGTTTATAAAACCAACAAATTCTCACTTTACTGCAAACTGAATTTTACTGGCACCAAAACCAAACTGCATATCAAAGAAGACTGTTTGCTCTAAGGATAAACACACGCTACAGGATTTTAGCAATTCCAACAGATTTACAAATCGAAGCACATCTTACAGTTTATGTTAATGTCAGATCTCCTCAGATTTACATGTCGTTGCTACCCATACACTGCAGGAGTGAGCAAATAAGGGTCTACAATATACTACTGCAACAAAATATATTTTAAAGCTATATTTAGCATAATGTAGCATAAAACAATGTAAAAAAAACAACAAATCTACCACAAAATAAAGTGCTGAATATTTAGTAAACATTTAAAAACTGCTAATATAAACAATTGTACAAAAAATACCAAACAAATATAAAAGACACATTTTAAACAGAATACCACTTCACTATCACAATATGGATTTTTAACAATATTATCACATCTGATACAACATGGTACACTGTATTGGCAAGAACCTCTGTATTGGCAAGAAACTGGTGTAAAGCATTAATTTTAAAACAATACTGTGTTTTGAAAGTACAGTAAAGCTATATGTAATATTGCAATACTATGTTATAAAATTAGGGAAAACTACTGGCAAGAACTTGGCGATAGGTTACACATCACAATAAAAGGGGTTAAGATTCAATATATTCTAATATATTTTGATATAACATGTATATGTACATGTATAAAATCTGAATAAAATATGACTTTGTTACTTTGTATCCAGTCATAACAGAGTACAACACTATCTAGTGGTGCACTGTCTTTAAAATTTAATATTGTGTTTCTGAAAGTCGATACAGTATTGCACTAGGGGTGTGCCATATCGTATCGTACGCGATAATGCCGCCAAAATTTTTCGATATCGTGAGCGATATTATACCCTGAAATATCGTGCCATTTCACCCACCCCTAATTATCACATCAGGGTGCTACTTTTATGCTGTTTTTTCGTCATATCACCAAGAGTATCGTTATCGTGAAAATACCATGAAATATTGTGATATTATTTTCGAGCCATATCGCCCACCCCTATATTGCACTACAAAGTATTGTGAAACCATGCGATACCAATATATTCTAACACCCCTATATAAAATACTTTATTACATTCTGAACCCCTACTGTGGAACATCAAGTGCATAATGCTAAAAGTGTCCAAATGTTGTGATTACATTGTAGATGTCACCTGTCACATTAGGTCCACTGAATGCTTGTTAGCAGGAGACACACGAAATGAAAACCTGCTGCGCAAAACAGTAATATTTCTTGGTTGAGGAATTTTATGGCGCTTTAGAGAATTGAGGCAGAGACGGAGCAGACACGTGGCATTAAGGAGACCAGGAATGAAGCTGTCAGCGACGCTTCCTCGGGGGATTTCCCTGCTGTCGCAGGTAAATTAATGCTCGGCAGAATTAAGAATTATGAACCTGTGCCACTCTTGTAGAACAATACAGCAGAGACCTCAGCCCTGAAAGGAGGGAGAGCGCAAAAGAGAGAGAGAGAGCAAGGAAAGAGCTCAGCAGGAGAAGCTCATTATTTCTCACCTATGCCACAACTCACTCAGCATCCTTTACCTGCAGCACATCGCATCCACCCGTTCTATCAGTTTTCTTGCACCCATGCAGTGGGGGAATGCAGAACCAGCCCCCTGCTGCTGCGGACCCCACCTGCACGCGTTCTCTCAGACTTCAGAAGGACGGGCTCTCTTGTTGTGCTCGCCTCACTGATAGATTATCGGTGTGTTATCCAGCTTGCCTGCGGCTCTAAGGCTGCTCTTTGTCCACACATTTGCTTACCATGAAACACGCTCTCCGTGGGGTTCCTCAATTACAATTATCTGTTCCCCCAGGCAGACTGCATTTGTCGGCACAGGGTTATTCTGACAGTGACCTTAAAACAAGCTATGCAAATAATGGAAATGGCAATGGTAATAAAACAAGCGCAATAATTTGTATGTCTATGGACTCACACTGAGCATGTAACCGTCAATACTTCAGACATCATCAGATGGTTATTAGTGAAAAAACAAAAAGACATGCATAAATTGGTGCATTAATGCATTAAAACACTGAAAAAAAAAAATAAATGCAGGTTTTTTTAAAGAGCCACTAAACCCTAATCCATATTTTTTCCATTAATAGTTCAAATGTGTTTCTTTGAGGTAATAAAATATACCAGACCTGCTTAAAAATTTTAGAAACCTTTCCTAACCTTTAATAAAATGCTTTTATAGCGGTTATTTCTGCCTCTGCAGTGCCCTCACAGGTTCAACTCTGCTATAGGCGAAGATGACGTTAATACATACTTTTGTATGTATAATATGCAGGTTAGTCCGTCAATGATACTGCATGCCCCCCCCCCCCCCTTGGTGACGTGAAGCCATGCTACACGTACATGCAAATCAGTCAATCAATGATGCCTCCCCCCTCCCACCTGTCCCCGTCGACGTGCAGCCATGCTTCGTGTATATGTAAGAGAGGAATATAGCTATAGCTATAGCTAAGCTATAACTCTGAGCACAACCCCGGTATTTCCCCCTGTGAACAGCACTGAGCTTGCTAGCGTTAGCTAGCTATATAAACCCCAAAGGCTGCTGATGGCAGTTCTCTGTCTCTTAGCTTGCCAATAAATGCACATTCAGAGCATGTGGTAAATCTGTATTTATTTCAGTGGTGTAAAAAGCAAATTACACTCCACAAGGGAGCCCAAAAATACCAATCTAACAAAATGTGTTTATAAGATGAGCATTTAAAAGTAAAAAAAAAGTAAACTACCTATGAAATTTCAAATTAGATTTTAGATTGTCCATGCTGACCATTTTATCGACTCAATCATTTTTTATTTAACTTTACACTTAATATTTATAAAAACACACTGGATTGAACTCTCTGCTCTGTGACTTTTTTTACTTAAATTCCTTTACTAATACTTTATTATCTGAAAACTACAATGCAAACCATTTGACTGTTAAGCTTTATCAGTGAGGAAAAAAAGCCCGGAACCGCCTGTAGCTTCAAAGAGTTTCACAGAAACAGAATGTAGACAAGAGACCTAAATAATAAAACATTTTTCTTATCATTAAGGTGATACAAACGCCTGTGATGAAGACATCTATATGTGCTACAGTGACAGGATGGATCCAAATACACTCGTCACAGTGTCAGAGTGACAAAAATAGATTGTCAGGAATATAGTGTTGGAAACAGACAGGTGCTTTTCTGTGCTGGGTTTAAACTGTGCTCTCCTGCGTAGAGAACAAGTAACTCAAAAACTGCCAATTGCAAAAAACACACAGAACACCTCAAAAACTACTCAATCCTTCACTACTTGTCTGAAAATACACTTTAGCCCCAACAAATATTATCACTCACTCACAGTTCTTTTGTTTATAAACATATCAAGATCTATATATGTTTATATAGATCTATATATGTTCGTAAACACAGAGATCTTGGAGTGAGTGAAAATATTTGCTGGAGTTGAAGTGTATTTTCAGACAAGTAGTGAAGTTTATTGAACACATTCATATTTCATATGTAAACACTGAACTGAATGACTTACAACTGAACAGTTTACAAATAATAAATATGGCTAAACCTGTAGCCAAGCCAGAGCCGGTTTATGGAGAGCCTATCCACTAGGGGTGTGCCATCTTGTATCATACGCAATAATATCACCAATAATTCTGACACGATAACAAAAAAAATTGTATTGTGCTATAGTAATATTTTTGAAAGCAGTCTATTTTGTATTTATTAAACTATTTTCTGTATTTACTTTTAATTGTTTATTTGCAGTTTACATGTCTAAATATGCTTTACTTTAGTTTTCTGGTACATTACTTTATTTTTGTTATATTTTTTGTTTTCTTACATTATTTTTTTGTATTTATTTATTATTTTACACAAAATCAGGTATGTTACTGTTTATGGAATGGACAAGTGTTTATACATTTTTGTTTGTTTTTGCTGAATTAATGTATGTACATCTTTTCCATTCCATTCCATTACATTACATTTAGCAGACGCTTTTGTCTAAAGCGACTAATCTTATTTGTACACTAAATAAAACTTGAATATTTGTTTTGTTGCAGTAGTATATTTGTTAAATTAATATAAATAAGTCAATAATTTGTCATATCCCCAAGAATATCATTATCGCAAAAGTACTCTTGAAACCTCTTCACTGTTATATCAAAAAATGACTCCAAATTAAATAGGGGAGAATGGAGCTAAACAGCTAAAACACATATTAAAAATAGTAACCAACCATTTTGAAGTACTTATTTTAAAAAGCAGATTTTGCTATAAAAAAAAAAAACAAACAAAAAAAAAAAACAAACAAAATCTACTGGTTTGTTTACAGTAAACAGTTTTTTTACATTTAAAAGGTTTATAACGAGTTTAAAAGCTAAACTGTCCGTGGTGCTGAAACATTTGATATTTTTCTGTGTTAAGGAAATTAGTACCAGTTTCAGTATAAAAATCTGTGAGAGTAACAGTGATTTTGGGCTGGTGATGGAAAAAGAATAGGAGCCTATTTATTTAGGGGACAATGTATGTTAATTAGGTCATTTTTGGGACTGTGAATTTCAATGTGCAGTTCAATGTTTCCTCCACCAAATTTCACAGTGGGTCCAAGACACTGTGGCTTGTATGCCTCTTTAGGTATCCGTCTTGAATCTTTTTTATTATTTTAACCATTTCTTATTTACTATAACTAAAAGCTCTAAATGACCATTTTTATTTGGAATTTGGGAGAAATGTTGTTTATAGTAGTTTATAGAATAAAACAACAATGTTCATTTTACTCAAACATACATTTGTTAATAGTAAAATCTGAGAACCTGATCATTTTAAAGTGGTTACTTAATTTTTCCAGAGCTGTATATAAGAGTATAAGAATTCTGACAACAGTGTGAACCCACAGTGGGCTCTTTGAAATGATTCATTCATAGAGCATGATGACAATTTCTGTGAAGTTGGACTGGATGGCTCTTTCAAACATGACAGGATCTTTTATTCTGTCACTCGTGGTGAAGAGGTAGTGTGGATTAGAACACACAACTTAGCCTTCTCTCTTTCTCCTCCTCGCTCCCCCTCGCTCTCCCTCTCTGATGAAAGGTACAAAAGAACTCAAACTGAGCTGAAAATGAGAAGAGCTTGGCGAGCGAGACTGAACAATGAGAGACGTCATAGCTTCGATTTACGAGGGAGTGTGGCGAGTTGTGGCTGAGGACACCACTGCCGTAAAACCGCTTTTATGCTCCTCGACACTTAAAGTGCAGCTATACAGAATCCTGAATTAACACTGTAGTTCTGTGTTTAAGATCATAAACAATAAAAGGGTGGTGGGGGGTTGTGAGTTGAGAGGAGTTGGTTCTGTAGCTGGTAAATGTACCAATTTAGGCATCTCAGCCCAATCTCAGTACTTTGTTGATGTTTTCTAATCAACTGTATCCAAAACATACCATTATGAAGGCAGTGAATGTGTAGCTGCATTGTAATATTGAAAATCACCATCACCATTGTTCTGACAGAATTACTGGGCATCAAACAAACACTTCTCTTATAGCACTGTGGGACAGCCATGTGTGTTTCACAATCCATACACTGACAGGCTTTGTGATATTTCAGATTTCCTAAATTACAATTACAATAAGAAAATCAGGCCCTGAATATTTAATTCCCCTTTCTACTATCTGCCTTGGCATTTAGGTGGGAAATAAAGACTCTTGTTAGAACAGCAAGAAGAACTCTCCTGGTCAAAGAGTCAGTGAACAAGAAATTATTGGACTTCTCAGCCAAAGGCAAATCTAATCCATCGCAACCACTGAATGTGAAAGAGTTTCACCACAACAGACAAGAAGACAGAATGTAACATCACCTCTATTAAACCGTATTCTGCTTACACATTTCCAGAGTATTAGACTATTCTTTATTATCCCTCAAGCTTTCCAATAACACACATTTTCTATTGCTAAAAAATGATGTGGTTTCCAGTGCCAGCATTTCAATGATCTGGCAAACAGTATGATTATATAAAAGGTAACATAGCAAATCAGATGATCTGATATGCCATAAGAAATGCTTAGAAATCAATGTTTAACAAAGGATTTACTTACAACTAAAAAAAAAAGGAAATCTCCAGGTTTCTTCTAATGGACAATGTAGGCACATCTCTTTTGGCTGTATCTTATTTAAGACTTATTGGGTAGAACTGTGTTGTTTAATGCATTTACTGTAGAAAGTGGAGGTGCTGAGAGAGCTGCAGCCATCCCAGATTTAATCACTGTTTAACAACAAAAAATAAAGCTGATGTTATTTCTATCTGGCAGTTGTTTACATTCTGTCAAAGTTGATGATGAATGACCCACTAGAATTTATTTTTACATGGATCTCAACTAGGTTTTTTTCCTTTTGTAAAGTTACCTTTTTATTAAAAAGGTACAAATAATTTTGCACAACATTGCTGATATTTTATAATATACTCTATATGCACAGTTGTGTTTTCAGCACTCTCCACTTCCACTGTCACATGGGTGCAGGAAGGAGAAGTGAACACTGGACGCACTTGTAAGTATTTATTGAAAACACATCAATAAGCAAACAAATAACGGACTAAAATATAAAATGAAGGACTATTTATACACACAAAAGAGCACAGGAAACAGGAAACACCTGAGACTGGGTAATAAGGGGGCGGAGCTACAAACAAACAGGTGAGCAATAGGGGCGGAGACATGGGATAAACACAGGGCATGTGAAAAGGAAGGTAAATAATCACAGGGACAGACAAGAGAGACGCAAATCCGGACTAGAATGTGACATCCACCAAGATTCGGCTTCATCATATCTACCCTACTGATTGACTTCTGTCATCTACCTTCAAGATCAAGGTTAGATACATGTAAACTAGATAAATCTACATTTATATCTACCACATACAAATCTAAAGAGCTGGTCAAATCATGTTATCTTGCTCTCTGTTGTAGCAACAAATCGAACATTCTAATAAAAATGCCTGAACACTAGCATGAAGCAGGGTAACACTGTAACATACTCTCTGACTCTCAGAGATTTTTTTAAATCATGAAAAATCACAGAGCAGCAATTATCATTAATACCTATTGCAGCTGAGAGTAGTTATTACAAATGTTAAATTTTTATTTTAGAGTTTCATTTTCCCCATTTCCTTCATTTTTTTATTTCTTTATTGTGGTATATCAGCTCAAGGCACATCCAATTATATAAACTGACCCCAAGTGATTTGTGTATTTGTGGACATAATAAGAGACAGAATGTTCTGCATCCAATAAGCTGCAGTTCCAGTACAATAGGTTTTCTCAAATTTCAGTCGCCTCCTTTCTGAGCAGAGTAAGTCCTTCAAAAATGCTTAGCACAGGCCAAGTTTACAGTAACACTGTTCAAACATTTATATTACCGTGGCATCGCATTTTAGCAGACACTAATGAGTCCTGGCTGCATGGCAGTGTTCATCCCCAGATGTTTCTAAAGGGAAGGAAAACTCCCTGAGTGCTGCTGTTTGACCTTCACAAAAAGGAGGACGTCTCATCGCTCTCTCGTCCAATTAGAATACATCTCTGTCTGCACACACCACACAACTCCTCACGTCTTCTCTCCAAACCGACAGAAAAAGCAGCGAGGCTTAAAGGCTTTTGGTAGACAGATGTCAGCTCAGCGGGGTCCGGCAGCGTTCAGCATGCCATAAAGAAGTTGCAACACCGAGTGACACTAATTAAGTCCCGAGCTTCAGAAATGTGAATTTCCGTTAGCGGGTTATGAGAATATGCTAGACACACTGCTCATATGTAACCACAATTTAAAAGTAGAGGGAAATGTGTACATCTCTTTCTCTCTGCCTATCCATTAGAGGTGTGCCAAAAAATCGATTCACATAAGAATCTTGATTCTCATTTACTACGATTCAGAATCGATTTAAAATGTCCCAAAATCGATTCTGAGGGGCGGGTTTTAGACTGATTTTGGGCTGGGTATTTTTGTTGGACCTGGCAACCCTGGGGATAGCGCTTGTCCTTTCAAACGGAGATCTTCCAGACACACACAGAGCGTAGGTGTTTGAGAGTCACCGGTAAGATGGCAGAACAAGCACTATATTACATTAGATTAACGTGTAGTTTCAATGTTTTATGGCAGAATGCTTCATAACAAGCATAAAAAAGATCGCTAGTAGTTAGTTTCAGTAACTGTTAGCTAGCTAACTAGCTAACTTTCCAGTTCCACCTTAAATAACGCTACAGGTGGCAGCGGGCTGCAGCATTTAAGGCGGAACGGAAAAATACAATAAGCTAATCAGAGCTAATTTCAGCTCCTCATCACAGAGGAATTAAGGAATGGACCATATGAATTAATTTCTCCACCTCCTGCCCCCTTTCTGAAGAAATACAACGACCTTAAATTAACTAGTTAATCAGCAGCTGCTCCTGAACTTTAGCGCTCCACTGCTATCATCACATCAGCCCAGCAGCGTCACCTACACACCACCGCTAGTAGCCTGGTAATAAAGCAGTGTTATTTATTATTTATTTATTGTTCATTAACGTCATTGTGATATCCCAGTGATTCCTCTGTCACTGAGGACCCACATTCCTGCACATTTTATTGTTTTTGTAACACATTACCTGCTCCAGGACCAGTGTATATTATGGAGGGTTTTTTTTCAATAAGATTCATAAGCCAGAAGCAGAAATTTTTATAATTCAAATCGTTTTGAATCAAAAATCGATTTTGAATCGAATCGTGGCCCCCAAAATCGGAATCGAATCGAATCGTGAGATAGTAAACGATTCCCACCCCTACTATCCATCATCCTCTCTCTCTCTCTCTCTTTCATTTGGTGAGATAATTCAAAAATACCCACGGATCACATTCCCATGCTTTTCATTAAAGCTCTTTCTTCTCCAAAAGAGTAATAGCTCTCGTGATCGTAATAAGGTTCCTTAATTGAACCTTTGCCTGGGGCCTTTTATTCCCAGTGCAAGACACAGGAAAGTGTGTATGTGTGTATGTGTCTGTGTGCGATGCACTAGAGGGAGACAGCATTTCAGCATGATTTCTCCTCATGGCTTGTCTGGATTTAGAACTCACATCCGTGTGGATGAGGACAGAAGCAGTAAAGGACAGAAAGGAAGTGGAAGGTCTGGGATGGTTCATTTGAAAATACAAATGAAAATGCCCCAGTTTCCCCTGCTTCCCTTCTCCACTGTACTTAAAGTTAAAAAAACAATGATCAACTCAATCCAAAAACTGTAATACAGCTCAGTCAATGTACCTTTATATCAATAAGCTTTATCAAAGGTTACAAAACAGGCCTAAATAAAAAAAATGTGTTTCTAAAAAAATCTTTGTGTTTCTATTATTTATTGTCCAGTTTTGCAATCAGTGATGCAACTGGCTGATATTTCTCTAATGTGCCGATCCTAATAGCCTATCAATTTATATTCAGGAGTTAAGGATTACAGCAGCTCTGTGCAAGGCTCAATGGTCCTTTTTCTAGTCTTTAAAAAGCAGCGTTGTACTCACATAGCGTCAAAGCTTCATTGGGTTCCATCAGTCTGGCTTCATTCTTTTTTACCCTTGTGTGAACCTAATGCACCACAACCAGCCTTGAGAGTCAATAATCAACAAAATAAAGCTAACAAATAACAAACACCACTAAACACACAAAACAGCAAACACTGCACATCATTTTTACCCTCTAAAAATCCATTGACCGATCAAGCTGAAAGACGATCAGTGATCATTGATATTGGACCCAAAAAAACTGATCATTACTACGGTTCATTACTAATTTCTATAAGAAACATTCCAAGGATTGTTGATAGTAACTGCTTTTATAGTGACTTTATTAGAGCTCTTTACACTCAGAAACTGAATGGCAGCAAACAGTACGGTCACAAGGAATAAGAAACTTAATGAAAATGCAGGAGAATATAGGTGAATATACAGCATACAGCTTGGCAACTCTCAGGACTTTTAGCTTCTCATTTCAGTAATGTGCCATAGTTTTAAAAGGTAATTTCTTCACATATTTAGGGTGTTAAGGTGAAGCTCATATCCAGAACAACTTAGGAGAAGACTGTTCTGGACTAGTGCATATTTCTGTACAGTTTAACATAAAGAAACAGCAGAGATGAGTATACTTGAACCTATTATTCAAACCTATTTATACAAATGCTACCAAGAATCAACATCTGAATTAACCAAAGCAAAACTGCACGTGTGACCACTGTTAAATCAAGAACTGAAAGCAGAACTAGACCACATAGTCCTGGAGATTCAGAATTCAGATTCTGCAGTCTCATCAAAATTCTGTGCGTAGACATGATCTCTTCAGGAAAGTAAAGAAAGGCCTCACAAGTGTTGCAACTGTGTAAGCATTGGACCTATCACCAGGAGACAGTGAGATCGATCCGTGATAATGCCATAGCCATCCATCGCTGGAAGTCCAAAGGGCATAGTTGAACTACCTCCCTCTCCCCCATCACTCAGGACAATGCTAGTGGACATAACAGAATTGTCAATTAGTGTTCTCCTCCAAGCGTGTTAAGCTGCCTGATGATGCTGCATTAGTAACAGTTCAAAAAGGCATGGGGCTGATGTCGCACTCCTAGTCTGGAAACATCAGGATGTGCGCTAGCTAGTAAGTTGAACTGACCAGTAAAATTATCCAATCTTGTAATTCAGGGGACCCAGTCATGTGTTTTATCTTATTTAGTTTCAATTTGGTCAAAAATTGTTATTTTAGTGCTTCCCTATGCCACACATATTCAATTACTAGAGGATGTGATAGTACCAATACTTTGAAAACCCCATTAATTTCTGCCATTAGAAATTGAGGTTAGAGTCAAAGCACCAAATATGGACAAAACAACATGAAACCAACCAAAAATAATTATATGACTTGGTCTTCTTGTGCTTGAACTAGTGGTCTTCTTTTTTTCCACAAAAACAGTCTACTTATGGAAAAAACCTGCCAGATCCCCATTCTCACAAACAATCAGGCTGAAGCAGCTGAAAATAATATAATGACTATAAATTAAAAAAATAAATAATCATAGAAAGAAAAAAGCTGTAGAGAAATTCCCTCACTGTATAAAGAAGGGCATGGGGGCATCTATCTATTTCAGCTGCAGAACAATATTTGCCAAAATATTGTGAAAAATGGCATTAACCTATTAGCCTATGCATGATTGTCTTATGAATGGGGAAAAAATGCATGATGAGTTTTGGAGTGCTGTCAGCAACAGCTGACCTCATAATCACACCGCATTTTAAACAGCTCTCGCTCCACACACTCAGGTGTTTTGTCATTTGTCTGGAAAATGGAATGGCATAGTTTATCAGTCTTAATTTAGGAGTTCTGAGGTTTGTGTTGACACAGAGGAATGAAGTTACGAGACAGCTTAATAAACATGTTTGAAGTAGAACAATAAAGTGCCGTTATTTCCAGCGAGTGTACGTCTCCTAGTCTCGTCAATCTGCTTTGTTGTTGTGAGCGAAGCAGGACCCAGAGCAACAAGACCTCACATTTTTCTTACTCTCTCATTAGCTCTCTTCTGAGACGCTGCATACTGGACCATATGTCTACACTCTAGCTGTAGTCACAGATGAAACCAGGTACTCTGGCACAGTTCCACAGAGTGGGTGCCAGAACTCGGAACATGCTTTGCTTTCACAATACATAAAATCAATATGCTTCTAAAAGAAAAAGCTCCAGGCAGGCGTTTGTCCCTGTAGTGGAAGCCTTTTCTTGTGGAAAGTAGAATCAGAAGGGCAGGCACTGAAATGCAGGTTTAATCCCGCTCACCATGGGACAGTGCAGAGAACCGAAAACATGTTCCAATGATTTTACATTAGACAATTTAATCAAAACCTGTACTTTACACATTGTATTTATATTACAGATTTTTCTTCAGGCATGTTCTTTCTGGACTTACAGAAACCGAAGGGCAGTTCAGTTTTGTTATTGCGGTTTACTGCATTTAGTGACTCCATTTGGAAGAAATCAATTTAAATTAATGACTGTATAATGTATGGTTCTAATTTCATTTCTTGACAATTTGCAAAGTCTTCCCAGTTAAGACCAAAAGTAGACCCACCCCCTTTCCCCAGTCCAAGCATCTCAGACTGCCGTTACTGAGTTTACAGCACAGCTTTAAAGAGTGGAATTTTCCACTGAATACAGTTCAGTCTGTTCAGTAAGTGTAATGTTTCAACAGTAAAAGTGCAGTTAATGTGCTTTATTTTGACAGTACAGGTACTCAACTCAAATGCGCTACGGTCCAATTTAATGCCTGTGCAGCTGCAAGAAATTCAGCATGCATTGGAGATGATTAAAAAAGACAAGAAAAGACCACAAAACAAGCTTAAAGAAAGCACATTATGAAGTCTAGCAGGTCTAACCACACTAATATTAGCTGGTTAGCAACAACTAGTTAGATCACAGTGGCCATTTAGGCCTAAGATTATACTTACTGAAAACACTGTAAAAAATGTCTTTGTGTAAAAATGTGACCAACAGAACACCACCACATGATCATTAGCAGTATGACTGACTAGCTAGTTTCCAGCCAGCTTGACTACAAGTCAGCTGGATGCAAAGTTCAGAGGACCAAACTGAGATGGAAATTTGGCAGCTTTTTCTATTGAAACATAGAGGACTGTGCAGAGCTACACATCATACTGCAAACAGCCAACAGAATTGCTGAACCTGTGGTGGCTTCACTTTTGAGAGACACTGCACTATCTGCGCTTACACACTCTCTTTTTTGTTTAGACAAACACATGGAAACCTGGCTCTACCAGCAGTTAAGAGGGCAACTCAAACCTGTTTAAGATAAAAAGTACTCTTTTGTGAACCTCCCTGGAAGGAAGCGCTGATCAATATTGACCGATTTCTGGAATCCCTCTACACATGCCCCTGGGCCATACAAAGACACAGGAACGCCTCTAAACTGCTCTTTTCAGGAGCACTTATGCGGTTTCATTTCACTTATTGATTACCTACACAAATTAAAATCGGACTTCCTGCTTTAAACATTGTAGCAGGATTGGCAGCAGCAATTTCAATTATGACCACAGAGATGTTTTGGATAATTAGGCAAAACCGATTTTAAAACATGACTGTACAGACGGTTCTCTAGTCTAATTTAAACCAGCAATTAAGAGCCCCTACTGCAAGTTTAATTATCCCCTGTAATTAAAAGTATGTCCTTTTCTTAATTTTCTTAAGAAAGTATATTTTCTACACTGCCTCTATGAAGTCTGTGGTACACTTTTGTGCTGTTTCTTCTTCGCATGGACAGAACAGTATTTAGAGGCTGTTTTTTTCCCAAAGAAAGTTGTTGTGATTAGGCCTGTCATAATAATGGTAACAAGTTATCGTACAATAAAAGATATACAATATATATACAAAAATCTTTGTTGACCTAGGTATTGCCCATTGTGCTTACTTGGTGAGGTCAGCCTACTAACCACTTAGATATTAAAAAATCTAATTACAAATTCAATGTCTGTATATCCTTAATACTTTAAAGGCAGTGGCTGTATAAAGAAGTATAATAGCATTATTATGCTAAGTTATTATCATATCACCACAATAAGGTGATCTAAACACATTAACACAGTGTTTATCACAATTATATTGGAGACAATTGAACATCCAAATATATTAATGATCATGTCAGGCCTGATTGTGTTAAAAGATAAGGGCTTGTTTTCACCAATCTCCAAACTAATCTGGGTACATCCATTACTATAACATCACTTTTGGAAACCTTTGAGGTCTTGGGCCTGACTCAGAGTAACTACTACAGCCATCATTAGGATGTGATGAGGGTCCCACACTGACATCATCTTTGCTGACTGAACCAATGACATTGTGTTTAATTCTGTTTGACAACCAGCCTAACTCTGTATTATAAGAGTTTTGCTATGCAATGACGAATCTGCAATTGTATGCACAGTTGACTGCTTTGATCGGCTCTGTGTTGGGTGAGGGAAACACCAGAGGGAGTTCACGCGTCTCTTTTTTCTTTCTTTCTCTTTATCACTCTCACCCTAATTTGGGTTTTTCAGTTTTCGGCTGCTTTATTTTTGTCCTGTGTTTCAACAGTTTGCCTTGGCTAAGCATTTGTGAGTGAGGCTTTTTGTGTTTGTACAAAAATGCTGCACATATTATAAATGTTTTACACTAGTTATACATTTTTTGAAGTGTATACTGCAGGCTCTAAAAATTAAATCTCTGAAAGATGACGGTATTTTAAAATTACAAGTATCTGAAGTATCTGATGTGTCAAATATCTATAGTGCAAAATAGATTGTTTGTTTATGTGCACAACCGCAATTTGTCTAAATTCAACTAAATTAAGCCTGTTTTACAAAAAAAACTAATTCAAACATTAATCAACTATTTTGAGTCAAGTAAACATTTGTGGCCACACAGTTTATTCTGTTCACATTGGCAAAGCTTCTTTTTCATTGGCTTCTGGCACAATCTATTTACATACTGGGTGTATCTCCTATTTTCTGACACTCAGTTCTGACCATATGTGTGTAGTGATTCTACCCCTGGGTTACCTTAGGTAAACTTGTAGATAATGTATTATGGTTAGCTGTCTGACCTTAGTGTTGTTGGCTGTAAGAACAAGCATCATTTTCTGAGCTGCAGTAACTCTGTATTGGCTGTGAACTCAATACTCTTCACTCTGTAAAATGTTCTTCCTTCGTTCACTTTTCTATGAGTATTACAAAAATAATACTTGAATTAAATCAAAGAGAAGACTAAATTGATATAACAGAAAAATAATATAGTATCATATATATTGTGTTCTGCTTAAGCTGGCAAAAATCAATTTAATTATGTATTCTTACAAAAAACAATGTAGTATTTGAGAAAAATAATTTTGTAAATGAGAGTTCAGGAAAATATTAATTAAAATTTCTTTGTAGATATTTTTAAGTTCACTGCACTTAAAAATTATATTACATGAACCTAAATTTAAGATAATAAGGTAATGCAATACAACACAGGTTTTGCGTTTAGTGAACATATTGGGTTTTATAGTGAATTTATAAGATTTGAGCATCATGTTTTGTTTTTAAAATGTTTACTATTTGCTCACCTTACACTACACTCTAAGGAAAGTAAGTACAGATTTGTACCCAAAAGAGTACAAAGCTTGTCGCTGGGGCTGTACCTTATATTGAGGTACAAAAAAGTACCTTTCAGTGAAAGTCCTTTTTTGTACCCATGTTTTTTGTGCCAGTAAAGATTATAAAAATGATAAACATTATCATTATCTAAATATGGCTCAAAAAATTGATGATCCAAAATTGTCTGGCTTTAAAATATAAAATGTGCAATTTAAATAGATATTGTTTATTAGTGCAGTGATGCAGAATACTGAATGTACCTTTTGGCTGGTTAAATGGTACAAATTTGTACTTATTTCTGTTAGAAATTACTTTGTACTTCAGAAGGAACAAATCTGACCCTGTAAATACCAATATTATACCTTTGAGGGTACAATTATGAAGAGTGTACCTTTAAGTACAAAAAAGTACTCATATCGTACCTCTGTTTTTTAGAGTGTACTTCCCACTCATAAAATACTGCATACCACGATAATATTTGAAGACAATATGCAGGTATAAAAAAGTGGATACCACCCAACATTAGAACCATAAATTCAAGCCAAGAACCTTTTAGGAAACTGTATTTTCAAAAGGTACAACACAACGGTAAAAGAAAGCAGCATTGTTTATTAATGCTCACAGTGATCTCAGCAATGTAGTGTTTTGCAGTAGTTATAGGATACACAGCTTCTTAGATTTCTCGACTTATTCTTAACACTAGAAATGTTTTCACACAAAAGTGGGATTTGCTTTCTATTGTGCAGACTCCAAAAATCACAACTCCGAGCGGAGGCGTGGATTGAAGACAGTAACCCAAGCTTTTTTAGCTTTCTGTCAGAGGCTTCATAAAAGTGCAGAAATATAGCCTTCTCGGATTACAGAGTAAACAGTTTTGGAGGCAGGGTTTGTATTAGTGGTCACTGAGCATATAAAGCAACACGGATATGGTGATAAAATAGCAGTGACTATAAGCTCATTTACTCTTCCCTTTATAATGCAGACGCTTCCTTTGTTGCAGCTTCCTTTTGTTGCGCTGGAACGTGCAGGGGGTAAGACTTCTCCCTTGTGGTGAATGTGTGTTATTTCAATCACACAGCACTCTCTTTCACACACACAATCCCTCAAGCTTTTTCACTCAGATTGTACCTGAAGTTCCTTCATTGAACTATAATAGCTGTTTTATAATGTGATAGCGAGATTATTTTATATCACATTATATTATACAAGGCCTAAATAAATAAACTGCTGTTAAAATAGGGCTTTGTAACATAACATGCTCAGCTAATGGAGAACAGGTGATTCCACAGGTTAAGACTAATACTAATGTAACTCCAATGCCAATACTGATACTGATACTCTTAATACTTTATTTTTAAATGTGTATTGATGTGAAATGTCTTAAGTAGAAACAGGTTACACAGACATCGGTTTGTTTTTTTTGTTATTATTAGAATTTAATACATTTCAAAATATAATAATATAGGGGTTATATTATATTTTAATATACCACAATATATTATGATTATTCCAGTCAAATTTTAGAAAAAAAATCATAACATTGGAATCTAATGACAGTACAACCCTGATATCTAGTGGGCGGGGTTTAAACACAACACAACGCAACATAAACCACTGTCTAATACCAAACTAATAATTACATATTAATACTGTGTTTTTGGATTTTTTTTATATAATACAATATCAACATTTTCTTACATCCCTACTTTCTAGTATGCAGGATTTAAACACAACATTAAATGAACCACTGTCTGCTAATAATCTTTACAAACTAATAATGATAAAAATCGCTACTGTGTTTTTGAAAATCGATAAAGACACCCATGAATGCTGCAGCAGCCATTTATTCAGTGTGTGTTTATGTAAGGGAGCTTCTGGAAGAGTCTTTTAGATATTCATTACAGAACAAATCTACAAATAAAAATGAATCAACGGTGAGATGCAGAACCTTTTCTTTTAAAGGTCAATGTATGTATGGTAAATTACACTCTAATTAATTCACACTTTAATCAGTGTGTATGAATCATCACCCTCTTTAAGAATGACACTGTTATGTATCCTGAAATTACTGAATGCTGAAAATGACTGGACCGCTTGATCTCTTGAGGATTTAAAGTGTTTATAATTAGTAAGGTTGCACTGTATACTGTTTAAGTCATCAGAAAAGCTATGACCTTTAAAGGGGACATGAAACATTTCAGTTTGTACAAGTTTTCTAAGGGATTAAATATAATGGAATTTATTTGGGGGGGAATTTTTATATAAAATGTTTACACACTAAATTATAATATATTTATGTTTGTTACGTTTGAGCTAGGGCGCCGCCATGTTGCCCGTGCAGCGCTGGTGACGTCACGAGGTTGGTTGGTTTAAGATCCCAGGCATATAGCTAGAGGAAAAGCGCTTATTGTATGTGGAGATTATGGATGAAGATGAAGCTGAACTAGGCTAACATGGAGCATTTACTCAGAGATCTTTCCTGTATAAACCTGAGCAGGACTTTTCAGATGCTTTTCTGAGAGCGAAGGGTTTTGGGAGTGTTTATTCTCTCTCTACGTGGAGCCGTGCAGAACCCTGCAGCGCGACCACAGCAGGTACTACCATCCAGTTAACCAGCTATTTTATATACATTTAGCTATTTAACATGTAAAGTCCAAAGTCTATTAAGACTGAATGAAACGAACATGATTTAAGTGGATATTGAAACACCAAGGCGCTGTTTGGTTGATAAACCGTTCAGTTTAGAAGTTATAAGGCTTACTGGGTAACGTTACTTAGCTTCATCTAGTTAGTGTTGGCTAGTTAGCTAGCGTTGGCTAGCTATAATAAGATAGCTAGCTAAGTAGCTAACGCTAGCTATGTTCTCTTTAAATTGTCATTTTATCTAGACTTTCGGTAACGGTACCTCTCGCTGCTCTGCTGGGTGAGCGCGTTGTTTGGCTCGTACAGCTGCTGCTCTCATAGTAACGTTACACATTCGGAAGGTCTGTACATCCCAGCTGATCAGAGGAAAAATAAAAAACGGAGGAAAAAAGCCTCGGACTGCAGCTTATTTATCCGGCGCTAATGCTCCTGACTCAAACCCCTCTCCTTCACATAGTCCTGGTCTAGAAAGTGCTCGCCACTAACCCCTAGCATTACAGCTAACTTGAGGATTCTCACGCTTCAGCGCTGCGAGCCCCCGCTGAAGGTATGAAAGTGAAAGTGAATATTTCTCATTCCTCACCCTATTAAATTTCACTACTCCCAGTATTACTACACACAGGGACAATACAAAAGTGCCCCCCCGATCTGCATTGAGTTTTGGTTTGGATTTTATGATCTATTGAGGATCTAAATTACGGTATTCTCATAGATTATAGTAGTGAGGCGTGCGAGAACCAACCTTGTGACGTCACTTTCAGCGCTGGGACAAGATGGCGCTGCCCTTACTTAAAAAAATGACATTTAGATTGCTTATTATTTTAATTCCGCTTCACTGACAACTGTTAAACTTATACAATTTGTTAGAGTGAAAATACATCTTGTGAATTATACTAAATACTTGAAGTGTTTCATGTCCCCTTTAAAAGACTATTTCTCTTAAAATTTCCAGAGGAAACTGCTTGTATACTGATCAGATATAACATTAAAACCATCTTCATAACACTGTGTATGCAACACTGTCCTGCCAAAACAGTTCTAATCCAGGGAGGCTTTGACCACTGAGGGTGTACTGTGATTTCTGTCACCGAGGCATAGGCAGCAGATTCTTTAAATCCTGTAATTTGTGAAGTAGACCTCAGTAGATCGTATCCATAAGCTTCGGGGGCCTATCAACCTGTTTTCCTTGGAGCACTTTTGGTAGGTTTTGACCACTGCATACTAGGAAATTGTAATTATATTGTATAAACTAGGGGTGGGCGATATGGCTCTAAAATAATATCACGATGTTTCATGGTATTTTCACGATAACGATACTTCTGACGATATTACAAAACACTGAATAAGAAAAATACTTAGAATTTTATTATTGCATGCAATATGAAATGGCTAACTGAGATATTAAAAAAAATAATTTAATCAAATTTGTAACAGAAGTCAATGATCCAGAAAGTCATGATACTAGTAATGCACTCCAAATATCTCCATATATCCAGTATTAAAGTAAAATAAATGATACTGGACAGATATAATCTGTATCTAGTAGATATATAATAGGAAATGAAAACAGTGTGAATTTTTCTTTTGCTAAAAACGGCAAAGAAGTAGTACCCTGATGTGATAATTGGGGGGGTGATATGGCACGATACTTCAGGGTATAATATCGTTCACCATATACAAAATTATTGGCGATATTATCACGTACAACTAGAGGTGTGCCAAAAAATCGATTCACATAAGAATCTTGATTCTCATTTACTACGATTCAGAATCGATTTAAAATGTCCCAAAATCGATTCTGAGGGGCGGGTTTTAGACTGATTTTGGGCTGGGTATTTTTGTTGGACCTGGCAACCCTGGGGATAGCGCTTGTCCTTTCAAACGGAGATCTTCCAGACACACACAGAGCGTAGGTGTTTGAGAATCACCGGTAAGATGGCAGAACAAGCACTATATTACATTAGATTAACGTGTAGTTTCAATGTTTTATGGCAGAATGCTTCATAACAAGCATAAAAAAGATCGCTAGTAGTTAGTTTCAGTAACTGTTAGCTAGCTAACTAGCTAACTTTCCAGTTCCACCTTAAATAACGCTACAGGTGGCAGCGGGCTGCAGCATTTAAGGCGGAACGGAAAAATACAATAAGCTAATCAGAGCTAATTTCAGCTCCTCATCACAGAGGAATTAAGGAATGGACCATATGAATTAATTTCTCCACCTCCTGCCCCCTTTCTGAAGAAATACAACGACCTTAAATTAACTAGTTAATCAGCAGCTGCTCCTGAACTTTAGCGCTTCACTGCTATCATCACATCAGCCCAGCAGCGTCACCTACACACCACCGCTAGTAGCCTGGTAATAAAGCAGTGTTATTTATTATTTATTTATTGTTCATTAACGTCATTGTGATATCCCAGTGATTCCTCTGTCACTGAGGACCCACATTCCTGCACAATTTATTGTTTTTGTAACACATTACCTGCTCCAGGACCAGTGTATATTATGGAGGGTTTTTTTTCAATAAGATTCATAAGCCAGAAGCAGAAATTTTTATAATTCAAATCGTTTTGAATCAAAAATCGATTTTGAATCGAATCGTGGCCCCCAAAATCGGAATCGAATCGAATCGTGAGATAGTAAACGATTCCCACCCCTACGTACAACACAATATGGCACACCCCTAGTATAAACAAAATAATAATAATAAATTTTGGCCATATTGTCCAGCCCTAGGTTCAACATGGAAAACCTGCTCTGTTTCCTTTTGCCAGAGATTTAGAAAATTCCATGTTTGGGCTGTTAGAGTTTCTGATCACGGCCGTATCAGGAACAAGCCCGTCAAATAGTCAACCTGATGCGAGAGGATATTAAGGTGAGCCAAAATGCAGAGGGAAGACTGGAGTCACTTAGTGTGGGTCCAGGTGCCGGTCACGGTACATGCCCTACTAACAGGCTTGCCTATCACGAAGGTATTCTGAGGGAATAAATAAAGCATGGCTGGATAACATGCTTGGGTAAATAAAAACTGGCAGGGAGCCAGTGTCTCGGGCTGAGATTCAAACAAACCTCTAAGGCTTTACTTAAATGTTAGCCTCAACCGAAACAGCGGCTTTACTTCTGGGATCTTTTTCTGCTTCACAAGTGAAAATGCCAAATTTTAGCACCCTTTTCAACCACTTCTAAAAGGTGCCCATATTAATTTATTATGATATTAATATGTGTCCACTCTGGCTTATCACTCACTTCAAGTCTAGTCCTGAAGCACCCTTGCCCTGTAAATATTAATGAGGATTTCCTCCTTTTCTAACACGTTCACTTTAACACTCATGAAGTGGCTAGAGGGTGTAGGATAAAAGAGTAGAAAACCACCAAACCCTTTACATAAAATGACTAATAAGGACAATCACACAAATGTGTGATTCTTTTTTTTTCAAACATTTTAAATGAAATATTCCTGAAATGATTAGAGAGCCGGATAAACCATTAGTTTAGACTACATTTAGTGAGCTAAATAAATTGACAAATTGACTACACATTCTCGCATTTATGATTTAAATTGCAGAGCGATGTAGAGCCGCTGGTGCGTGCACATAGAAGTATAAACACGCTCTGCCGCATAGCTGGATACACAAAGGCTACGGCGTAGGTTTGACGCAGAAGTATAAATTGGACTTTATGGACAATGTCTTACAGACAGTGCCCACTGCGAATGTGGAGACCCATCACAAACTCTGGAACACGTGATGACTACCTGCCCCAAATTCCGGCCATCAAATGGCACTCAAGGTCTAATAGACCTGGACAATGAAACACTGGACTGGCTTGCAGCAACATAACTGAGGGTCTAAGGACGTACGCCAGAGAGAGAGAGAGGGACAATGTTTCATTAATAATATCCCTATTTTGGAGCAAAAAAAAAAAAAAAAAAAATAAGAAAAGTATGAATACCCAACTAAACAATTCTTTAGAAAATCAGATCTAATATAAATACAAACAGTGTACAAACATGTTTATTAGCCCTTCATTAAATAATTGTATCTCTAATCAATCAATCTACAAAATATTGGCTTGCAAATTATTTCAGATTGCTTGAATTTGCATAATTTGTTGGACATCGCTGCTATCCAAAGCTACTGCACTGGTCAAAAACACCCCATTCTTATGACATGAACACATTTTGCATTATTTAGGAAAATCAGCCTAATGGTGGGCTCTTAAAAACAGGAGTAAAAACTGAACAATATTTCATGAACCAACTCACTGAATCAGTAAAACAAGGGCAATTTAGCAGCCTGCTCAAAGCGTTAGCCTCTCTTAACTTCAGCTGCATCACACTAGTAAACTCATTCATCATCCCTGTCTGAAACGGAGGAGCAGAAACCTCCAGCTGTCGTGTCACTGAGGTTGTACGTCGTCCCGGGGATGAGACGGGCTCTCTGAGATTTCCCTTTTAGCCTGATGAAGCAATCCAAGCATACACTAACACACAGAGGATACCGAACCCACAGGCTCAGACTCTACTTATGGAGCTGGTCTGAGAGCAGTCTACATCTGATCACGCTTCAGTGACTTAATGATAATGTCACATTCCCTCCAATTTCAGCTCTATCAAAAAGCGATGTTTCTACAATAAGAGATGATCAAATGTTAGCATAAGATTTTTGAGAAGAGAATTGACTAGGGGTGGGAATCAAAGGGCATATCCCAATAAGATATCACGATACTGTGATTTAGCAATACTTCATATAAGGCAAGACAATTCTCTACAATACTTCAATTCAGTTTTATTTATATACCGCTTTTTACAACAAATGTTGCCACAAATCAGCTTTACAGAGAAACAGGTCCACGCCTCTTATTAGTAAGCACCATAGTGATAGTGCCACCAGTGACGAAAGTGGGGTGGCAACAGTGGCGAGGAAAAACTCCCTTACACTAAGAAGAACCTTAGGAGAAACCAAGACTCAGTAAGAGGAATCCATCCTCCTCAGGTTGACCAAGATAGCACAAACAAATAACAGAACAAAAACAACTGTGATAATGGAGAGCTATAGCTAATGTAGAAACATGTTATGAATTATAGATGTGAGTAAGTGCTTGGCACATGCTCAGTGTTAATATTAAAGTCCAGGCAGTTTAACCATCCATATGTACAGCTTTGGAGTGTGGCAGGAATGGATCAATGCAGTTAGTTATTAATACTGCACGGCATCTGTGTTACTAAAAAGGGCAAAATACTAAATAATATTTTAAGTGATCTAGTTTTTCAAGAGATGTTTATATCACATGTTAATTACTCATATTACTCATACTAGCAAAGTTATAATGATTTACATTGACCTTACACTGAAAGTAAAGGTACTACAAAGTACTACTTTCTTGGAGGATTGCCATAAAAAAATATTTGGTGCCATAAAGAAGCATTTTAACAGATTTTAAAAAATGAGGTTGTAAAGGTTCTTTAAAGACTGGGCTGTTTATGAAAAAAAATTGAAAACAAGCATATTTTACAGTAACATAATTATACAGCTAAATTTTTTTCTATATGTATTTCTAATTTTATCTGATTTCTCCCCAATTTGGAAGACCAATTACCCACCCACTCATTAAGGCTCCCCCTGTTAGTAGTAATAGAATACCATCAACAATGGTAGCACGAAGAAGGCTAGGAAATGCCTCCTCCAACACATGTGAACCCAGACACACCTCTTTTGTATTTGCATTAATAGGTCTGTTTGGAGTGATGAGGGGAGAGAGCGCCATCTACTTACCCAGAGAGAGCAAGGCCCATTGGGCTCTGTTAGACTCCGGATGCTGATGGCAAAAACCCAGTAAATCAAACCGAACAATGGACATTACTAAAGTGAGCAAAACTTATGAGTTCATATCTTCAGACATAAAAAAGTGGAATTTCTCAAAGAACTACATAAAGCACCTTTATTTTAAGAGTGTATATTGCATATAAATCTTCCATACGCTGTCATTTTTTCCTGCACTAATGAGTTTCTCATATTTACACTAATACTTTCCGAACACAAAGATAGCCAGTAGGATCATTTTACTGTTGGTTTGGTCGAGTTGAATTTGATATTCCCTCTATTGTCCAAACAAATGGAGTTTTTAAGTCAGAAAGCCCCACACCCTCTTAAAACGTCTTCTGAGGTGTCATTAAAATGCGAGCATTTCTTTATCCATCATTTACTTTGTTTTCTTATTTAGTTAAAAACACACACAGACACCAGTAAGTTTGAGACCTTTGCATCTGTGTCTGTATAGACCTAATCTACTTCAGAGCTCCAAGCCCAACATACCTGAGGAGGAGCTTGTTGACCCCCTAACAGCATGAAAGGGTAAAGCTGCTGCACTCAGGCACGCTACATCTCCCTCCATACCCCCATCCCTCATTCCATCCCTCTATCCCTCCATCCCTCAATCCATCCCTCACCCCAGGCTCTGAAACACAGAAGCATTAAAACACACACACACACACAAGCATAATCCAACACACAGGAGCTACTGAAGCCACAGGATCAGACTCTGCTTATGGAACTGGTCTGAGAGCAGTCTACATCTGATCACACTTCAGTGAGTGATAATGTTACATGGTAATGACAGTGTTACTTTTAATTTGAGCCTAAAACTAAAGATGAAGGTGATACAAAGGGTTATTTGAGCGATGGTATAGAACAAAACTATTTTTGGTTTCATTAAGAGCTGTTTTTATAAGAGATGTGTATAAAGAACCATGAAAGACAAAAAATGGTTCTTTACTTGCATCTCCCTAAGAACCATCTTGGGTAGGGCTGCATAATTAAAAAAAACAGTCATTGCAGTTTCTCTAAGATATATATACTGAGATTTACAAAAAATACACATATTTATCTGTCCAATATAATTTCATTAATTTAATTTAATTTACCCCTCACTTTCAGTATTTCAGTGATTTTGGAAAGGGGAAAGTTAAATATAATGTTTTACACTAACTTTCCTGTTTTTGAATTTAGCCACAAACTGTCAGAAAAATGAACTTAAAAAGGTTATTACTGACCATATCGGATTCCTGACTTTTCTGTTTGTAAAACATTAACAAAAAACAATGTTTTCCTTTAATCATATCAATAACACATATAGAAACATCTACTGCAATGTCATTTTATTTCTTCCAATATCACGCAACTCAACCTCTTAACCTCAAACCCTCACAAAACATATCTTTCTTTGATTTTATCAAATTGAAAACCTCTGAAATATAATCAAGAGGATGGATGATCACAGCCATCAAACCAAGCCCCTGCGTGATTTTTTGCACCAGGAGTGGCATAAAGTTATCCAAAAGCAGCGTGTAAGGCTGGTGGAGGAGAACATGTCAAGATGCATGAAAACAGTGATTTTGTTATTTTTCAGCAAATGAATAAATGCTCCAAATGACAATATTTTATTTCGAATTTGGGACAAACAATGTTCATAGTCTATAGAGTAAAAGAACAATGTTGATTTTACACAAACATATACCTATAAATAGCAAAATCAGATAAACTGATTCAGAAACTAAAGTGGTCTCTTAAATTTTTCCAGAGCTGTAAGTTATATACATATGCATATGTTTTACTTCCTTTTAGGTAGTCATGTAGTTAGTTAGTTATCACTTTTTTTTTTTTGCATGAACACACCTGAACACCTGAAGTTTAGCCAAGTAATGATGAAACCACACACACACACACACACACACACACAGAGCAGTTAACGAGTCAGAGCCCTGTCTGCTTCTGTTCAGACCTGTGAGTCCCCTAATCTACTTCAGAGCTCCAAACCCAACACACCTGAGGAGGAGCTTGTTGACCCCCTAACAGCATGGCGGGGAAAAGCTGCTGCACTCAGGCACGCCTCTACATCTCCCTCCATCCCTCTATTCCTCTCTCATTCCATCCCTCCATCCATTTCTCTATCCTTCCCTCCATTCCTCACCCAGGGCTCCCAACCGCAGGACCATGAACAAACAAACAAACAAACGTTTATAAACACCACCAGCATTTCATACACAAATAATACACACATATGGTGATTATAGAGACTTACCCGGGGACACTGTACACAAATACCGGACAGAAAAGGGATAAATAACCGGATAAAGAGGGTAAAATAATCCTGTTACCTTCAGCCAGAAGGCGCATAGCGTGAACAAAGGTCGTGTCCAGCGTTTCCTTCTCGGCCATCAGCTCCGGCAAGTACTTGTCCTGATCCATAACCGGCCACCGCTCCTCTCCTGACCGCGGCGAGAGCAGGTGAGACACAGGGGAAGAAAGTGCGGAGAGGCGGACGGGACTGTGGTCTGACTTCGCCTGAACCCTGAGGAGAACTGACGGAGCGGATATCGGTACAACACCGGCTGCTTTCCTCCGTTAGCTAACGGCTGTTTTAATAACGGCAGCGTTATTCAAACCAAAAAATAAACACTCATATCCTCCTCGCGCTCGGTTTAAACGCAGGGCTCTCGTGCGAAAGCTCCCCGCCTATAGCCACGGAATAAGCGCGCTGGCCCCGCCCCCCTCACTGCTGATTGGCTGGGTCGGAGAAGCGAATTCTGGAAAGCGTCAAACAGCATCAACGCTAACGGTATGTAACGATATAATAAGGTATACTGCGGTTAATCACGGTATTCTGTGGATAAATACTAATACTACCGTAATGTAAGATTTGTTGTCTTAAAGGGGACATATTATATCTCTTTTTTACACAAGTTAGACTGTGATGTCATGGGGCTCAGAGTGGTTCAGCGGACTAAAGCCCAATTTATACTTCTGCGTCGAACCTATGCTGTAGCCTGCGCATATCCAGGGGACACATTTATACTTCTGTGTGTGCGTATCAACAGCTCTGCATCGCTCTGCAGTTTAAACCGCGAAGGTGGGAATATGTGCGTGTAAAGCTACGGCGTAGGGTACGCAGCGATGCGTAGGCTAAGGCGTAGGATTGATGCAGAAGTATAATTTGGGCTTTAGGCGCTGCCACAGCGTTCAGGAGATCGCTGGTTAGAATCCCGTTTATGTAGCTCGCCATCAGCTGCCAGAGCCCCGAGAAATCACAATTGGTCTTGCTCTCTCTGTGTGGGTAGATGGCGCTCTCTCCCCACATCACTCCAAAGGGTGATGTCGCTTAGCACAAGGCGTCTGTGAGTTGATGTATTAGAACCAAGCTTGCTGTGATGCTACTCAACAATGCTGCATCAGCAGCAGTTTAAAAACAGGTGGAGCCTGACTTCACATGTATCGGTGGAGGCATGTGCTAGTCTTCATTACCAGTGAAATGGGGGAGTCCTAATGAGTGGGTTGGGTAATTGGCCTTGTACATTGGGAAGAAAATTGGATTTTAAAAAAGTATCAGTGATGTCTGTATCTCTTAAACCATTTTTTTTTCAGTAACAAGTAATCCAACACGTAACTATTTCCAATTAAAGTTACTCATTCACGTCACTGTGTATTATTTTTGGTCATTTTCCTTAGTAAAAAGATATTGTATTGATGAGAAAGATGTTTACACTGGTCGATTTATTGCTGGAACTTACGTTTGCTGTTGATGCTATAACTCATCTAGGGATGTGTGTGGATAAGTGCTTGTGTGTGTTTGAGTGCTAAGTGTAAAATGATTGCATGTGGAACATGATTGTAAAGCGTCCTTGGGTGTCTAGAAAGGCGATATATAAGCGTAACTTTATTCATTCATTTAAGATGGTTAAGACGGATACAGACAGGATAGACAAACAGCATGACCACTCTGGTCGATCAGCAATGTCCAAAATAACCAAAATCAAATGCAACACTAGTAAGTTGGTCAAGCGTAGTGCAAGGTATGCTTTCACTTGAATGACCAGCTTTTCAAACATCTTAAGAAATTGAAGCCTAGCTCAGACAATCCAAATCCAGCTGCCAGCAAAAACTGATCTTGACCAGCATAGGGTGTGAGTTTATTTGTTTAGCTGGTCTACAAACAAAATTAACTATACAAGCTGATCAATCAGCATGATCAACAAGACCCAGCTGGATGACTACACTGGCCTAAATCAAAAGCAACATACACTATGCTACTCAATAGCCAATTAACCAGATAGTTGGTAACACTTTATAATACCGGTACAGGGTATGTTTTCAACTGGATGAGCATCTTGACCATCAAAGAGCAGCTTAGACTATGCAGAACCAATTGTTAGAAAAAAATGGCCTTGACCAGCATAGGGTTGTAGTTTGATGTTTTAGCTGATGTTCAAGCATAATCAGTGATCAAGCAAGGCAACCAGTATGACCAAACTTGAGTGTGCTGGTTGACCAGCTAGATCAAGCTGGTTGATTAACATGGCCATGCTGGTTGACTAATATGGCTGCGCTGGTTGACCAGCATGACCATTATGACCAATTTTGTCAACCAGCATCACACACAAGCAAAATCAATGCAGCATGCCAAATTCACCATGCTGGTCAAAAGCTGGTGAACCAGCTAGACTAACAGCATGTTTTTGTCTAGCTGGATGAACAGCTTCCAACCACCTTAGCCATCAAATACAAAAAAATTGCTTTAGACCTTCCAAAACTAGCTAACAGCAAAAGCTGATATTGAACTGGATTTTTCAGAAGTGCTTCAGGCACTAAACATTAAAAAAATTCTTTTAAAATAAGGAGATGGTTAAAACCTGTAGTTGAATACTAAATCATTGGTTTACCTTTACAGATTTTGAAGAGTGGTCACTCACGGCCTCCAATGTCAATGTCAAGTCCTTAGATCCCTAACAGAAATTCTCCTTACTGGACCATCATGTTGGACTTGTGCTGAATTGCCTTGGGCTGAGCATAAAGAAATAATCATACATGTACCTACATACATAACCTAGATACATAAATACAAGATGAATTATGGCATTGTGCTTCATTTCTGGAGCTGTTTATTCTTGTTTGTGGTACCAAAAATGTGCGAGTTGTAAAGTGGTTTAAGACTAATGGCGCTTGTGTGGGAAAGGTAAGCTAACAAATGAAGCAAGGTGAAATCTGTCTTAAGGAAGACACTTGTTCCATATTTATGGCAGGGCACAAAGTCAGCTCAATTTGTCGTGTCCGTGAATACTAATCAATGGCGTTTCTGTATGCCTCGGTTTGCCAAGATGGATTAGGCATTTGTGACAGGCAGTCTATAGAGGGAAAACATGCACAAACAAACACAAGCACACACATTCACACACATACACTTAAACACATGCACCAAAAGAGAGAGAGAGAGGGGCAGGGAAGTGGGGAAAGACAGAAGGAGGAGGAGGAGGAAGAAGAAGAAGGCCTGCTTGCCTAATTAATGACTGAATGGATTACTGTGCTGTTGGCAAACATCTGTACACCCAGTGTCACATTCAGCGACTGCCTTGTGAGAATGTTCATAGAGCCTCGGTCCACTGGAACGCGGTGATTAGACGCCATGTACCAAAAATTGGTCTTTCACTCATGCGGGGACACTGCACGCACCAGTAACCATCAGTATTTATCAGATGTTTTCAAAGTAACAGTGGTTTATAAAATGATATCCAATTGATCTACCGCAGTCCAGTGCAGAATTGCCCCTGCACATAGTCTGTTGACTGGCTTCTGATTTAAGGGAAAGCAGGACACAGCTAAACGCCACATTCTGGATATTTAAAAATGGTTTATCCTAACAAAATCTACATATCTCTTCCACAAATTAAAATTAGATTTTGTTCCCGGCACAATCTATTTGTGGAAAATTCAGCACAACAGGGTAACATAGCCTAAAGGCAAGGTTAATTGTGACTGACAGAGTGGCTAGCTGAAACAGTCAGTTGAAAAAAGTAGATGCGAACCCAATTAATTAGTTGTAATTCTATGTTGATGTTTTTTTAAGCAGAGGAGATTTAAAAACTATACACAACACATTTATTTCAGCTAAGCCTCATTTCCACAAGCTTTAAAAAATTAAAACATACCCTCTATCCTGTAAAGCAAGATGGTTAACCAGCTCTTGACTAGCATAGTGTTGCTGATCATGTTGGTCTTGCTGGTTTAGCCTGGTCAGGTTAATCATGTTTCTTCAACAAAAGTTACTGTTACCAAAAGAAACTGGTGATTATGTCTGGCCCCATAACAATCTTTATTATGTTTTATATATTGTCCAGGAAATAACTATGCTAAATGACATTACTGTCATTTTTAGACATTTTTTTGGCCATTATATAACTATAATTACACTCCTTTAAAGAGCAAGGAACTTTTAATAATTTATAATATTTAGGAGAGTTAGAACTTTTGGGCAATTTGTACTTTCTGTGAAAACTTTGCAGCATATTTTTTAAATATTTCAAGTAACACGTCTTTACCTTATGAAGGTTGATCTGTGAGTACAGCTATGAAGATGCTGTAGTTGATGCATTGATCAATGTATGACTGGCAAAAAAATAATGATGAAATAAACATTCTAGGAATCACGCTGGACAGTATCATTGTCAGCAAAAATTATCCACAGTCAGTGGCAGGCCTTCTGGTTATGAACAATGTATTCCAGAAAGAATCCTGAGAAATATATGATCGACTGCTGTCATATTGTACAGAAATTGGTTGCAATGGAAAACAATAACACAAGCAGAATCCTCTTCTACTCAATTCCGTCTAACTGCATGCATTTTGTTTTGGTCCCTGTTCTCCCTTACTCCAAAAACAGCCGCCATTAAATAATCTATTTCCGGCATTCTGTCAGGAAAGACCGTGAAAGAATGGATCCACAAAACCACAGGAAAGCAGCGTTGTACTGCGCAGACCTTCGAATTGGCATATTGCAAGGCCCTTTCAAATGTATTGTCCTCATTCCTCTGTTAATCATACTTTATTGATTCCGCTCTCCTCGCCGTGGATTCATTTTCTCAATTATAGACACTGTCTTTAAGAGCTGTAAAATTCCGCAGACTGGCCTTAACCTCCACAAACCATAGTCTTACACTAATTCACATTCTTCCACACGTAACTTTAGACTTTCGTCTCCTCAGCACCACGTCTCTCTTTTTCTCCGGAATAAAACAACTGTTCAGGTAGCTGACAAGTCCATGCATCTTAATAGGATTATGATTCTGGGTGGAATGAGTGAGTGGCAAATGGAATAATCAAACAGGGTTAGAGCTCATGCAGCAGTGATTTATGCAGGCATTGAATAAATAGGGATTGTGAAAAGGAAAGACTTGGGGAGAATATCAAGCTTGTGGAGAGCATTGTTGTCTTACTGTGTGATGTTTTTGAGGTTTGAAATTGGGATGATAGCGGTCGTCAGACTTCAGTGTCTGTTTTATTGCCTTATTTGTTTATTTCCCATCGTTTTACATTTTCAGACCGCTATTATTATTATTATTATTATTCAGTAAATGGCATGACATTGCTTTGAAGGTCTGCCCTGTTTCAGAAGTCTTTCTCTTTGATATAATAAATACAAGAACATCTTCCCAGCTGGATCTATTTGGTTAGTATAACATTTTGTGAACTTTCTATAAGTTATTACTTTCGTTTCTTAGAAATTACAACGTGTGTGACTTTTTAGACGTTCCTAATTTTATTTTTATATTCGGCTATTTCCATTTTATTAGTTTACTCTCACAATTGTAAACATGTTTATCCGATTTCACATACTTCAAAAGTAAATACAAGTTCGTAATTTATACTTTTTTTTTATTAGTATAAATTCAGAAAATATTCCTGTGTTTAAATTAAAATGCTCTGATTCTAATTTTTTTCTAAAGTTTTTTTAATGGACATATTAATTAAATTGAATTTATTTCTATGTGCTAGTAGATGGTTTCAGATGACCAAAGATGGTCAAGCAGGTTAAAAAGCTGCTTATACTGGTGAAATATCTCCTATACTTTTAAGCGATCAGGTTAACCAGTTCTTGATTAGCATAGCGTATGCAGCATATGATGTTGGTCATACTGGTCCACCAACTTGATCTTGCTGATCCTGCATCTTGGTCTTGTTGGTCATATTGTTTGACAAGCATGATGGTTGTATTGTATGTAAAATAGGTAAGGTTGATTATGATTTTATACTAGATAAACCTGCAAACCATCAAAAATCAGGTTCGATCTAAACTAGGCAACCAGTTTAACCAGCTTGAGCTGTTTTTTTAGGTGTTTTTTTTCAGGCTGGGTATTGTCTTTTATTTACTGTGCTACTGTGTTCATAATGGGACATTTTTTTGTGTAAGAGATATTCTCATAACTTTGTGGTGAAAGCATTTTCATTATCTCTGTAACATTAAAGGCTAACCTAAATATATAAAAAAAAAAACATTGTTGAAGGTTCTATAATGTTCCTGTTCGCTAAATTGGTTCTACTCCACTGACAGTTATTTGGGCAGCTTTTTCCAGCCCGTTGCTAATAATCTCTTTTTTAGCTGATGAGGGTGGACGTTAGTGAAGGTCCAGTTGCCTGATAAATATGGATGGCTAAGAATGCCTAAGTTCATCTCAAGGTCTCCTTTAATGAAGTCGCTTAGAGGGGGAAACAGTGACCTTGGGCATTAATCAACTTGAGCTCCTAACGTTCTGTTACTGAGAAGGACATTTGAAGCAGTCAGAACAGTGCGCTGCGTTTACTGAGCATTTTGTCCATCATCTCATTATCTCCAAAAGTTGGCCTGCAGCTGGAGAAGTACCATTATAAGCTGTCAGAGATGTGCCTTCACTGCCTCTGGATGTGATAGTGGTGATAGTGTGTGATAATGCATTGTTAAGGATGTGGAATTAAAATGAATTTTATAACCTTGACATTATTTACTGATTGCTTTGATTAATTCATGCTTCTGCAGGAGGTATTTGAATGGATTTTTACAGCACTCTAGTGGTCATAATGAGGACTACAGGCTGCACATGGCATAGAACACATTACAGCCTCACTAATTACATTCATTAGGGGTTAATAATGTGAAGGAAATTCTGTTTGTATTTGTCCCATTCTAAAATTAAAGGTACAGTTATTTTATGGACAGATTTATGGACAGATGGTTAATCAGTCAACTTGGTTATTATTACTGGTTTAAATAATTTAAAGCAGTAAAAGAGTAAAGAGTTTTGGGGCATAACTGCATGTTATAACCTCAAACTAGATTCCACATGGCACAGATAAAAAACACATTTTTTCTTTTTATAAAACACATATTATTTTGAAATTTCAGTGGGAAATATTCTAAATATCACAGTGACAAATCAAAAAAATACTTAATATACTTCTAGTGTATCCACAACTTTTTATACAAAATAGTAATATTAGAAATAATGTATATAATAAGAATTAGAAGATACTAAGATGCTAAGAGCTCGTCACTTGTTTTCGTTAGATATGTTTTTAGATTTAATGCAGTTTTTTATATCAAAGCTTACATGAGTTTACATGAACATTGGGATAGATATACAAAAATATATTTTGAATTACTAAAATTACACAAACATTCTACTGTACAACTAATTTCATTTATTTTAAGTAAGTAAGAAAAAAGAAATATCAAATGCATATATATATAAATGCATAAATCAAGAGGTGGAGACGATGGTTCTTAGAGCCATTTAGTTAATAGTTTGTGTATTGTCCCAACATATACAGCAAGTATTTATAATGTTGAAAAATGAATGAAATTAGCATACATATTTTAAGCAGAAGTCTGTAAGTTCCTGAGCTGGTTTAGGAAAAATATTCTAATTATTGGTATCCACATCCTTGCATGACTATTCCTGCAATTACTTATATATTAATTCTAAAAACAGAGTGCTCTGGTAGGTTTGCAGGATGTAATATAATATGATCTGCATTTTATTAGTATTATATAAATGAACAAATTGAACAAAAACATATTTATATCTGCATTAAAATACTTGCTCAATGTCCACATGCTCAATGTTCAACTACACACTCTCCACAGAAGTCCCTAAATCCCTAAATCCCCCAAACTGTGGCTTTAAATCAGATTTTTTTTTTTTTTGCTGTAAAAAGCAACACAGTTCTTTGATGACCCATTTATAATGGATACGATGTGACTAATATGTAATTACTGTGTTAACTGTAACTGTTAACTGTTCAGTTGCATCCTTTTATGTTCAGTGGGGAAGAAAAATTGACATCTGAAAGCCTAAAATCTTGACTAGCTGCTGGAAAACTAGATCTACAACTCATTGTAGACAGATCACACATCACACGCTGAAGGGTAATTAGACTTTTTTTTGTAATGTTGGGAAAAATAATTGTTCTCATTTGAGATTTCATAAAAGTGATGAATTATATAGCTGTGTCTGGGCTGTGTGTTAGATGTACTCAATCTTTATCTAATGGGGGAAAGATCTAGTGCTGGTCATAGGAAATTGACTTTGTGCCTCTGAGCAAGCGTCCTAACAAAATTCATGATTACAGCCACTGTTAAATGATGTGATGCTAGTCTGTGTGTGACTGAGTGATTGTGTCTCTGCGTATAGAAAGAGAGAGATGCTATAGATAAACCTGGACCTTTGGATGTTTTTCTCACTATTGACTTGACATTACATACTGTACCTAAATTTAAAGATGTAAAATCAAAGGAAAATAAAACCCTTCCACGCATCTTCAGCTGGTTCTCGTTTGTCTCATCTCACACACAGCAGGCGCAGGGTTCTTAGGTGTGTATCAAAAACTCATGTGATTGTAGCGATGGCGCACATGATGGATCTGTTATTTTAGCCGAGACCCAGGATGTGGAACGCAATAGCCCTGTGTGTGAATTATTAAGCAGTGCGAGTGTGGGGCAGAGCGGGGGCTGCAGAGGGGGGAAAGAGGATATTAAGGCTTGCTCAGTTAGAGAACTAATAGCCCTCATGAAGTCTGAAACCCCAAAGTCTCGTTAACCTTCTGTTTTTTACTCTGCAGGGGTTTGCTTTTTGCCAGCTCTTTGTTTCTGGGCAAAATGGCTGTATATTTCCTCACTAACAGGTGCTCCAGTCTCTTCTGAGACAGTTCTGTCCACAGCTCAAAGTGCAGACGATGGTGTTTTGTAGAGAATGTTCTGTGTTTTGTGTCTTAAAGTACTTTTAAACTGTGGAGCAATGAAACTGATCATTTATAATAAAGGTGGTGTTTTATTATTAGAACCTTGAAGGTTGATATTTAACGGGATTACTTAATTATTGAGACAAAAAAATGTTTTATTAAAATTTGCCCTTATGATGGTGCTCTGAGTGGTTCAGTGGATTAAGTCACTACCACTATGATACCACTAGGATCTCCAGTTTGAATGCAGGATCATGCTGCTTGCCATCAGCAGCAGTCCAAGAGAGTGGGTGGGTGTGTTACAGTAAGATGATACAGTTCAATGACCTCTTAGATTAACACAATTCAGGAATGTTTATTGGTGCCAGTTCTAAAAATAAAAAATAAAATTCCTGGATAATCAGTTTGAAAATAAGTAATTTGAAAATCAGGAATATTCCAAGAACCACCAAACCACCCAAGGCACAGACCTGGAAAGGATGCTGGTGCACAACTGTCACAGTCTACAGTGAAGCTTGTTTTACATCACTGTGAACTGAAAAAAGCAGCCCCTGTTCAAATGGGCAAAAAAACAGCCTTCTGATGGAAAATTGTATGGTAAGATTGGGAAAACAATCATATATATACTAGTTCCTGTCCCATGAATTTTGCCATACTGTATCATAGTGTATTGTTTTGCTTATAATTTTGAATCCTCTTGTTTTTAATTCATATAAAGTATTTTATTTCTGTTTATTACTGTTGATTAATCATTACAATAATTGATGGTGCTACAGTAGGCAGGATTCCCTGGGGAGAGACAATGATCTCCATTGTGTCATCAATCTATGGAAGCAAGCAGGAGAAGAAGAGGTGAGATGATCACTCATTGCATCAGACATCACAGTTGCCCTGCTAGAACAGAAGCTGGTGGGAGGGCTCTCCAAAAACAAGGTCATGCTGACTGCTGTTCCTGCGCTGCATATGTACTTGTGTGAATCCGCAAACAGCTCCATTTAAATAATGCAGAGTATAAACGATGGGAATAAGTTTGAAAGTTTATGGAAAAGCGTGTTCGCTCACATTCTGCTGAAATGAAGCGTTCACGAGGGTCTGAACTCTCCCTCCAGCACTGCAGAAACAGCAGGCCTCACTGCAAGCTATTAGATAAATCTGTTGTATAGATCAGAACATTAAACCTTTATGATCCAGGCTCTTTAAAACTTATTTGTTCTTTTCTCACTGTGGAAATACTGACTACAGATCATAAAGGTCAGTCTGAATAACAGAGTGAGCTGAGCAAATATTACTGCTGTCAAGCAAAAAACTCATACCTCCTGTTGTGAATGTGAGGAGATTGGCTGTAATTGCAAACGGCTTCATTCAGATAATATGAAGCAGATAAAACACCGAAATTGGCAAAGGAATTAAACACATGGACATGCGCACTAGTGTGATGTCATACCTTGCAGTAAAGAAAAGAGTTACTGGCTCTTATGGCCAACAACACTGTGACCAGCAGGTCAATCATGATATAAAATATACAGTAACTGAATGCCCAAGAGAAGGGCATGGTGGGCTGGTGGGCAATACTACACACTGATGGCGAGTGAAAATAGGAAGGACAAACTGCAAATTGCAATAATTTTAAAATGTCTAGTTGTGGTCTCTCATATGAATAAATGTCATGTGAGCTGTTTTTTTTTTTTTTAGAAAAAAAAAATGCTCAGGTGTTTCTATTTAGCCCTGATTTAGATCACTGAATGAGAGGTATCTAAAGAAAGACAGGTTTTGGCTCTTGCTCATGAATTTTCATACATGCAAATATATTGCCTCTGGTGTTGTGAGTTTTGCCCAAGGACTCTTATTGGCATTGCATTGTACTGTCACCCAAACTGGGAATTGAACCCCAGTCTTCTATATAGTGTGGTGGCTCACTGAGGCAGTGGTATTGTCTGTTTTCAACCACTGTGCCAAGGAGTTTAGGTGGAAGTGTGGAATTGAGCTGTCAGCTTTTTACTGGCTGTTTGTGTGACCTTTAGTACTTGTTGGAGTGTTCTTATTGGTTGTTTTGTAATCAAGTATCTTTTAATTTTCGTATTTTAACCCTGATAAAGTCCCGAGTGCCGAAACACATTGGAATTTTTTTGTATTTAAATTTTTTCTATTTCAAATAAATCTGAAAATCTCCAGTCAACAAGTGCTGCTGTTTTTTTTTCCTATTTTTGGTCTGTTTCCAACCAACCAAGTATAAACAATGAACAGCCAAGAGACACAAAGGATCAAATGGGATGTAGAACATGAGCTGCCCACCTGTCCGGCCAGACATGGATGAAAGTTCAACCACCAGGCTCTCCCGTCACCCACCACAGACCAGCTGCCCACCCTCCAGCTCTGCCACCTGCACTCTAAAAAACAGAGGTACGATATGAGTACTTTTTTGTACTCGAAGGTACATTCTTTATAATTGTCCCCTCAAAGGTACAATATTGGTCTTTACAGGGTCAGATTTGTTCCCTCTGAAGTACAAAGTAATTTCATACAGCAATAAGTACAGATTTGTACCATTTAACCAGCCAAAAGGTACATTCAGTATTCTGCATCACTGTACTAATGAACAGTATATATTTAAATTGCACATTTTTTATTTGAAAGCCAGACAATTTTGTATCATCAAGTTTTTGAGCCATTTTTAGTTGATGACAATGTTTATAATCTTTATAATCTATACTGGCACAAAAACCATGGGTACAAAAAAGTACTTTCACTGAAAGGTACTTTTTTGAACCTTAATATAAGGTACAGCCCCAGCGACAAGCTTTGTACTCTTTTAAGTACAAATCTGTACTTATATTTCTTAGAGTGTGTTTTTATAGACTCTGACTAGTAATTCTATAATTGCTGCCATTATTATTATTATTATTATTATTATTATTATTATTAGTGATGGTATTAATAATAGTAGTAGTAAAAGCAGGGCTGATTACATCATGTTCATATGTGCAGCTTCAGGAGAAGTTAATATAAAATGATTTTATACCAAACAATTTTAAATAATTTCTACTACTCCATATATCATAAAAATATAGCATAATGTAAAAAAAAACAGCTGCCACATTATCTCCAAAATAGAAAAAAAATATTGGGATATAAAATATACCAATATGAATATGAGTTACCCATATTTATATTTGTTTATCTGATATTCGACCATTAGGAAAAGGGAATGGGAACATGGTGCTCATTTTAGTCAATATAATATATGTTTGGAGTAAAGTATAAATGAATAAATACATACGTGAGTTTACACAGCTTGAATCATAGCAATACACAATTATGTTTTTAAAAAACTCTGATTATAACTGAAGATCAAATAATTTATAGCACTGTAAATTACAACTATTATCATTTTTATTTGATACTTTTGATCACCAGAGCAAAATGATGATGCTTGTAATCAGTGTAACCAGTGTAAATAATCTTTGAGCTTAATGTTTCTGCTGAGATCGGTGTGAATTGCCAGACCTTAAATAAGAACTTTCTATGTTGCATCCAAAATTACACCTAAGCAAAAAAGCTTACTTCAAACAAGCTTATCATATACTTATTATATCAATGTAATTATATTTAGCTTTAACATACCTTATATAAATTTAATCATTTAAAAATCATGCATCATATCACCAAAAGACAAAATCCTTTATTCCTGTGATCTGTGTGATATTTAAGGTCCATCTTTGAGCAGCACAAACATAGCTCCTGAGGTAAAAACAGAGGATAAATACGCTGTGGCAATGTTAGGACACTGGGTCTAAATGAAAGCTGCTATGATGAAGGCCTGGCCAGATAAGGCTTGCCATTGCTCCTGGCCAGAAGTGTCCACGCAACCCGCTCAGTTCCAGCGCGGGCTCACAGTATTCCGACAAGCCAATACCCTTTGTCATCCATAATAATTCCACAGTGAGCACAGCAGCAGAAGAAGTTTAATAACTGCCTCTGGTAAGGGAGAAAAATATGAATATAATAGACCATACACTGCAAATCGAAAACGGCTATTTTTAGAACCATTGGGGCTTTGAATATCGGCAATTATTACAGTCCGGCCCATTCTAGTGAGAGAGCCTTCCCATGCCAAATTACATTTAACTCTTTTTAAAAGCCCTCAGGGTGGTTATACATTATGCGGATGGTGGCCTGTCTTTGTAAGACAGACTCGGCTGGGGCAGGAAGAGCCGGCTGGTTTTGTTCTGGGGACTGAATTAAGAATTTGCTTTGCAAATTGGAATAATCAAAGTGTGGGTTAACTGGGTGCCAGGGGTCAGAAAGATGCATAAACATAATGGTCTGTTCCTCTGGACAGAGGTGAAAACCTGCTCTGGGATGAAAAATAACACCTGCCAGTGGACAGTCCTCATTAACATCAGAAAAATCTGTACGCAGTTTTTATAGGGCTGTGTACTGGTGAAAATTCTGCAATAACGCAAGAAATCATGATATAAAGGGTACGATTAAGTTTATTACAATATATTGCAGTACTAGAAGCAGGGAATAGTATAAAATAGTAATAGTATAAAACACATTTTAAAATTCTGAATAAAAAAAAAATTTAATTTTAATGCAATTATAACAGCAGGAACAAATGAGAGTACACAATTTTAGCTTTTGCTTTAATGTGAGCATTTGAACATCTCTGAGTTTGCAGGACAAGTACATTAAAGTTTTAGGGGATTTAGTCATCTTCCATTTCTTTGGTTTAATGATGCTCAAATGAGCAGACAAAGACTGATTGTATCGTTCTAAGTTCTCCATGTTCACAGTAGCTCTTTTATCAGCGCCATCAGCAGCTCCGAGCTTAATAACCCAAGGTAATCATCAAAAGCTGTATTAGCCAGAACAAACAAAATCTGGAAAAAACTACCAGACCACTCAGATTTTAGGATTAATATATTTGGCTTTGTAAGGATCATTACTGAAGCACAATGTTGTCTTTTATATATATATATATATATATATATATATATATATATATATATATATATATATATATATATATATATATACTGTATATATATATATAATATTAGTCACCTTCTTTTTCTGGCATATACAATACTGTGAAAAAGTTTTAGGCACCACAGCAAATTACACTAATCCATTTATCTCAGTAATATGAGTGTTTTTACCTTAAAAAAAGCACCACATATGATTACAACATATGCAAAAAACATACATACAGTAAAACGTAACAAGGAATTCTCATTTGTAACTAAGTATGTTGTATCTTGTGAGCCAAGCTGAAGAACAAAGTGTAGTTCCTCCAGATTTCTCCTGGATGCTCCTCAGCCAGCATGTGTATATTATGTTCAGTTCCGTCAGCAGCTCACCTGATTTACCAATTTACCAGTTCACCAAACCAGGTGATGATTAATATGATGAGAACTAGAAACAACTCTATTAAACTCAGATGAGGAGGAGAGATTAGGAGATGTTTTAAGGAAAACAGTGATATAAAGCTCTGCTTTTTGTAAAATTGCTGTTTGTATTTATTGTAATGCTGTTACATGTTTTACTGAGCTAATAAACACTTACTGCCCAGATAAGAAGCTTTTTTATTACTACTACAATTTCCACAGGTGCCTAAAACATTTGCACAATACTGCATAAAGAGAAAATCTTAAGGACTGCTGCTTTAAATTTGGATTTAGAATTTGTTTCTGTATATCTAACATCATGCGCACAACAAACTGTGAACTGAATAAAGCAAATCCTGCTCCATTTTTCATTTTCCTTCAGAGAAATGTTTGTGAGCTTTGAGTGAGGCATTTCAAAGCAATATTAACAAATAAAATGTCATAATTCAGTAGTTTACTCATGATGTTATTTAAATGGAGAGACGCACATAGCTCCAGGCTCGTGTTAAACACTAATAAAAAGGGATTGTCTATAGGCGAGGAAATCTAGCACACTGCTGTGTTTTATTTCCTGTAATTTATGATCTGCTCGGAGTTTCTCACAATAGCATCATAATGAAAGAAATGCAGCGGTTTATCAACCCCCACTTACAGACTGTGGTAAGTAGGGCATCAATATCATTTTCTTTTGCAAGCAACATTCAGAGTAAGCTCTATCGCTCACATCAGGTTCAGTTTGGGTGTTTTTTTTCTCCTCACCTGATTTATGCATCGAGACAAGCTATTTGTATGTCGTCTGTTTGCTGAAATGGCTGTAAAACTGCTTCACTGATACACTTCACTGAGGGGAGTGCGGACCATTTATTTTTAAGGTACTTTCACACAGAACACAATGTTTTCTGGAGGACATAACACGACCACGATTTCCATCTGTCTTACCTGCTTAAACGCTGCTGATTTTTTTTTTATATGACATTTGGAATTTTTCAGTGTGAGATAGGAGTGTGTGGGTACATTACTATGCAGGGCCGCTCCTGAAGACAGCGATGCTCTATATAAACTGAAAGTACCCTGCATAGATCTTCAATTCCATCCTTTTTAAAAGTCAATTCTGAAGAAAAAAGTAGCCGGTGCAAAAAAACGAGTGTACTGTGAGCTGCTCTATAAATCAGACAGTGATCCAAAGATTAGGTAATGGATAATAAATATCATGTGATGAAAAAGCCTACATTGTTAAAAATAAAGGTGTCTTAAACGGTTCTTGGAGAAGTAAAAATGCAGATTATTGTAAAGACGTAGATTATCAACTTTTGGTTCCATAATAATCATGTTTCTAGAGGTGTTTGAGTGTGAAGAAACTTTATATTAACAGTCAACAAAATGAAGCCTTTCTCAGAAACATCCTCTGAAATAGGTGTAATTTATGCTGACACACCCTCAATCTACTCAAAAACACCAAGCCATCCGCACAAAAACACCTGTTAGAACACTAAAAAAACTTAATTACCATTTTAATAAGAACAGTAATGAATAATTAATAGTTTCAAGTGAAAAGAAATTGAAAAGAAAACAATAGAATAAAAAAATTGAAAAAAGTGTGAAATTTAGTACGCGTTTTCATGTCTGTACCAACAGAAATATCAAACATGGAGGGAGACAAAACATGGATGTGTTCACAAAACCTGTGGTTTAATTTATAAACCAAGCCAGGTAAGCACACCACGATCATAAACTCTCCCGGTATGGGGGTCCTGGGGTGATGTCCACAGCACAGGGCGTCTGTGAGCTGAAATATCACAACCGAGCCGCTGCACTTTCCTCTGAGCGCATAAAAGAAGCAGTGGCTGGCTTCACATGTATCGGAGGAAGCATGTGTTAGTCTTCACCCTCCTGGTGTGTTGGGGCATTACTAGTGATAGGGGGAGTCCTAATGAGTGGGTTGGGTAATTGGTCTTGTAAATTGTGGAGAAAATGGGAAAAACTTGAAATAAAATTACAAAAATATATATTAATAACTCAAACACTGAAATGCATCCAGTAATATGCTTAGAAAAAAAAATGTAGTTTAAGCATTTAAAGTATTGCTGTTGTTTTTGTTCTTAATAAAGCGTCACAATCAGTCATATTGTTTGTTTCATCAAGATCCAAAAGATGGAGTCTCTTATGATGACAGCAGGTTAGAAACCCTGGTTTCAAGCATTTAATAAAAGAGCTTGAGTCCCGTTAAAAACATTCCATCCCAAAAAAACATGATTATAATGAAGATTTCTTGTTATTATAAGGTTAATAAAGGGGAGGTTTTACAGAATACTCAGCCTTTTTATTTTTTCCAACAACTGTACCGAAAACGTATCGAACTGTGGGGTTTATACCAAGGTACATGGTACATGATTCAAACGTAAATGAACTAAATTTGTGAACTTAATGTGAATTTCAGTGTTCATATTGAATAAAACGACCATTCTATAGCATTTTTCTCTCATTATACTAGGTAATATGCTAAGTTGTTGGATCTTAAAGGGTTAATACGCTTCCCACCTTATTTATTTAAGATGCAACATGCATCATGGATCCATACTATGTCCCATAATTTTCCTCCTCGCTGGCTTTGTATCCATGTACTGCGAGGGTTCATTTGAAACCATTCAGCAATTGTGATTAATGCCGCGGCTGAAAAATGATAGATGGCCGTGATCAATACGATGGCAATAAGAGAATACCCTCTGCTTAAATCAATGCTATGACTAGACCCTATTCACCATTATAGCTGGCCATTTTTCTGCCTTCCTTCAAGGAGCGTGAGGGGGCCCAATAAATTTAATTGCCACAAATGCGCAACATACACAATGTTTGTTGGAATATGTGCCATTGATCCTGAGGAACAAATGATTCTGGGGTGCAAATGAGTCGGTTAGAGCGGAGCCATACATCACCCCGTATATCCCTCCCCATACATCACACACTATACCTCTCCATACATCACTTGGTGTTGGGATACAGCGGGTGATTGGGAGGGTCTGGCATTAGCTCTGCTGCACTGCGGAGGAAATGAGTTCACCGCCACTTTCAGGGACAAACAGCAGCTTGTGTTACCTAACTCATTAGTCGCAAACCACATCTAAATAAAGAATCCATAGCTTAAGTGTTTGATCCCCCGGTCGGCCTCTTAAATGCACGAGGAATATGCAGATCAATGAATAAGGCCCACCAAGAGAAACACGATGCTTTAATTCATCATTAGTCCGCTGAGAATGGGATGGGGAGTATCCTCTGGACACTTGACTCTTAGAAGTGCCTTTGCTTGCACTTTTCCTTTGCTCTGAACACCTCGTCTTAAAACCCTCTTTCTAACTTAAAGTAGAGGCCACACTTTTCAAAGACTTGTGTGCATAAAAAAAAGTATTAGCATACTATATATTAATAATGTATAATACACATCAACCAGACAAAAATTACATTCATTTTTTCTTATGAAGTATCAAGACAAGATCAACAATGCTATTCAGATTGCAATGCTATTTGCAATGCAAGATTGCTATGCTATTCAGAAGTTACCAGGAAAAGAAAATGATTACAATTTACACTGATATTAGCTAATTGTAGTCATATTTATTGAGCTACACAAACAGAGGTAGTGTGAAACACATGTGTAACATGTAGAGGTTCCTAATGGTGTCCTATGCTAATTTGCCCCATGCAGCACGTATATTAATGCAGTTCCTGATAATTTTGAGGTAGGGGTGAGACAACAGCAGTATGAGGATGAGCATCGTCTAATTGGAATATGCATTTAGAAAAATCCTCACTGAAGATGATTTTTCCTGTCGATGGATTCCTTTTGGGTGCAGATATTTTATTTAATTTTTTTTACATTACATTATATTACATTACATTTGGCAGACACTTTTGTCCAAAGCGACTTACAATAGTCAAGTACAAAAGTAATAGAAGTTAAGATAAACCATTTTTAGATAGGGCTTAAAGGAGGTCGAAGGGAAATAAAGGGATAGAGAAGTAAAGGAGGGGAAGAAGAAGGATTTTTTTATAAAGAGTGTAATTCAATTATCTTTTAAAATGACCAAAAGTCTGTTCCTATCAGTCTCTAAGTGTCTTGCTAGATTAAACAGCTGCTATATTATCTAAGAGCATCATAAGAGCAGCACAACACAATAAACACACAACATAAACTTGCTGCATGTCTAAAAAAACACATTTATTCCAATATTACACACATATTATATAATATGATACATGGTTCCAGTTTCTTATATTGCTGGTTTATTTAGAAATCAGAAGAGAAGCAAATGAATTTTGTAAATGTAACATGCTCTCTTTTACATGATGACATTACAGGGCATTCTGAGTAAAGGGATTTAACTTATGGAAGTTTCTTAAGTTTAAATCACATGGTTGTAGAGCATGTAGAGCAACGAGGGTAATGCTTAATGACCCTGTGGAATGTAATGCTGCTTAAGACAGCCAAATCATGTACTGTTTTTGCTGATATAAGACAGCCAGCCTACATTTGGCTGTTGAAATGGAGTGCAGCCTGGCCTTAAGTGAATTATCCTTGGACCAGACTGACTCACAAATGTGTCAGTAAATAAATCGAATTTGTGAAATAATAAATAAATTGGTAAAGATGTTTAGAATATCTGGGCTGTAGGGATGTTGCATGATTACTGAGTGGACCAAAGATGCCAAAGCTAGGGACCTGTGAAAGCCAATGGACTCGGAAGGGCTTCACAAAAATCATCTAAAATTGGGACAGTTCACTGGTAATGATGCAAATATTGAATAAAAGACTAAAATGCTTAAAAATAAACATAATCTGTACAAAAATATACAGAAAAGCAGAAGAGCAGAGTCACATATGGGCTAAAATGCACTCTTTCCTCCTGTCCTCCCAGTCTGTTTATACTGTATATGAAAAGAGCACATTAAGTCAGGTCACCTCAGGTATCAGATTGGCCAGTTCAGTTCACACCGCTGCCTCTCTGCCTCCCTCGGTTATGAAATAATCTCAGTGGTCATGCAGGAAGGGGTGAGGTATTCATGCTCCCATTTCCACTTCCAATCGATCTGACAACTGAGACACAGCTGTGGTTGGTGGAGATGGCACAACTGGGTGGGCAAAGGCGTTGTGTTTACAAACATGAGAAGGGCTTTATTAGGACTCTAACAGGCCTGTGCACACATCTCTGAAATTAAAAAAGACCAATCTGCATTTTTCTGGTCCTTTTATTAGTGAACTGCTTCAACCTTTCTTTCCCAGTGTAATGTCTGTATTACATTTTAGAGTTTTGTTCTTAATAAACAGGCCTGTGCTGCTTCCATATTGCACGATTCATTGGCAGTAGCTCAAAAAGAGGCAGTAGCTAGGTTCAAATGTGTCGGAGGAAGCGTTTGGATCACTAGTGGATATACAGCTATTTAGCAGTTGAGTGGGTGGGACAGTTTGCCTAACTGGGAGAAATGTAAAGAAAATATAAAATAAAAAAAATAAAAGGTCAGTTTTAACACTTTGCCATACTAAAAAAATGTCAGGTTTAAATCGGGTTTGTAATAAGAATTTTTGAGAATATACTTACAAGTACAAGTTTAAAAATTATTTGCATTTCTTTTATCAAGTAAAATATTACACACTTTAAAATGTGCTCAAGTAAGATAATACATTTTTTTCTTAATTTACTTTTTTCCCCAGATGGTTCTTGTGAAATATGTAGAGAAGAAGTAAAAAGTGTCAGAGAAGAATAACAGATTCTTCAAAAATCTACAAAGTACTTCTACTTCGCCTCTGAGTACAGGGGTGCGTCCTGAATTGCGTACAAATTACTAATAGTACCTAGTTATTGAGTACGTAGAATGTAATATAGATAAATTTGTTCAAATTGAGTGTCCTCCAATACCTATGATACATACTCAGAAATAAATGCTGGAGAACACTTAATTCTACTTTATTACTGTGTACTAACCCCCCAAACCCACAATATTAAGTTATTAATATATAGTATATACCTTAAAGTATTATAGTATGTAGTGTGCAGTATGTACACAGCCTAGTATCCAGCAATAAACGCATTGTTTCAAAAAGCGATTTTTAACTGGTGGGTTCAAGACATGTTCTGGGAAATGTAAAATAATTAATGCTTATTTGATTTTGTACTCATCTTTTATATTAAAAAAAAAGGACAGGAAGAGTTTCTTACTAATGTACTCTGAATGCAGAGAAGTGAAATTTTGTGGCATTGTTTATTTTATGCAGCTTTAATATTAAATTTCATTGTAGTAACTTTTAACCATGTAATTTTTATGTTCCTACTTTACTGTTTCTTTAAATAAATGATCTTAAATTCACTTTGCATGCATATGTGTGTTTAAATGGGTTTTTAAATGCTATTTTTCAACAATAAATTAGTTTGGTTTGTATTGTATAAAAGTGGGTCACGACTTAATGACCATGAGAAAATGTGGGTCCCAGGCTGAGACCCGTTAAGAACCAGTGCTTTACAAAACATTACGCAATGAGCTCTGGGGCTCTGAGCCTATTGGTCGTTCAGGAACCACCAGCAGTGATATGTAAATAAGTGTGTGTGGAGAGGTGGAGCCTGTGTTATTACGCAACTGATCTCACGCATGGGCATGACAGGACAGTGAAAACCTGTGAACAGTGGAAACTGTACAAAAAGAGAGGTAAGAAGTGCTTACCGGTTTTGTTATCCGAGTGTGTGTCTAAAAGAGTGTAAATGTGCGTGTGAGTGTGAGTATGAGTGGGAGAGACAGAGAGAGAGTGAGAAAGAGAGAGAGAGAAAGAGAGAGAGAGAGAGAGAGAGAGAGAGAGAGAGAGAGAGAGAGAATGAGAGAGAAAGAGAGAAGAAAGGCTTTGACTGCAGGAACGCAAGAAAGAAGGAAAGTTGGTTCACACATGAATAAAATAATATAAGAAAAAATCAGAGCACTATAGCTACTGTTTCTTCAGCAGCCTGGGGTTTCTTCTTCATATAACTCCTCATATAGGAGACTAAAATCATAAATAATATTTATTTCAAAAACTTACTTTAAAAAATGCACTCCTTGATCAGCATTTAGTTAATTGTTTTGTATTATTTACTATAACTTAAAATAATAGTTTACTAACTAATATACTAAACTCTAAATAATAGTAATAAGTACACATTAGATATGTCTCTATATTATATGAATAGATTTTAATTACCATCGTACATTATAAATATACACATACACTATATTTTATCTAATACATACAGCTATATAAAAAAATAAGAGACCACTTTAAAATGATCAGTTTCTCCGATTTTGCTATTTATAGATAAATGTTTAAGTAAAATTAACATTGTTGATTTATTCTATAAACTACAGACAAAATTTCTCCCAATTAAATAAAATTAATTAGAAATCCATTAGAAATGAAAAAAATATGCAGAGCTTTCAGACATCAAGTAATGCAAAGAAAAGTTAATAATCATAATGTTTAATAGTTCAGAAATCAATACTATATCCCTGGTTTTCTATAACAGTTTTCATGCATATTGGCATTTTCTTCTCCAGTCTTACACACTGCTTTTGGATACATTCATGCCACTCCTGCTGCAACAATTCTAGCAGATATCTATTATATATATATAATATCTTATTATTTTCTGCATTGTAGATTAATGATGAAGATATCAAAACTATTTCCACATTTTGTTATAACAATCTAGTTAAAAAAACATCTGAACAGAAAAGACTGTGCTTTGCTGGGATGTTAAAATGTTCAGCAAATATTTTTAATTGTAGTTTTTAATAGCGTTTTCCATAAAATTACATTTAAGCAATTTCATTTCTTAATTGGTGACAAAAGTAGCAAAAGTGTTACCTCATTTGGTTGCCTTTTATACATACTGAGCAATGACAATAAAGGCCCAACTAATTTAAGGTAGAGTAGTTGTGAAGCTGGTGCTGAAAGAGCAGGAGTGTATAGTACGAGCGTTTGGAGATGGTGGCGTATGCTAAACAGCGCTGCATGGCGTGGGCCGAACAGATAGACCCAATTAGGTGAGGAGAATAGAGCAGATTTATTTATCTGCAGAGAGAAGGCAGGTAATTCTGCAGAATATGAGTGTGGAAGGAGAGCAGAGCAGGCAGGGCCAATGGAACAGGCCCTCACCTTAATGGAGCAGGCATAAACATGACAGCGGGCTGACAGCCAGCGTCCTGTAAACAGGCCTCTCTGCTGAGATGAGCTGTGAGAGTTACATTAACCTGTTCTGTCAGTGCTCATCTGAATACTATATTACATAGCGTGGTACAGTCCAAGGGCAGTGCATGGTAGAGTGTAACCCGGCAGTAATTTCTCTTCTCCTGACAGCGTGAGGTGTTGGTTTATCTGCTTCCTGCTGAAAGCTGAGGATGAAGCCGGTGATGGTGGTGCACGGTGGGGCGTGGGCTATACCGGATGCGTTTGCCGAGGCGTCTGTGGCCGGGGTGAAGGCTGCTGCTCGGGCGGGGAACGCGGTTCTGAAGATTGGGGGAAGTGCACTGGATGCTGTTGAGGCTGCTGTGAGGATGATGGAGGATGATCCAGTATTTGATGCTGGTTAGTGTCACACTTTTTTTTTTTTAAATCCAATTTTTTTAAAGGTCTCCTTCCGCTAAAATCACTTTTTTTGTTCTTTGTGAAATACTATAGGGATCTCTGAGTTGTATATGCATGCTGCAAACATGCTGCAAACTCTTCCTCAACCTCCGTTGTCTGCAGTAGTTAGTAAAAGAAAACACTCAGAAAAACGAGTCGATCAGGAAAAGCACCGTGTCTACGTCAACCTGTGAGTTAGTATTCATGGACTCGCCCACCTTGACTCGTGATTGCCCACTGGCAGAGCTGAAGTCTTGTCAGACAGGAGCTAACAGCTCTAGGAACAGCATGGCAGTTCCTTTCTGTGTTATTTGTGCAAATAACACATAGTGTATATGCTTTGCCCAGTAATTCAGAGCAGTTCTGCTCTGTTTACATTTTAAAAGCTCTGTTTACACTAGTTGGATATTTACTTTCTGGACCTGCACCCACTTCTCTGTGTGTAACTTTAGGTTTACATAGGATCTCCGGAGGATTTCAGTTTTACAGACTAGTTGTAAAGTAACATATGACATTGCAAAGACTGTTATAGGTGTAAAAATGTCTTTATTTTAAAAAACTCTGAAAATTTGAAGGTTTTGAAATCTCCTACAGGACCATTACTGTCTGAATGCTGTCTATTTTCTCTCTGTTTTACTCCTCTTAATAATTCCAAATCATTAGCAGGAATCAACCCAAATTCTGCAGGTTTGAAAATAGACATAAAAACTAGACAAACATAACAAAACAAAAATCCTGGACTGTTAAGGGGTTGACACTGACATATTTGACATATATAAATCTAAGCAGAACTTCTTAAGAACTTATTTTAGGAAGCTTTTATTGTAACACTGAGTGAGAGAACAGTTTTTTTTTAAATAACTCGTTTTAGCTTTCTGCTGCTTTCTTTCTGTTTTTTAGATAAAACTGCCAGTGTCTTCGTTTTTTCGCTTTCTAGGAAAAGTGTTTAGCGCAGAGTGTTGTCAGGTTCTTCCTCCCGAGCTGGAACTTGGACTGTGTTTCACTGTACATCCCTGACACTTTGTTGTTAATGATTACCCCGAGAGCAAGGTGAGAGGTTCTTGAGTATTCATCAGATTACAGCGAGCCAGCAGGGACCGAACGAGACACTTCATTAACACGAGCTGCCTGTCAGGGTCTATCTCATTTGTGATGGCTAACTGCCATAGGTGAAATGGCAGATCGTCTTCATAGAAGAGCAGCAGAATCAGCACTTCATCAGGGGGGGATCATTTTATACACTGGAGTAGCCAGGAGCTCAGACTGATCAATACATGACTAATGCAGTGCTACTTAGAGAGGAGACAGGCGCGGCTAGGTGTGAATGAATGGGGCATGTATTGGGGGAAATGAGATGGCTCTCGCTCTTTCGGCAAAAGAGATGAATATGAGAGTGATGTGCTGTTCGGATTAGTTATGAATTAATTATGTTTGCTGTTGTGTCGCAGCTGCCTCAGGACTCGCTCTGTTAACGGCGGGGGTGAAGGTACGTAGTGTGCAGTAGAGATGTGATTTGCTTGACAGTGTACAAAATAAGACTGCATAATATACTGCTCATAAAGTGTTAACACAATTTTGAAATGTGCATAAGCCAAGACACCAGTTCTCAAATATCTAAGGCCCTAACTTATTGCCTTTGCAAGGTGCTTTGCTACGCTTGTTGCTATCGTACACTCTGCCAACAGTCTATTTTCACACCTTCTGCCTGCGTCGTTACGAATGTATATCTACGCTGATGGGCGTAGACGTCTGGAAATTAGGTGTGTTCAGGTAAATATCTGGCGTATTGCTGTCTTGGCAGTGGAAACTGCAGGTACGCCACTGACTGAATACAACCTAGACAGATGTCAACAGTCAGACGTTCATTGCTATTTTTGCAGTTTACCACGCGCATACACCCCCTCTTCTTACACACACACATGCACATGCAGCAGTGCACAGAGCTAGAGCATGTCAGATATACAAAATACAATAACATTATTCTTCATCAACACAAAATATAGGTCATTGAAATATGACGCTGACACCTTGATGGTGTAAATAAACCTGCAACCCTGAAATAGCAATCCGCCAAAGTCAGAGCACACCTGTCTCTTAAAGGGAATGGCAAGTGACACGCTGATCAGTTTATTTAACATTCCTCCTAAAACACATTCATGATTAATTAGAAGAATTAATACATGCCTTTTGCATGTTTTGAGCCGCACAAGGTGCACTTTTCCTGCCTTTTATGATTTACTGTGCTATAAGCATAAGTCAAGTACTGCAAAGGATAAATTAAGACATTTATATAATCACATGTAATTATCTCTACTCATTCGGGCTGGCTTTAAAACAGGTCAAACTGAGCCTCAAGCAGGTAATGCATTGTGAGACTTTAGCAATACCCGAATCATTGGATATGGAAAAAGGTGAACAGATTTTATGAACCTGTAGTCTGAGTCAAGACCAACATTAGGACACATCTATTCCAGGTCAAGACTAAGACTCTTGCTAGTCAAGACTGAGATCATCATATTAATAGAAAAAGAAAAACAATTAATTAAAATAAGTACATTATTGTATAATACATTGTGTGTAATATTGTATTTCATTAAATATTTGTTAAATATACCATTAAATAGTATAAAGCTGTAATTGTTACTATATTGTTCTGCTAGTAAACTACTGCTTATGCTATAAGTTTGAATTTTATATGTGGGAAGGTGCTACCATTGGGGCCATCCTTTTTAACATTTTAAGCCACCCCTAATGGACACACGTTTTAAACTGAGCTGAGGCCCTGTTCACACCTGATATTAACATGTGTCCTGACTCCTGGATGATCTAATCCCAAATGATTGCTGAAACACATATAGCTGTTCACACCTGCTATTATAAATGCATCTCCTGTGAGCCCCTCCCTATGAATTTTTTTTTTGCAGCAGCAGCAGTTTAATTGGAATGTGGTGTTTTTATCCATTTACCACAAGCAAAATGAGCTAAATTGCTCCAAATTATGTCTTTCAGATAGTTTGCAGTATAGAAATGTTCCTCAACCATCTCTTTCACTCCTCGCTCATTTCCTACACCCCACTTTTGTGCATTTCTGCCTCCCTGATCATTTCTCTAGAAATGTTCTCTGCCAGACTCAGTTGGCCAAGCTCTCTCCGGGGGATCCGTGAGCACGGGGTGGATGATCCATTGAGACTCCAACCAGATGATAGTTGTTAGACTCATCCTCCCAGCATGCTTTCGATTGGCTGAGTGCCGGTATGTCCACTCTCCACGCTAAGAGTTACGAAGTTTCAGAGTGGAGTTCCTCACAATGTGAGGTCAAAGGTCAGAGTTAATTTTCCCCCTTTCTTCCCCCCTGTGAGAAAATGTGTGTGGAGAGTGGGAGAGTGAGATGAGAGATGGAGCCTGCTGGAAGAATGCAGTGGGTGAAGAGGGGGGAGGAGTGAGCAGTTATTCTCTTCAGAGTGATACTGTAAGAGGTTCTCGCGGCGCCGCCGCTGTCTTGCTGCAGGTCACGGAGCCGTGCTGAATACTGATGGAGAAGTGGAGCTGGACGCCATCATCATGGAGGGAAAAACACTGGCCGCCGGAGCTGTTTCTTCAGTCCGAAACATCGCCAACCCCGTTAGCCTCGCCCGCGCCGTGATGGAAAAGGTGCACTTTCAACCATTTTTACCCTTTCACCATTTTTTCTCCTGTTTGGTTGATGGATTAGGTGTTGCTTGATGGATCTGAGCTATTGATCAAGCAGCAAGTTTCAATTTCACTGAACTGAAGTCACTCTCTAGTTTGGATGTGGAGTTGCACATTCGGGCTTTATAAGCATTTTATACAAGACATAAAAAATTACCATACTAAAAATCACACCCTCTGTATGTGATTTATTTCCTACAAATAACGGTTTGGTTTCCAGAAGGATGATGTAATGATAAAGATAATGATGTACAGTCTTGCATAAATTATACCAGGGGTGTCCAAACTTTTTTTGTTGGGGGCCAGAAGGAGAAATATATTTGAAGTCACGGGCCAAACACATAATGAAATATACCACTTTAAATAATACATTTTCCTGATTACTTTCATTTACACATCATTTTACTTGACTTACTGTCTTTATCTTTGACAGTGTTGTGTTAACTAAAATTTTCAAATTGATGTTTAATTTCATGATGTCTCTTAATATTAAACTCCTTAAATACGGCAACTTTTTTGCCCCGTTTTTCTGCACTAGAAATGCGCACTCTCTCCGCTTTTAGACTCTTTTGCCCCGTTTTTCTGCACTAGAAATGCGCACTCTCTCCGCTTTTAGACTGTTTTGCCCCGTTTTTTTGCACTAGAAATGCGCACTCTCTCCGCTTTTAGACTCTTTAGCCCGTTTTTCTGCACTAGAAATGCGCACCCTCTTCGCTTTTAGACTCTTTTGCCCCATTTTTCTGCGCTAGAAATGCGCACACTCTCCGCTTTTAGACTCTTTGGCCCGTTTTTCTGCACTAGAAATGTGCACTCTCTCCGCTTTTAGACTCTTTGGCCCGTTTTTCTGCACTTGAAATGCGCACTCTCAACGCTTTTAGACTCTTTTGCCCCGTTTTTCTGCACTAGAAATGAGCACCCTCTCCGCTTTTAGACTCTTTTGCCCCGTTTTTCTGCACTAGAAATGCGCACCCTCTCCTCTTTTAGACCCTGAGGATTTTAGACTTTTTGGCCCGTTTCTGACACTTAGCTTTCAAACTTTGAATCTCACATTATAATAACCTGCTTAACAGCAGGCCAACTTTCATTCTAATTCTAAAATACCTCGCAGGCCGCTTCAAAAATGGAAACGGGCCGTAAATGTCCGCGGGCCGTAGTTTGGACACCCCTGAATTATACTGTAGAAAGGAGCAGCATGACAATTCTAGGCAGACACTACCAGTCATGGTCATAACCACCCACTGCACTGTCCACTGTGGGTGTTAATGACCACTAAGGTGTATACCTAGTATACATGCTACAATGCTTGAACAACTTCAGTACTTAAATGTTCCATCCATCTGGCACCCACTATCAGACCTCGCTCCAAATCCCATAATTCTCTTTGCCTTGCAATGAGCATGTTGGACAGTGTTCAGCCTTCCTCACAAGACCAAACATAGACTCACAACATATACAGGTGTGGGCATTCCCGAGCCATCCTCTGAGGTAACAGTTCATGATCAGTTCGTATACAGTTATCCTGTGACTTTTGGCATGTTAGTATATTTAAGTAATGTATAATGGGAAAATGATTTGGCTCAGGCAATATAAAGCTGAATTGAATGAATAATGTGGGTATATAGTGACTGTTACAGCTAGCCCCTCATAATAGTACAGTTTGTAATGTAACCTGCTAAATGTATTAATTGATATGTATTAAAAGCTGAATAGAATGTTCATATTTCCTCTTGCTAAAAAAAAAAATATGTGTAGGTTGCCTGTGTAAAACCGCTGTATGCTTAATTTAGCTGAAGTGTTTCTGTTGTGCCCTGCTCTCCTACTGCTCATAAAGTTCATGGAGTGGGCTGGGGACTGAGGAAGTCAAGGATGTAAGAGCAAACCCTTCATCAGGTTTAAACACCACTGAGAGCGTGTGAGGCAGACATTAAAGCCAGAGGACTATCTACAGGATACTGTTAAATACGTCTGTTTTTCATTGTTGGACTTTTGGTGTGTATTGTGTTTTGTATCAGTAATCAACCTGCTAGTTTCCCAGGTAGAATTTAAAACTGGGCAATGTGAATATATTTTATAACATTTTTTGTTAATCAAACACTTTTCCTATTGTATCAACAATATATTTAATAAGCGTATTGAGGATATCATCAGTACTGAACCAACTAGTAGAAAACTAACACAACTGTACATTTTATTACAGAGAATATAAAAAAAAAAAGCCTGTTTAATTGGATGATGTGAAACTTAAATATAATAAACATCACTGTTCTATGCATGAAAGAGTACTTGACTGGCTAGTTTTTAAGAATTTGCCACTGCAGAAGCATTTTGCCTGTGTCAAAATAGTGCTTTAAATAATGTGTATAATGGAATTGTCTTTAAATATTGTGATATAATATTTTTACCATCTTTTCACCATTTTTATGTGCATAGGCTTTTATACACACTAAGAAAAGTAAGTACAGATTTGTATTTAAAAGAGTACAAAGCTTGTCACTGGGGCTGTACCTTATATTGAGGTACAAAAAAGTACCTTTTAGTGAAAGTCCTTTTTTGTACCCATATTTTTGTGCCAGTAAAGATTATAAACATTATAAACATTATCATAAACTAAATATGTATCAAGAACTTAATGATCCAAAATTGTCTGGTTTTCAAATGAAAAATGTGCAATTAAAATATATATTGTTTATTAGTACAGTGATACAGAATACTGAATGCACTCTTTGGCTGGTTAAATGGTACAAATTTGTACTTATTGCTGTTAGAAATTACTTTGTACTTCAGAGGGAACACATCTGACCCTGTAAAGACCAATATTGTACCTTTGAGGGTAGAATTATGAAGAGTGTACCTTTGAGAACAAAAAAGTACTCATATCGTACCTCTGTTTTTAGAGTGTACTGTTTTTTTTACTAATATTGGAATTATATCATGTTGATCAAAATGATAAAATATATACAGAATATATTGTACAGAAAAGCCATATCATCCAGCCCTAAACTAGCACTGATCTTTTAACTGTTGTTTGTTTAGACTATTTTTTTTTGCTAAATTTCATCACAGAATGGTAAATTATAAGAGATATAATTATTTTAGCACCCAGTCTCACCAGTCTCCTTTTCTGAATAGCCTCTCTATAAATGCCTCGCCTTGAACACACATATTACTGAAGAAAGACACTGTACACTGTGTTCAGAGTCTACTGAGCCAAGTCTGTCAGCTCACAAATAAAAGCTGTGGTATATAAGAATTATGACCTATATATTTTTAAAGTATGTGAATGTTTCCCCAAAAAGCCATGGCATTCAGATCAGAAGAGTCTGGGCTGTAAGCTCTGCCTGACTCCTTACACTTTAAGATGTTATTTCATCTGCAGCTTTGAGATGACAGAGTCAAAGGGAGATCAATGCTGTCTGATTTCAGATTGATTTCAATCAGCACTCTTTGTAATGGTGAAAATGGAAGCCTTATAATATGAATTCGTCAAAGCACGAAGATTATGAGACACAATTTTACCCATTTTATGTCTTGTGCTATAAATGTCTTTTATTATATATATATATATATATATATATATATAAATATATATATATATATATATATATATATATATATATATATATATATATATATATATATATATATATATATATTATAAAAGATGTGTGTGTGTTTGTTCTCCTCATGGGAGAATTTTACAATTTTAAAAGTCTGCTGATAGCCCAACTACTTAGCTGCACTCCTTCTCATCACTAATAATGTTCCCAACACCAGGAGGGTGAAGACTAGCACATGCCTCCTCCGATACATGTGAAGTCAGACTCCGCCTTTTTTGTGCTGCTGCTGAATGTAGCATTCCTAAGTTGCATCACAGTGCACTCGGAGGAAAACGCAGTGACTCAGTTCTGATACATCAGCTCACAGATGCCGTGTGCTGAGTGACATCACTCTTTGGACAGATTTGGGGAGAGCCAATTGTGCTCTCTCAGGACTCCGGCAGCTGATGTCAGGCAGCATGACTGAGATTTGAACCATCCTGTTTATTTTTGATTTGGTTATTTTGTTGTTTGAATTTTGAGCATTTGGGTAAAGCAATTATAATGTTGCACAAGCCAGTACTGATTTTATTTTCAGTATGTCCAATTAAACAATATATTTAAAAAAAAGTATGATTTGACCAGGGGTTCCCCAGCTTTTTTTCAGACAACTGTGCATATTTACTGTAGCATATTTATTGTTGCAGGTTTTATGTGTTTCTAATCAAATGAAAAGTGTTAAAATAGCAGAGCTTTAAAGCTGTGAAAAGACAGCAGAGAGCTCATTACAGAGGACTAACAGCATGTCATCCAGCAATAGCGTTTGCCTTGATTTATTCATGTGACTAACTCGCTCAATGTATCTGACAGAGTTTATAATTACTTATTACAAATAGCAGATTTGTCTCGCAGTAGAAAAAATGATGCATTAATCTTTGTTAATTAAAGTCAATACTAGAGGAATTATTCAAAAATATAGTTTTAGGATCATTAATTTTTATCCTGTGTCTGAGGAATATTTAACCTGTTTTAGTGATTTTACCTGTTATGTCTTTTTTATAGCGCTCAGAATCCAGCTATTGAGATATTTATCTACAGAATCATATTAAAGGCCTGTATGACGCTGTTTTCACACCTCTAGTACACCATTATTCCCATTATTTCACCTTCTAAGGCTGCAGACACAGGGGGAACGAAAAAGCCTGGATTACATGAGAATTGATTTGGTACAGCACCTGTCTGGACTGCCCCAAAAGACCTTGGCCTTAGCAGGGATTGGCAGGTCTGTTTAATAGGCATTATTAAAAATTCATCAGGCCGTGATCAATGCAGCGATCGAGCTTCACTGACCTCATGCTCTTGCCTGTGATCTAAAATGCACTACATCTGACAGAGAAAAATGACATTAATAACCAATTTAATATTTAAAAGTTTCCCAAGCTGGACTTATGGCCTGTCTGGGATTTATTTGAAACTAGAAGCTCAATAGAACAATGGAGATACTATTGTTAGGAATTATGTCAGTTTAGCTTGTTGTTTCTGTGCAGAAAATGTAAAAACAACCTAAACAAACTTAATAAATTAATAACATGTTATGTACATAATATAATGTATTTATGCTTGCATTTACAGAAGCCTAAATATTTATAGGTTATTACATATTCAAATCACATTTTATAATAAATGTAAGCCTAATTACATACTTTAAAGTTAAAATCCAGATATATCATTAATGGCACAGTGTTAAGTTCATCACTTGTATTTTAAGATGTCCTACAATTGTGTCTGAACCAGTTCTATGAAATGTAAAACATTTTATTAAATCTTTTGAATTTTTGAATGATTGGAACAGACTGTAATAAGATCTGTAATTAAGGTCAGATGAATGAATACAAGTTCATACACTGTGATGCACTGAGAATTTTTATTTATTTGTCACTATGGGCTCTTTTCATAAAGGTTAATAAAGAACTTCAATGCACACAAAAAACTCTAGCATTCAAAAATTTAAATATAATAAAATATATTTTTACCTATAATATGACCTTTTTTTTCTTAACAATTTGAAAGATCAATTATCTGATCCTCGTTCATATGATCTCCCCCTATCACTGATGCTATAATGCAGCTGCTGCAATCCTCAAACATTATTGGCAGCACATTAAACCACTGGACCACCTGGAGCCCCTTAACCCTTGTGTGGTGTTCATATTTTTGTTACTGGTTTACTTTGTTACTTGTATTTAATTCAGCAAAATTAAGCAATTTTACATTAAAATGCTTTACACATGCTTGCTTCACCTAAATTGCAAAAAATATAAACAGCTTACATGGTTAATATTAGCCCTTTACCTTTCTTATGTTACATTTCTTTCAAAAAGGGCTACTTTTTTTTATTAGTTTTTTAATAAAATGTAAACGAAAATGAATTAAACTCAAGATATGAGTAGAAAATTAGTTTAGTTTCAAATTTACAAATGAAGCAATGTTTATTAGCCCTTGGCCAAACATACTGTATGTAATATAAATGTGAAGGGGGGGGGGGGGGGGGGGTTGCGTGTACAGTGTGTGTTTATCGAAAATGTGTTTTGATATATGTTTTTCACAAAAAAAGGAGCCAATGCCAATGAGTTTGAGTTAGAAAAAATATTTTTTTAGTATCATTTGATAAAAAATGAGAACACCACACAAGGGTTAATATAGTTCTTATCTGTGACTAATTGTACCTTAAAAAACTGTTAGGTTTATCACACGTTATGCTTTTAATTGAATTGACAAAGAACAAAAATGTGTTTTCCTTGATTTTTTTAGTAATTCAGGCAGACACTAAATGATTTATTTGTTATATATTTTTTTGTGTGAATGATCTTTATCAATGAGAAAGAAAAGAACAGAGCAGAAGTCCTTCTGCAAGTCCTTCTAGTCTATTTCCCCCTAACTTATTAACAGTGACCTTCATTTCCGAGTCGCAGCAGTAGCGATGATACAGCTGTGAAATTATCAGCACAGTTGACCATAAGTTCAAGTGCACGTGATCAGGGTTTGGGGGGTCATTTGAGGAGTTCTGATCTGCAGCTCATTATCCAGGAACTGCCTGAAAGTGCTGCGTTCTACAATTGGCTTGTATCAGCAAGAATGCAGGCAAATGCTTCATTTGATGTGGTTTAATAGCTCCCTCCAAGTCGTAGAGTAGCCGCTAAAGCCCACAGCCTGGGAATGTACAGACGCGGTAGATTTAACCGCAGCTGTGACTCCAGAGCTAATTGGTGCCGTTAGCGTGCTGAGTGCGCAGGTCAAGGTGGTATATCAGTCTTGTTTGCTTGTTCAGTTGGTCTGGTTGGAAAGCCAGTGCTGACTTTTACAGAACTGAATCGTACTGCAGTGGGGATAATTTCATCATACATAGTAAGGTGGAGAATACTGATGGCATTTTCTGTGAAATGTCATTTTTCACTTATAATGCAAGCTTTTAGAATAATTCAGCAAAGTGTGCACCTAAATAACATGCCCATGTGGGGTCTGTATGTGTGAATATGCCCGTGCATATTGTGCCCGAGCCTGACCCGATCCATCTCATAAACTGTCATTATGAGCCCGAGCCTGATTTAAACCCGACATTTTTTAGTAAGTAGTTACTGAGATTATTAAAAACATGTTCAGGCTGTTTGAATGAGAGGAATCTATTCAGAATTGTGTTAATTAACACTGCAGCACTAAAGAAGCATAGACCTATTCAGAATCAGAATCAGAATCGATTTATTGTCATTGCTTACAAGAAAACAACAAAATGTCATTTTGCAGCTCTCGCTTGACAACAGCAATTAAACAGACAGAGAATTATTTAAGAAAAACACAGTTTGATTTTGTTGCTTTGCTATATTGTGTTTATCACATTAGAGCTATATCTAAAACAAAAATAGCATCTACTAGTCTACATTACAGGCCATTTTCTGTATGTGTGGCCCAACTGGGGACCAAAGAGTTTTTTTCTCCAGGCCTTAATAAGTTCCCTTATTGTGCTTGTCTGGCCTTAGTGTTGAAGGCTGTAAGAACAAGTTACCATTTACTAGTCCTTATAATTTGTTACTGAGCGTGTGGGATGGCTGAACACTAAAGTGGCCACTGGTGCACTCATTCAGAATTATGCCATTATGTGTAAATTTGTGATGGTCATTGTTAGTGTATATAAATAATTAACTAAGTAATGACTTTGATATTAACTGTATACATTGAAAGTTGATTAGACATACAGTAATTTGACATAGTGAATTTACACACACACTATAATAAAAGAGCCTAATTTATTATATACAATTTATTACTATAAAACTAAAAAAACAAACAAAAAAAAAGATAAATCAATCCAAATTATTATAGTACTCCAAAGTTTAAGTTCAGTCGGCCAGCAACGTTGAAAGCGAATCAACATAGGAAAGGAAAGAAAAGAGTTTAATTGGGTGTAAAATGAGGCGGAGTTGCCTTTCAAGGTAATGGCCAAGACCTGTTCCTGCCCTCGGGTAAATGAGGATCGTTAAAGGGAAAGGTCAAATTGTGCCACCAGTGGACACATATCTATTTCAACCTCCAAAACCTTGGACATAATATCAAACTAACATGTCCAGAACCTCTGCAAAACTGGGCAAAAGAAAAACATGTGGCTTAGATTACAAGGAGAAAATGAAAACCTATCACACCGATCATTGACTAGGTTGGAATACATTTTTGATAACTGCCTGAGAATTTTTTATTTTCTTTTAGGAAGTAGAACGTTAAAAATTAGCTTTTTTTTATATATATATATATATTTTCAGGCTGTTTGAATGAGCAAAATCTGTTCAGAATGATGTTAAGTAACATTGCAACACTGAAGAAGCATAGAATAACACAGTTTGATTTGTTGCTTTACTATATTGTAATTATCATTCCATAGCTTTATATAAAATAAAAATAGCATTAAAAAACAGACGTCTATGTCACAGAACATTTTCTTGAGGAAAGTGGTGGGAAATCTCGGGCCAACCCAGGTCGGGCATCAGTTTGGGCTCAGGCTCGGGCAGAGAATCTAAACTCTACTATAAAGTACTTTCATTTGTTTAATTTGTTAGACTTTAAGATGGATTAGCCACATTTGTGTATATTAAATTTAAGTTTTGTTTTAAATAATATATTTTAAGCACATATTTCACACCTTATTGATAGGGCAGAACATTACATTTAGTCTCAAATCACTCCTGATACATTTGTTTAATTTCCTTTTTTTTTTTTTTGTTAATTCAGACCCCCCATGTCATGTTGACCGACCGCGGAGCAAACCAGTTTGCAGAAAGCATTGGCATTAGCATGCTGCCCACAGACGCTCTGGTGACTGAGGAAGAGAGGAGAGAGTGGGAACACTGTAAGAAGTATGTTGTTGGTGTCAAAGAGCTCTTTAACTCACAATGGTAAGTTGCCTACACAAACACACATGCATAACAATAACTGAAGGATGCTCAGCTGCTGACTATCTTTCTTGTTTTTGTGGTTCATCTGTTGTCTTTACTGAAAATCACTGAAGAACCTCTGGTTTTTAAAGAATACCTTTCAGGCAAATCATTAATTCATTCATTTCTTTGTTTCAATACATTCTGATACAGCAGGGTTTCTCATTAAGCTCAATAGCTGATTTAATAATCTAATTTTTTGTAAAAAAAAAAAAAAAAAAAAAAATCTCATTTTTTGTAAAAAAAAAATATATATATGCAAAAAGCCATCCAGCAACAATAAAACTGTAGTACACTGCTGAATTTGTCATACAGGCACAATATGAATTAAGAAAAGTGTGAATATAATCCTGTTGATGATAAAAAGAAACAAAATAAGTGTGTTTTTAATTTTCACTGTGTTCATTGTATTGCAGATTGATGGTCTATAATTGCATGCTGTTATCATATAGCTACAATTTAAATTGTATTATTATTTGTGAAAGAAATAGCACCTAAACTTTTTAAAAAGAAACTTATTTCCCAGATTGTTTCAGTTGTTTCGTAGAAATATTGAATTATACAAACACTTAAAAAGTGATTGTAATGTCAGCCCTCAACTGATGTAAGAAATGAAGCAAAAAATGAAATGAAAAAAATATAATAAATGAACCATGTAATAGATAAACACCAATATGAGAATTCTGTGCCAATGCCAAAATCCAATATTATTCCTTTTAGTTATTATGGTTTAGAAGCATTTATCTGCCATTTAAGTATTATTATGTACTGTAACTGTAAATTCTGACCTATTAAAGCAATACGCCACAAGAAGCTTTGAGTTGCAGTGATTTTGCCACATTTAAAGCATATTGCTACACTTTATGAATAAGGAATAACTGTTCAAAAATACAAGCTGATTAAATGTTCATGGTGAACTTCAGCAGTCAATTAATGGCTGAATTTATTCTGAATAATATCTGAAATAATACAATAATAGATTTTCTGCCAAGCATTGCAGCTTGTTAATGGAAGGATATGGATGCTACACAACATAATGATAACCAATGGTTATATGAAAAGTACAGTTTGATTGAGCTGCTGTGTGCAGCTGTTTGTATGTGCGTAGGTTGTCCCATGATATAGAACTTTATAGCTTTTAGAAACTACACTTATTTTTTTTTTAGAATGGAAATTCAGGTGACCATTAGCCATCTATTAGCCATATAACAGCTTTTAAGATTAAGCTTGTAAATCATGTTCTCGTTTTTTTATTTATTTTTTTTACTTCAGGAGCTCGTTTGATAGTCTCATAATGAAAAATGAAGCTATTTCCACTGTAATATTGGTGATAATCTATCAGTATGTATTATTTATTGTTGTTATTTTTGTTGTTTGCTCTGAAAAACATCTTTTACGGGATGTTTCGTAAAAATAAGCATATTGGGTCAACTCTCTGACAGGGCAATACATCATTCGGCGCTGCATCTAACCTTATTCTCACTCCTGTTTGAGGCTGAGTTTGTTTGACATTTTTGAATTAGCCCTACTTGCATCTCTTGTCCCATTTAGATCCTTCCATGTATAGTTGCTCTTTTATCATTTGGAGCCGCTACAGGGCTCGTGTATTACTCTGTGGCCTGCAAGCCTACAGCGTTTAGGCTGAATCTGAAGCGTCTGGCCTGAGAGAGGCTCAGCGGCCCTTGTGCAGCCTCTCAGCAGCTTGCTGCACCTGCGCTGGAGCTCAAGGCTTTCCCAGAGGCTTTCAAGCACTGCAGCCACTGCAACAGAGTTGCTCCAGCCTGTCACCTCTACTTCCTCGGGCCAGGAGCTCAGGAGTGGGGGAGGCCGGGCCAGGGCAAGGTGTAACCCCAGCCCCACTGGGAACTGGTAAAAATAGTGCCGTGGGGGTGCTAAGTGACAGCTGGCTGAGCTACGGCCTTTCATCCTGCCCCGCTGCCGCCGCCGCACCTTCATTATTGATGGCCTCCCCGTACTCCACAGCCACACCACTGTCAGTGAGCTCTTTTATACGCAGCCCTTGGAACGCAATTACCCTCCACCCTTCATTTAGGATGATTATACAGTGACTCCCGCTGGCCAGTCCACCGGACCGAGCTCGTATATAACACCAGCCCCAGCGTGACAGCGCTTGCTGAGGGCACGGTGCCGAATTAAAACACACACTGATTTAAACACACTCATAATTAAAGTCACTGCCCTCATTCTGGGGTCAAAGAGGGATGTCAAATACAGTGTAGTGGGTTCGCCAATAGTTTTATTGCATTATTAAAGAACACTTACTTAATAGTACTTAGTACTTAATTTGGGTGGCTAGATGGATGGTTGTAAGACTGGATAGATAGATGGATTCAATTTTGAATTAATAGATTTACCATAGCTTTACCGTTAGTACATATAGCATATAAAACTCTGGAGAACTCTGGTGTAAAATGGACTTTTGGTGTAGTAAAACATGATAAAAAAAGTACTTACCTTTGATGAATAGCACACCTCCATTCTCCCACAGAGATTTTCTAGAGATTTTAACAGTTTGTTCGAACACCCTTCAGACTGGGTGACACGGGGCATAATTTCCCTTGATAAACAGCTTTTTACACCATTATCCAGCTCAAAGTAGCTCCACACATCCTTCCTTGCTAGAATCCGGAGAGCCCAGATATTTAAAACAAGGCATTAATAACCTTAAAAGTGCACAAGAGGGACACCAAGGACACTTAAGGACACCAATAGGAACCTCCACAACTTTGTACTGTGAAGTCTTGCATGTTGCGTTAGACATGCGTTACACACTTCTTCTGTATGTGTTAATTAAAGCTGACGTCTGTAAGTTTCAGGATTGAGGGCCCTCTCTGGTGAGAATGGGTAATTGGACTGAGCATGCGGAAGAATAATTTTAAACCGAGCGGGTGTGATGCGGTTTTCTTTCAGAGCGTATTAATCCGATTTCAGGTTATGTTTAGTCAGAGAGAGAGAGAGAGAGAGAGAGAGAGAAAGAGCGCGCTCAGTCAGAAACTTCACTCCTTCATTTCTTTGGTTTTACTATGAGTGAATGAGCTACTGAGCTCTGAGTTTCCTCTTCTGAAGTCTCTATTGCTCCACCAGCCGCTCGCGTTCAGTAAAACTAAGCCCGATCCTCTTTTAGAGGCTGTACATGTGACATAAGTACGTAAAGACGCCTGACGTGGCCAAAAGAACTCTTGCAAAAAAGCGACCCGACACCCCAGTTTTTAGAATCAATACAATAGGCTTCGTTCCAGCACACTGCTACCATTAAACAGAGTATTTTGTCCGTTCTCCACTCAGAAATGCTTCTGTTTTCAGTTTAGAAACAAACCAACACGAATAATAAGACTGACTTTAACATTTATCTGCGCATATCTCTATTTTCATCATTTATCGTTGATCCTTCTGCGCAGCGCTGCAATCCAACACTATCTTCTTGGTGCAACTTTTTTTTTTTTGCAACCATTTCATTTGATGATATTTGTATAGAAATTGCATATACTGTAGATTCAGACACATTGGATACTATACATTAGAAGATTTTTGCCAGTGAGGCCCAGTTCTAAACAGAATCAGCTGTAGCACCTGTAGCTCAGGACAGATGAATAGCAGCTTTCTAATCTGAATGTCATGCATGCTCCATTAGATTGTTTATGGATATCCAAAGATTTACTGCATAATTGTATGATTACTTTGAAGTGTGAAAAACAGTCCGTCATCAGGCGCCCTTTAAATGCAGTTTTTACCTGAGCCACTGAACTAGATCCAGCCATCACAGGTGATTTAAAAGAGCAATCAAGCACCTGTCAAAAGTGATTGATGCTCCGCTTCGGGACCCTGACAAGTGATTCCCCGCCACCTGCTTCAGACCAATTGTCTTCCTAAGGAGTTTGTTTGTTCTTCTGTTTCTATCTGAGAACATTCTGTTTCCTAATTTCACATTGAGTTGTCCTTTAATGTGTATCATCACTGTTTGACAAAAAAACTTGTATCTCTAAAATTGCAACTGTAGAGCAGCGAGAGGGAGAAAACATTTAATTTTCTTAAAAACTTAAAAGGATCTTATTCCAGTTAATTTGGGAAAATTTCTCTTGATTAATTCATCTTGAAATTTTAAGATATTTAAATAACAATTGTTATATTGACATTTTATCAAAAAGTAAAAAATGCACATGGTCCAGCAAACTATAGTACTGTCACTATGATCTGAAGAATGCCGGTCCAAACCCAGATCCAGGATTGACATCAGCAGCCAGAGTCTGAGACAGCATAAGTGGCTATGCTATCTCTAAGGGATCCGTTTAGAAAGCACACTTATTTAGATGACATACGACATGAAGCCGACAGATCAAACAGCAAATGGTTCTTTAAACATGATAAAAAAATAATAATTTTGGTGAAAGTTTTTATAGGTCATCCACAAATGTTGTGTAAAAGTACATGTTTACCAGAGAGAGGAGAGAGTAGTGCATGAAGAAGTATACAGATTGAGCAATGCAGACAGTCCAGCTCTACAGCAACACACTGAGCCGTGTCTGCAGGTAAGAACAAGCCTTTAGGGGAGCTGTTGGGGGTTTGCTGCCTTGCTCAAGGGCACCTCGCCATGAAAACTGTGCAAGGAGAAACCACTGTGTCTTTACTGCCCCCACCCCCCACTTCCTGTCTGTCCAGAGAATCAAACCAACGACCTTTTGATTCCAAGTTCAGTTCTCCTACTTTTAGAACATTGCTGCAGCCAGATCTTGCATCAGTCGTTGGCCAACTTCAGAAGACCTCAGTCCGGATTGTACCAGAGCCAGTTCATGGAGAGCCTGCCCACTTCCTTTCTCCTCAGTCATATCAGAGAATGTCTGCAAGTTTATTTATTGGAAGTAAATGGAGCAAAAACTTGTAATGAAGCACTTGGCCAGGATATTTCTTTAATTTTGAAAAGTATAATGATGAATGTTGCTAAAAACCCAAGAAAACTTTTCTTTATATTTCCTTTTTTAAGGCAAATGTTTTAGGCAGTAAAGGCACTGAGCACTTTAAAAGCTTTAGAAATATGTTTTCAGTACTTTTGATTAGTACATATTTTTAGTATAAAAATGTTAAAACATTCATAAACTATAATATTAACCTATTCATTTTGGACTCGCTTAGGAGGTGGCCCAACAAATCCGGAATAAATTCTTAAATAAAACAAACAAACACTAAATCTCTACAAATTCTCTGGTGTGTACCGCTATACATCATTCAACCAATATGTAATTTCTGTCTAGTAATTTTAGCTTAAAGATCAGGTTAATACTCAGACATTTATCATTGTTTTCTTTGTTGGTATTTGTTCAGTTTACAAACGGACAAAAGGACCCATAATTGACCCATACTGACCCATGATTCCCTATGGGTTCAAAACACATAATGAATCTGTGGACTTTAATGTTAGACCTTTCTCAAAAACAGAAAACAGAGATTTTTTTATTATACTTGAGTATTAATTATCAGCACATTGTACATAATTTGTGTGGCAGTATTATCTATAGAAACACAAAGGTCAGATCAATATTCACTGGTACTCTATCACTTGAACGGGATCAGGGGTTAAAAAAATCAGATATCCTCCTCTGGGTATCACTACATTCATCCTCTTAGTAACAGTTCTGTTATAAATAGAGCATGCTTGGCTGAACAAAAATGTGTACATTCTCGAATTTTATGGTTCCAGAACAAGAGGTTCTTTTTTTTTTGCTTCTTTTTTTTTTGCAGATTAATGTTTTGTGGCTTAAATGGCTGAGCTATATTTCATAACATCAATATGCAAATTAAACTGTTTAATACAGGATATAAAAACTGACCATATTCTATGGTAATATTGCACCTTACAACATCTGTGTAATTTGCCGCTTGTGTGGAAATGGTTTGGTTATTGGAGAAGATAATACCCAACAAAGTACATTACGTTTAAATTATATTGTAGAAACTTTGCAATAAAAATAAAACAACTTTGTCTTAAACAACATAATCCAGTGCAGATTGCCAACTTAAAAATACCACAAACAATAGGATTGTCTTATGTTTAAAATGAGAAAATTAGAAAAAATCAGCATGCTGTAATCTTGGAAAATACTGATACTTTACATGATATATTTTGCTAAGGTGTTTATCATATCATATTGTATTGTATATTGCTTTTTTTCTACGCATATTGAGATATCATTTTTTGTCATATTGCCCAGCCCTACGTTTTTTTCTTTTTCCATTTTTAACCAATTTTTTTCTACCCAGTTTACCAGGCCCATAACTCAACCCACTCATTAGGACTCCTCCTATCATTAGTGATGCCCCAACACACCAGGAGAGTGAAGACTAGCACACGCCTCCTCTGATACATGTGAATCAGCTACCGCCTTTTTTTTTTTCAAACTGCTGCTGATGTAGTATTGCTGAGTAGCATCACAGTGCACTCGGAGGAAAGTGCAGCAACTCGGTTCTGATACATCAGCTCACAGATGCCTTGTGCTGATCAACATCATCATTTGAAGTGATGAGGGAAGAGAGCGCAATCTACCCACCCGGAGAGAGCAAGGCCAATTGTGCTCTCTCAGGGCTTCTGAAGCTGATGGCAAGCTACATGAACAGGATTCGAACCACCGATCTCCTGATCATAGTGGCAACACCACTCACAGCCCCTGCCCAGCCCTACTTTGACCTAAAACCAAATAGATTATTTGTGTTTCCTCTTTTTTGGGCTGTGGAGAACATGCTTTCTCTGTATTGTATTTGATTTGGCACTTATTCCCCTGTTCTTAGCTGACTGATGATGTCATTTTCAGGTATACAGCCATAGCAAGTAATGTGATATATCACTTCTTACATCTCTCATATATCTAAAGCTAGATCACATGCTTTTCTTGGACACTAAATGTCATAAGAAAGGAAGGGAAGATGCACATAGGCTCAGTTAAGAGGATAATACACCCTTTTCCATTAGATTATAAATGGTCTCTTCTTGGCAGGATATGGAGGAAAAATCTCTGAAGTACAAAGGAGGTGCATTTGAATGAAAGAATTATTAATAATTCATACCTCTTTCGCAGGACGTTTTTTGGCGGCGCCTTGTCAAATAGCATAAATTACAGATCTGAAGGAAATTTTGACACCTACTTATTCAGACTTACCAAACTTTCCTAATTATGCAGGGGCCACGACACTGTCGGAGCTGTGGCGCTGGATTCTATGGGTAATGTCGCCTGTGCGACTTCAACTGGAGGAATCAGGAACAAAATGGTGGGAAGAGTCGGAGATTCTCCCATTATAGGTGAGTTTTCGGCTGTATTTTTACAATTTGAATCACAGTATTTTTTTGAGTAGTGTTTGTAAAGGTAAAATCATGGTTATATAAATGCTTATACTCTGCTAAAATAAGGTCCTACAGATTCATAGCTTGTTCAAACTCATTATTTCCCAGTATTGCATTGTAAACTATGAGTAGGCTGGGTTTTTAATGCTATTGTCTTTACTGTTAAGCTATTTACTGTTAAGTGTCCTAATGAATTAAGAAATAAAAAATGCACATATTGTTTTAATGGTAAAAAGGGTCAAAATTTAGAAAAAGAAATAATACTTAATAATAATTACTCATGAGTCACAAAGTGGAGAAATTGTTGATTCATGGTTATTCCTCGGAAGAGTTAAAATTATTGAAAGTTCATTGTTTTTAAATACTGGAATTTGAGTTTGACATAAAATAAATTCATTTAAACAGACATGTTAACCAAGCTCAAGCCACTAAATATTTGGGACCAGTTTCCAGACCCAGATCTAGTCCTAGAATCCAAACCTTTCCTATAGTAACTCTACACTGTCCCTGAAATTTAGCACAAAATTAGGCTTAATCCAAGGCATGTGAACTGATGCAGCAGTGTAATATTACAGAAATTTACGCAGATATAATTCAGGTTTGTCACATTCTCGTCCTGTTCTGTGTCTTTCCTGATCTGTTTCTGTGTTTCTAGCTTTTCCTATGCCTGTCTGTTTTAATAGCTATGTGCTTTCTTGCATGTGGCTCTGTATTCTCCTTGTCTCCACCCCTGTTTTTAGTCCTCCCATATTTGTTTGTTTGTATTTCTGCCCCATCCTTACTTGTCCCCAGGTGTTTCCTGTTTCTTGTCTACTTCTGTATATATAGCTCCTTTTGTTTCTGTGTTTCCAGGTCGGTTCCTGTACTTTTTCAGATGGGTTAGTTTGCTAATTCCACGTTCCAAGTGTATTTCTAGTTTTTGTTAATTACTCCTGTTTTTTTTTATTTCTTTGTATTATATCTGCTTCATTAAATATATATATATATGTACTTGCCTTTGCATCCACCTCCACAAACCTGACGAAGGTTACACAGTTCTCATGTTTGATTATAAAAACAATACTGATATAAAATACGGAGTAAATATCAATCTTTGCTTTTAAATTTCAGATTTGAGATTCTGTTTAAGGGATTACCGACAAACTCTAAAATTTCAATCCATTATAAATCTTCACTGTCTGCAGTTTTATTGTCTGTTAGTAAGATTAATAGTAGTCTTTATGTTCACAGTAATGTAATAACAAATTCTAATATATACACGCCAATGCAGACTGTTCTTGTTATAAAGCCATACCATCTATCACATATACTATAGCTGACCTTTCAGTCTTGACTGGTAGTTAGGAGAAATAACATTAAACATCAGTACAAAACAGCAAATCACTGACACAGCCTCCACTGACTCCACTAGTTCAGCTCCTGTAATGCTTTTCTCTGTGTCTGGAATACTGGTAATTGTGCTGTAATGAATGTGATTCCATTTGTAACTAGTGACGGTTTAGTTAAAGTTCTGTACCGCCGCTTGACATGAAAAATAGCTTTTTTCTTTCTAGAGATCAGTACAGTTTTGATCAATATGTGCCTGGCAGAGAGCTTTCTCTGGAGGTCCCATAGATTAAAGCTGGGTATTATTGTGCTGTCTCCTCTGTGTGATAAGGATCAGGTGGATATGCAGACAATAAGAGTGGTGCAGTGTCCTGCACTGGTCACGGAGAGTCTATTCTCAAAGTCACCTTAGCCAGGCTCATCCTCTTTCACATGGACCAAGGTATTGTATGATCTTCTCTTCTTCTTTTTTTTATTCCTTTTTAAGTTGTATTTAAATAAAATATTTGTTTGTTTGTTTACTATTAATAAACTCGTATTATTATCTTATTTTATTTGTGTTTATTTTAATGCTATAATGCTGTTAAATTTAAAATTAAATGTAGATTACTTTTTATTTATTTTAAATTGGAAAATCAATTAAAACGTACTTAATAGACACTTTTAAGTACTTTTGATTTTCTCTAATTAGACTGAGTTCTAAGTTGTTCTAGTAGTCAAATGCCAGAAATGCATTACCTTTAAGAAAGATATTCTTGTTTTTAAAAAGTCTGCATAAAGTGCCCAAAATAGCCCTTCAACCTGTGTTAAAAAGATTGAAGCACCATCTAAAACAATAAGACACTTACTACACTTTAAAATTCATTCTATTTCTGAATGTTCTGATGAATCCTGCAATATTGATAATCCCCACCCTCAATTTACAGAGCCCATCATAATGCAATGATCCATCACCTTTTATATTAAATATTCTTTATTAAATGGATTAAATCCCATAACTAACTCTTACTCTGTCTGGTGTTAAACACGACTTTAGCCCTATCAGGATGGGATTAGTTTCTCAGGTGGTCCTGGGGTCATTTTCTCTTTTATAGGAAGTCCTCTGTGATTTTATTCCTGTCCTGAAAGACCATGTACGTGTTTTTTCTCAAATGCCCTCAGAGAAAATTACAAGCTGAATTATCTACTGTTTTTTGCTGAACTCTGTGGTCCTCCGGTAATTTTATTTCCGTCCAGACGCACGTCTCCGAGTTTTGTCACCTCGTGTTTTAAAAAATCACTATTTGTCCACTGCTACGCACCGTAATTACTCTTTGGGCGCACGTTTCCATGGAGATCCACGTAAACACAACAGCGAGTGGAAATGGAGGAGCTACTGAACATGATATCATGTGACCGAGAAAGCCTAAAAACTCACTGCTCTTCCGTTTTTTTTTTTTTTCAATTGCTGTCCAGATGCAAGTGTGAAATATTTTTCACAGACGTCCCACTGAGAAACTATCCCGTCCGGATACCTGCACTGTGGAAGCTGTGGTTCATTTCCTCCATTAAAGCTCCTACCAGTATCTACCGATCCCTGTTTATTTGCACTGGTAAATGATTGGCTACATTAAAAATAAGGGTTAACCTCAATGTACCTCAATGAGTGAAAGTAAAGGGTGATGGAAAGACTGATTGATCTGCTGTTTACTCATCAGCTAATCTCCAATCAGAGCTGTCGCTTCACGCCTGTTGGTCTGTCATATTAGAAAATGTGAAAGCCAGGTTTATCAGGACAGCATGTTTATGCACTGGACTGACAGACACGCGGTAAAGATTACACACTGAAGAAGGTGAAATGAAACACCTGACCTGAGACAGGAGCTGAATCCACCTCGTGGATGTCGTGGAATCGGATCTGATGTGCAGATAGAGGAAGCGATAGATCACTGTAGATTATTCTCCTCGTGTAGCTCAGTGAGACAAATGGCTGTGTTCATTTGCTTGCAGCAATCGCTGTGTTTATCGATGTCAGGGAATTAATGATTTTAAAAAGCTGGAGGTAAAGGGAACGCATCCAGAATGTTCCCCGCTCTCATAATTACAGTTTTAATTTTTGGCAGCTGTCAGCAGGGCTAAAGCACCCAGTGATCAGCACCTGGCTCTCGGTGCAGTTTTCTAGTCTAATTATTTTTATAGTGCAGAGTAAATCTATAGGAGGTCACAGGTTACTGTTCAGATTGATAACATTTGTCTTTTGCAGCAGCCCTCTGCCAGCAGGCTATCCTATCAATTATTTCAGGTATTTTAGACTTTAAATCTACTATAGCTATAAATTACAGCCCTCTATATGCGTCTGATGGTTTATTACAGGACACAGCAAGTCCTGTGTGCTTGTGATTGTGGAAAATTGACACTAGACCTCAAGCAGCTTGGACTGGATGATACTGTTAAAATTGGATGTAGATTTACAGCCAAAATGATTTTTAAAATAGAAACGCTTTTTAGTGAATACTTATTAATTCAGTTCAAAATGTGAAACTCATATATTATATAGATGTGTGAAACACTGAGTGATTTATTTTAGTCGTTTATTTATTTCATTGTTGATGATTATGGCTTACAGTTAATGTAAACCCAAAAATCAGTGTCTCAGAAAATTTGAATATTATATAAGACTAATTGGTGCTTTTGGCAGTGTGGGCAGTGTGCCAAGTCCTGCTGGAAAATGAAATCCGTATCTCCATAAAAGTTTTCAGCAGAGTGAAGCATGAAGTGCTGTAAGATTTTTCGGGGAAACACTGCACTGACTTTGGACTTGACATGGATCTCCAAACCATCACTGATCATCAGTAAATTTTACATTTCATTTGGAAATCAAGGGAGCAGAGTCTGGAGGAAGAGTGGAGAGACACACAGTCTAAGCTGCTTGAGGTCTAGTGTAAAGTTTCTACTATCAGTGATGGTTTGGAGAGACATGTCATCTGCTGGTGTTAATCCACTGTGTTATATCAAGTCCAAAGTCAGTGCAGTGATTTCATTTTCCAGCAGGACTTGACACACTGCCCACACTGCCAAAAGTACCAATTGAGACACTGTTTTTTGAGTTTTTATTATCTGTAAGCCATAATCATCAACAATAAAATAAATAAAAGCTTACAATAGATCAATCTGTGTGCAATATATCTATATAATATATGAGTTTCACATTTGAACTGAATTTTTACTGCAATAAAGTAACTTTTCATTGATATTCTATTTTTTGAGATGCAATAGTGTAGTATATTAATATTAAATATGGCTATTGTTGTTTTACAGCTGTTTCTTTCAGTGTTCCTGTGTAAAACTCGAGAGTAAGACTAAGAGTGATGATTTCGTGTAGCAGTCTATCCAGGGGAAGGAGACGGACCCGCTGGCCGCTGCTCTTGCCTGCTGGGCGTTTCTGTTCCTGTGTCTTGTGTTCCTCTGCGTTGTGCATGCAGTGGGTTGTGAAATCTCTGTGATGATATTCCGTCTTTGTCCCCCTCACCCACACGCCATCATCAGATTTTGCGTGACTGCGCTGTATTAACATAAGTGGCGTGCGGAACTGACACTGCTGTTGCCAATCATTTTAATTGGGGTGTTTGAGGGGAGAGGGTGGGCCAGGCTGCTGCTGTTTGGTGGAGGATAATGAGGCGGGGTGTGTGTGGAGGGGTCAGCGGGCTATTGTTTTCTTGCAACTTCTGCGGTAATGACTGCAGCTTTTTGTGGCGTTCGCTCGCGGTTATTCTTTAAAGCAGCAGCCGCCTCCCCGCGGCAGCCTGGCCGCTCTGCCACACTTTCAGCACCGGCGAGTCTTTTGTTTCAAGAGAAAAATGCACCTTTCTGATTAAAACATGTATTCTCTGCTTTCCCGCCATGCACAGCAGTGTGTTTGCGGCGGAGTCAAACCGTCTCCTGTTAGATTTTTTCAAGCAGAAGAAACCTTTAAGACAGAGGGGCTACCATTTATCTTTTTCTCCTGACAGTCCTCTGCTCCACAGCAGCAGCAGCAGCAGCAGTGAATGAATGCGCGCAGCAGCCGTGTGAGCAGCCTGCCTTATCCTGTTCCCCGAGTGACCTATGCTGCGACCGAGGACTGTAGCAGGCCATGCTGCTTTATCACACAGCACGAGAAATAGAAATCCTCACGCTCTATTTCTGTTCCACAGCCTTCCACAGGGAACTGGCACAGTAAAAGAACAAGAAGTCCAACATTCAGGCCTTTGAAATTCAGATTAGATTTGAATTTTCTGCGAAAGTGGAGCGAGTGACTGGAAAATAACAGTCTTTCTGTTTGAACTCTGCTCTACAGTTAGTTTTGTTCAGCTGAGCTGGTCAGCTAAGAAATTTCCCAGTTCAACAATGTGTTTCATTCACTGACTTTGCAGTAGCTGAGCTCCAGTGTGGAGCAGGAATGATGCAGACTTTTACAAGTCAGGAGAGAAACATAATGATTTTGAACAGGATATTTTAAGATAAAAATGCTACACAGAGTTGTTTTAGTTTTTGTACATTTTCAAGGAGATATATCTGAGATTACACCAGTTTAAACAAAGGTAAAGTGTTAAAGAGTTCCAAAAATAACTAAAAGATCCTGAAAATTGGGACCCATATATCCAAAATCTGATACACTTAACCTTAAACCTTTCAGACCTGAATTATATTCCAGTGATTGAAAATTATAAGAATATAAGAATGTCTTTTATTTTAATATAAACTCTATATAAAAATAAAATATCAATAACTTTATTTTAAAATATTTAATAGCTTTTTAATGTCCATTGCATTGTTCAGCATTTTTTTTATTTTATGTTTAATATTTACCTTTTAATTTCACAAACCATCCCTAAACAGTAAAATAGTATTCTAAACTATATTAAATTAGTAAAAATTAGCTCATACTTTGCCTCGTTGGCTCTAATCCTGCTATGCCTTAATGTCCTAGTTGCTGTGTTTTCCAGTGCAGTGGGCGGGGCTAAGCAACTGTTTCACTGGCTGGCAAACTTTTTCATTGGGTGGTTCATAATCTATTTCGATGGACAACAGGCCTTAATTAATTACTGTTATGTGCTACAAAACATTAGAAAAAAAAAATATGTGATGTCCATTGTAATGGATGCAGGGTCTGAAAGGGCTAAGCTGTCCCTTTCCAAACTTAACATAAACAGAAATGTATTCACCACATTTTTTTATTTATTTATGTAATCTCATGATCTCTTTTAAATGAATTCTGATCAATTAAGCATAATTAATTTTATTGTAGTAACTTCTATCACAAAAAATGCTTTTAAATTGACTTTGCTTGCATATGTTTGTTTAAATGGGTTTTTGAAGGCTATTTTTCAAAAATAAATTTGTTTGGTTTGTATTGTATAAAAGTGATTCACGACTTATTGACCATGAGAAAATGTCGGTCCCAAGCTGAGACCTATTGAGAACCCCTGTCCTAGAACACTGATTTAACACTGTGTGTGTGTGTGTGTGTGTGTGTGTGTGTGTGTGTGTGTGTGTGTGTGTGTGTGTGTCAGGACGGACGGCCTCTGAAGCAGCTGAGCACTCTCTGCAGTACATGGGCGAGCGTGTGCAGGGTGGTGGTGGGGTTATAGTCGTGTCCCCCACCGGAGACTGGACCGCAACATTCACCACAGAGCGCATGGCCTGGGCAGCCGTGGATGAGGATGTTCTGAGCTATGGATTAAATCCTAAAGACAAATTTACGGAAACAGTTAATTAATACTTATAATGATAGATTTCTATGTACATACAGCTCTGGAAAAAAGTAAGAGACCACTTAAAATTGATGAGTTTCTTTAATTTTACCAAATTGGAAACCTCTGGGATATAATCAAGAGTAAGATGGATGATCACAAGCCATCAAACCAAGCTGAACTGCTTGAATTTTTGCATCAGGAGTAAAGGCATAAAGTTATCCAAAAGCAGTGTGTAAGACTGGTGGAGGAGAACATGCCAAGATGCATAAGAAACAGGGTTAATCCTCCAAATATTGATTTCTGAACTTTCTTGTTTTCTTTGCATTATTCAAGGTCTGAAAGCTCTGCATATTTTTTGTTATTTTCTGCAAAATAGTTTATAGAATAAAACAACAATGTTCATTTTACTCAAACGTAAACCTATAAATAGCAAAATCAGAGAAACTGATTCATAAACTGAAGTAGTCTCTTAATGTTTTTTTTCCAGAGCAGGTTTGACTATTAAATCCTCCCTATGTAACAGACTTTACTAATAAAACACACTCTATTAACTGTTCTCCTTATTAAAAATATAGACCTACATTTATCTTTTGATACATCTCCACTAAATGGGCTGCTGTGTTATTTAAACACTAAAAGAAAAAGAAAGGAAATTATTACTCTGGGAGGAGAAAAACTGTAGCTTGTTGATTAACTATAAGAATGATGCATTCATTTCAAAAACACTCATTTGTGCTTAATTCACTACATAATTTTAGTCTAATGTAATACAAATAAAATATTGCACTGTATTACAAGCTATTATACATATGTCAACATTCATCTACTATACAAGACTGAAATACACAGTGTACATGGTGCAGCTAAATCACAGCACTAGAGCTGAGAATGAGAATTAAATATTTTTGCACTACTGACAGAATTCCTTCCTACTGAAATTTGTTTGTTTAGTATTAGATTTCTGTATGAATGTGTAGAGTCAGCCTAATCACACCCTTGAGTCAGTAAGCTTGTTGTAAAATGTAGCTGTGTGCATGTTATTTAACACTTATCGATTAGTCTGCAGTTCAGTGTGATCAGCGAATGTACTCACTTACAGCACCTCACACCTCACTTTCACACCTCTTTTCTGATTGAAGCCACACCCAGATTTAGGTTCTCATTTTAAAGAATGTAGCAAAAAAAATATTATTTGGGAATTATGAAATTTGGTAATCAAGGTATAGTTTCTCAGTATCTAAACAAATGCTGAATGACATCTAAGCCCACTCAGGACATATAGTTTGGAAAGGTTTTGGAACTGCAGCTACATTTTAATAGATATTTACTTGCTGTTTTTGTAACTTAACTTAATATATTGTAACTAAAACATAAAAAATCATATTTTTTTATTTATGTTCTGGAAAAACAGCTAAATATAATTTGGAAGGTCAAATGAGTGCAGGCTTTTGTGTATAACTGTAAAAGCACATGATTTTCTAGTTTTAGAGGATGAATGCTGTCAGTCCTACCAAAACCAGTTAAGAAGAATTTTTCTATCTCACTTACATAAAATAATAAAAAAATGGTATCACTTCTTATGAACTCTATATTCATAATGCATTAAGACTGTTATAAAATATAAGTATGTGACTTTTAAAGAGAGGCTTACATTTCCCTTATAATACTTCTTTATAAGAAGATTTTGGATACATTGTCACATACTTGGACTGCATAATGTGTTATGTAAGTTATTTATGAGTTATTATAAGGTATTAGGTATGCCATATAATGCATTATAAATACATTCATAATGCATTATGAATACAGGATTCATACAGGAAGTGTTCAAATAGTAACAATCAATTGTTACAAATATTTTGGATACTTTGGATATTGGATAACTGAACTCACATGTAAATAATATAAAGTAATCTGTGGTCTTTATCTTTTTCTTCATTTTGTTCTGTCCGTCCTCAGTGAAAGGATGGTGCTGCTTTAGTGGAGTAAAGACTGCTGAAGGCATGCTCGTCCCTGGAGCCGGATACAGCAGCATCACTTATCCAGTACAGGGTCTGTTTTCTGTAGCTCATAGCATTAGAATCTGCTCGGTCTTCTCCGAACGCAGCTGCCGTCCCAGAGCCAGTGAACTTTGTACTGAAGTAAAACTGAAAAGTGATTGTGTTCTGGCTGCCAGGATTATGAAACAATACTTTGAAATGATTTTCTGTGATGTTCTACTTCTTGCTGCTTGTTGGAGAACTGCTAAGATAATGCGAAATAGAAACAAAGACAAACTGATCAACTATTCCAACTGGGGAACTGGAGGAGGAATAATTAGAATATTCTGCTTCCAGAAAGTCTAGTTTTGTGTTGGAGGAAACTATTCTGATTCCCTGGTGGCGACGCTCATCTCCTGTTTTCCTCAGAAATGTAGACAGAACTGTAAAATCCGGTACGCTGACATTTTCCTCAGTGTTGTGCAGCGAATTAATGTTTAAAATGTTTATGTTCTGAAGATTCACGTAGACGCTCAGTACTAAATCAGGTTATATTCACGATGAAATGGTTGTGGTGAATTTAGAAAAGTTGGCAATACACAGTACAGGCCAGAAATTTGGACAAATTCTCTTTTTCAATGCATTTTCTTTATCTTCATGACTATTTACATTGTAGATTCTCACTGAAGGCATTAAAACTATGAATAAATGAACACGTGGAGTTTTATGTGCTTAACAAAAAAGGTGAAATAACAAAAAAAAAAAAAAAAAAATATATATATATATATATATATATATATATATATATATATATATATATATATATATATTCTAATTTCTTTAAAATAGCCCCCCTTTGCTCTGATTACTGCTTTGCACACTCTTGGCATTATTCTCTCAATGAGCTTCAAGAGGTGGTCACCTGAATTGTTTGTTTTCCAACAGTCTTGAAGGAAGGAGTTCCCCGAGGTGTTTATTAGCACTTTTTGGCTCTTTGCCTTCTTCACTCTGTGCTCCAGCTCACCCCAAACCATCTGGATTGGGTTCAGGTCATTTTTTGTTAAGTATAAAACTCCACATGTGTTCCTTCATAGTTTTGATGCTTTCAGTGAGAATCTACAATGCAAATAGTCATAAAAATAAAGAAAACGCATTGAATGAGAAGGTGTGTCCAAACTTTTGGCCTGTACTGTACATAAATGCATATACATTGTAATTTGTACTACATTTTAACATACACAGATTGAGCAATACGCTATGACAACATCCTTCTTTCTACACCTAATATTGTTTTTCTGGTTCAGTTTTTGGTTCTGTAATTTCAGAATGTAGTCCTGTTTATGTTTCTCTGCACACTTTATCATGCTGCTCTTATTCTTTTATTCAATGATCAGGATTCCACAGGATAGACAATCACAGAGCAGCTATTATTGGGTGGTGGATCATTCTTAGCACTGCAGTGCTGCTGGAGTTCTTAAACTCTGTAGCATCCTGTGGGCAGCGTCCTGTAGACAGCATCCTGTGAACACTCATGAAAATACCTGTCAAGTCTCCTGTTTTTGCTGGGAAACTGCCGTATTTTACCCCTCTTTCCAGCCGTCCTCCCTTATTAGTATTTGCATGTAAATTTCACGTATTTGATTATAATGGAACAAAATATATATATTCCTGTGTCTCTCCAAACTAAAATATCAATAACCTTAAGTTAGGTTAGTGCTGACAGCGGGATGGATGAAGGAAGGAGAGAGAGGGCATTCCTGCAAAAAAAAACACCATACTATGATAATACACACTGATATATACTATGTACATATGTATAATATTATACATACTCCTTCTCTCTACAGAAAATACCACTGATCACAACAAAATAACATTAAAATTAACAACATTTATATTAATATACATAATATAATAATAAATATAATAATTTCTATAGGTAAGAGTGTCTAATAGAGTCGACAGTGTTTAAAAACTCCAGCAGCACTGCTGCATCTGATCCACTCACTGTACCACCAGCACAACCAACACACACTAACACCTCATACACCACCACCATGCTCATCAGTGCTAATCACTACAGTGCTGAAAATAAATGACCCATCACCTGAGGTGGAAGATAATTGATTACATTTACTCAAGTTACTGTAATTGAGTAGATTTTCTAAGTAATTTGTAATTTTTAAATTAGTTTTTAAAATAGGTCATTTTACTTTTACTCAAGTACATTTTGACACAAGTAATTTACTTCGCTACATTGGAAAACTACCAATTACTGAGTAAAAAATAAAATGCCGGGAAAAAAAAACAATTGTCTGAATAAAAAAAAAGAAACAAATTGGCACGGATGGTCGAGCGTGGAATAACGAGGCAGTAACGTCCTCGTGCAATGCAAAATGTACATCAAACCTGTGAAAGCATGTGGTGGTAAGTCATTAAGTCATTGTTTAATCATTAAACAACTTGCTCAAATGTTTAAAAAAAACATGTAAATAGCAGTTAAAGCACAGCAATGGCAAGTTAAAAATAATAATGAACTGCAAAACTATAAAAATACAGATTATAGCCACATATATAAACATAACCTATAATAGTAAAGAAAAAAATGGATCATAGAAACCTATGCCACTTTTTCTTGAAAATGTTTTATTAGGTGGTCTGATCAAATACTGCCTGAAAGGTCCAAATTATTATGTGGAATAATAGATAATTAAAAACAATTTAATTTATGATTTGTTTTTCCTTTTTACATCAAATAATTAAAAGTAACTATGCAACTTTTACTCAAAGTATATTTTTAATTGAGTACTTTTTTACTTTTACTCGAGTAGATTTTTAAATGGGTACTTTTACTTGAGTAGAATTTTAGCAAAAAAAAGGTACTTTTACTCAATTACAATTTTTCAGTACTTTTTCCACCTCTGCCTATCAAATAAATAAAAATAGCTGCTCTATGGTGGTCTGTCCTGCGGGGTCCTGATTATTGAAAAACAGGGTGAATTAAGGATATAAGTATAAAAATGTATACAGAGAAACAGATACAGCACAAAAGTATATACATGTAAATATTAAATATTCTATTTGTGATAGATTTTATTGTATGTACAATTATTGACACTTTTAGCATTTGATCAGTTGTACGTCCGTTAGAAAAGGAAATCAGTCAATCAATCATTATTCAATACGCTGCAGCTAATTCAGATCAGCGCTATGATCAAAGCTCAGCGCTCCTCCGCCCCCCTGCATAAACAATATCTGCCGAGCAGCAGCAAGCGACTAAAGGCTACGATCTGGAGTCAAAGGGAGTAAACAACATGCAAAATTAATAGTGCCATGGCGGGAGAAAATAAACAATTCTAACATTAGAATAAACACATGAAGTAGGTCAGGAGTTTGTTTTCCTCCAGGACCTGATGGAGAGCAAATAGTCAGTCTGATCTGTGACGAGGCCTCAGACAGTGGTTTAGGTTGCTCTGTATAATAGTGCCGAGCTTCAGTGCACAGGGCTTCAGCTGGAAAGGCTCTCTAAGAGGAAGACCTGTCAGAAATATCAGAGAAGTGAGTTTAATGATACACACTTATCGTGTCCTGTGTCCCTCTGTCCTTGTCAGTGTGTCAGGGTTGTTGTATTTCATTTGATATGTGTTTTAGGTTCTTTCACTGCTGCACTTGGCAGCAACTGTTTGGCCTCTACTCTTCCACAAATGATTATATTCCATATAGACCATTAGATATAATACACCCATGTGTATTCATCCAAAGAACATCCGGCCCATCCATATTTATCCATATAGCAAAACAATAGTCTTTTTTCATTTTATGACATCAAACATCTTTGAATCTGGTAGATTTGTAGTTGATTGTGCCAAAATTTCATGATAAATGAGCCAATAGAATTTTTTTCCCAAATTACTTAACTCTAAAGAGCCTATGGCGACGTATGTATCACAGACTATTTAAAAGACATGTAAAATTCTTTACATCACTCTATCCTTCATTTACGAAGTCCCTTAGGCTATGTTCTGATTTTTTGCCCAGTGTGGCTCAGATCTGATTTTTTCATGTCTGCGTGAACATGCCAATTACACTTATTTCAAATCAAATTTGAGTCACCTTTATACTGCCCTACAAAGCAAAAAGGCAGTAACTGCATTTTTTGGCAAAAATGAGTTATTGTGTTTTTTGTAACATTCAAAGCATTATTTGTCATGTAGCAAAATATCTCATCTCAAATGTGTGTCGTTTTGGAGAAAATTGGTGGGTGTTTGTACAGTAACTACAAAAACTACTAGTAAAGCAAAGCAAAAAGGCAGTAAACGCCATTACTGTATTCTTGCCTTGTAGCGTGACAGTTACTGTCATTCTTTGTTGTATCACTTCACGTAATAATTACGCTGTTGCCACAGCGATGTTACTGTTGCCATAGAGAACACCGTGCGGGACTCTTTTGACGCTGCAATTTTACTCTGTGAAACTGCACTTTCTTGTTACGATGGCCCAATCCAGAGGGAAAAAGATGGTGGAACTGGCATTAAAAAGAAAATATCCGGAGTATGGTAAGTAACAACAGCGAATGATTATGACTGATTAGAAACGTATCACAAAAGTTCCTGTCAGCGCTATCAGCTGTTTTCTGTCCGGAGACGTTCCGTGCCCCCTCCCACTCTCCACCCCGCCCCTACAAACTAGTTTATCCTCCCTAACTTTATATTATATGTTCTGTATCTAAGAAAACGTCTTACTTTACAATACACGCAAATTCACTCTAGGATCAGGTTCACGGCGAGCGCGGAGACCCGGTAAGTCGGTGTTAGTGACAGTGAGGCTCCGTGCTGGACCCGTGCTGAAGCTAGCTGGCTAACAAGCCTTCTGCGCCCGCAGCACGGTGTGCACAGCGGCACTGTCCCTCCGAGTGGCCGGGTCTCTGTGCTGTGCTCGGCTGGGCTCCTCACATATCACGGCTGAACTTTATATTTATATCTGAGTTTTCTCCCTCACCAGAAAGATCTGTGCTGGGAGGGGTTAAGAAGGGGGGGTTCTGTACACAGTTCTGTAACACTGACTGTAACCCCAATCTAACTTCTGCAACTCCAAGTCGTGCACATTTTCTTCCATCCCATTTCAGACATGAAAAAAGAAAAAAATAGCCTCTTACCTTAAGTTATAATGGACCAAATCAAAATGATTACTGTATGTATTTCATCGTTTGCCCTTTAGTGTGCTCTTTCGCCCTCTTGTGACATAAAAAACAACATTTTTTAGACATATAATTTACACCTGATCACATATATCAGTCTACATATTCACAATGATTTGTGTATTACTTATATTATGTTTGGTTTCATCTAATTTAAAACGCATGTTTAAAGGATGCAAATGTATTTATTATTTATTACAGGTATTTATTTATTGTGTTGGCCTAATGAAAGCAATATTTTAGTCATAGGCCGAATTAATGTACAGAAGGTTCTTTTTAATAAAATGTTGTTCTTTCATTATCCCCTGTTTTTTGACAGTTGTATATGTAACTATTTATTAAATTAATATCAAATAAGCTTATTTACTCGTTTCTATCTATTTTTTTTTTTAATTATCCTGAGTATTCACTTCATTAATCACTTTTGTGTATTAGGTTCTCAAGGTCCAGAGTCTGAGGTGACAGGGGGTTCCGTGAAAAAGTATGTTTGTGTAGGCTATGACATTTTAAATCAACTTGAAAAACAACTTTGACGATGAACTTGTATTTCAGTGCATCCAGGTTAAAACTAGTGTATATTATGTATTGCAGATAATTCAGATGTGTTTGAGATTAATGAACATAAATTAACTAAGAATACACACTAAGTACACTCCCATAATAGGGCCATATAAAAATATGAACGCTGCTCATTTGGCCCTTGATGCAGCTTGGAAATATTATATTTTTTTAGATGTGATAAACACCAGAAAAAAATCTGAGTGAACTATTAACACCTTAAATGGTTTAATTACATTAGCTGTGGCAACACTGTCTTGCAGGATACAAATGGTTCCAATCAGTACAACTCAAATACAACAAAACCCTAGCTATGACAAAAAAGGTTTTTGAAGAATATTAAGTTACTGCCTTCTTACTTGGTATGGAACTTTCGAAAGTAGGAGTAATACAAAGCAAAAATACAGTAACTGTAAAAAAGGGGTAAAATAAAAAAAATATTAAAATTACTGATATCTGCAAAGAATAAGGTTATATGGAGTAACAATACTGCCTCATGTCCAATAATCTACCTACAACTACTTGGGCTGGACAACAAGATAACTTTAAGGTCATTTTTCTCAGTTTGGTGCTCTGTGCAGTTACTGCCTTTTTGCTTTGTAGGGCAGTATATGTGGTTCTAAATCCGAAACGTATCCAATCCAGGAACATGCGACATGAATGTAAACACTCAAACCGGAATTCACGCACCTTTGTGCTTTTAGGTGCAGCTGTGCAGCTGAACATTGTTGTTTTATTCTAAGATACAGACAACATTTCTCCCAAATTCCAAAAAAATATTGTCATTTAGAGCATTTCTTTAAAAAAAATTAGAAATGGCTGAAATAAAAAATAAAGATGCAGAGCTTTCCGACTTCAAATAATGCAAAGAAAACAAGTTCATATTCATAAAGTTTTAAGAGTTTAGAAATCAATATTTGGTGGAATAACCCTGGTTTTAATCACAGTTTTCATGCATCTAGGCATGTTCTCCTCCACCAGTATTACACACTGCTTTTGGATAACTTTATGCCACTCCTGGTGCAAAAAAGTCAAGCAGTTCAGTTTGGTTTGATGGCTTGTGATCATCTTTCTGCCTTTTAATTAAATTCCAGATGTTTTCAATTTGGTAAAATCAAAGCTCAAAACTCATCATTTTGAGTGGTCTCTTATTTTTTTCCAGAGCTGTATGTATGAGCAATACATTAAGAGCGGTAAGCAATATTGTAAATAATGAATCTGCATTCAGATTTGAAACACGTCATTATAAAAAATTCATCACTACGTTTCTTTCTTAAACAAAAGGTTATTCATCGTTTCCTACAAATAGTTATATGATTCTGAACTTTTGACTGGTGGTGTAATTCAGTGCTAAATCACCCCATTCCCACAGTTCAGTTGAGGGATTCTAATTACTGATTCTTGTTCACTTTATGATGTAGAAAGGGATATTAAATGGAAGTCCAGAGAGTCAGCGCCTCATTTATGCCATCATTAGAGCCTCTTTAACTATTAAGCCATGCTTTCAGCCTCTCAGTGCTTTATCAGCTCTGTTAAATATCCCCACTTCCATTAGAGCAGTGTCCTTTTTAGGATAACGAGGGACATCTATTTAATTATATTAGCTTTACTTGTTAAGGGCTTGCCTGCTCTTTGGTACATTATTATGGGTAGAATGCTTTTCTCATCTGTGACTGACCCAGTACTCACTAAAGTTATTGTCTGATCTCTGCTTCCCCCATGTGGACTTGCAATGATAGTGCAATATTTAATCCAGCTTTATTAACAGTGGGTCTTCATGCAAGCACAAACTACATTAAGTATAGAGTGATATTTTTTAATTAATTTTACAGATGATCCAGACAAAAGAAATGACCTGTGGGTCCTTACCGAAATGTTAATGTGAACCTTCTGACACTTAGGGCCCTATTTTAGCGATCTATAGTGCACCGGTCAATTGCAAATCGTGCAGATGGATTTAGGGCGTGTCGTGTGTCTTTGGTATTGTGAGCCCAAAAAAAATACACCTTGAGCAGCTCGAAATGCACAAAAGGCATTTACTAATTATCCTAATTAATCATGGGTGTGTTTTAGGTGTAACAGGACATCATTGTGTCACTTGCCATTCTCTTTAAGAGGCAGGTGAGCTCTGCGTGTTTGTATCTTAGCAGCTCAGCGCTTTGTGCGTCTCAGCAGAGGATACTGATCTGCACATTCCCACTGTGTAGGTACACCAGCAGCTCATATAAGGGAACAGTAATGTTATTTTATTCTGTATTCTGTTTATTGTTGAGGTGAAAGTGGGGTTTAAGCTCTGCTGTGTGTGTTTCTGTGTGGTGTACGAGTGCTGGGCAAACATATAGGAATGGACTCTTATGATTGACTGTTGTCTAGGTTAATTTCAGTCAGTGGCACACCTGTGTTTTCCACCGCCAAAATAGCAACACCTCACTTCCAGACACTTCCACACCCATCAGTATAGATTTATTCCTAAACTCTAACGCTATTGCAGCAGCACAATTCCACCAAACCATGCATAGTGCGAGAACACCCTAAGTGACCACCTACTCAAGAAAGTTTCATTCCAGTTGGTTGATTCCTTCCGGGTGCAAGTTTTTGCTTTTTTTTGACAATGTGTGCACATGCAAATGGTGTAACAGAAGAAAGGCTTGCTTTGAAGATCTCATTTCAAAACCCAACTCAGGAAATGCTGAAACAGCTGCAGCAGCCCCAGCTCAGCCTCAGGACTGACTCTGAGTTTGATAAACTCGTAGACTCTTCACAGGATGTGTATTTATTTAAAGGCCTACACTATTAAATGTTTGTCATCCCAATTATTCATATAGAGAAAGCTCTTATCTAGAAGAGCTCACAAAAAACGAGTGTTTACTTTAATAAGACAGCGGGAATGAGGTTGGCAGCTGCTGTGCATAATGATTTTACAGCAATAAGACAAGCTGAAGGGTGAATGTACATCACCCTCCTCACACTGATGAAGAGTACACAGAGTACACAGCACTTCAGCTATCACACTATCAATTACCAAACTTTTTTTAGTTTGTTCTCATAGCTGTTTTGTAAAAATATGATTTAGAAGTCTAAATTTTACCAGATTTCTTTTTTTTGTGCAGGAACTGGATGAAGCAAAATTTGTTTAAACCAAATACGAACCTCTAAGCACTAAAGTCTAGGTCAGAAATCTTGCTGTTTAGGAAATGAGCCAAAAGACACTTTTGATTCCATGAGGAACCAAGCTTGTGAAATGAGTCTGCAGAACCTTCACTTGAGCTCATTCCTGGTCCTGGAGATCTTCCACCCTGCAGACTTTACCCCACCCACCTCAATCTCACACCTGATCCAGCTAATGAAGGCCTTCAGGGATATGTCAGTATCATCTGTTCTCACCTTCACGGCCCCTGTCAAAGCACTCATCACAACATCTTCCTATCATCTTATTTAGAAATCCCAGCTTAACCCTTTCAGACCCTGTGTCTATTGCAATGGACATTAGGTGTTTTCTTCTTACTTCTGTGTTCTTGCACTTAACCAAGACTTAGATCTATAAGCATAGACATTTATCAGTAAATAAAACAGCAGATTAGCCCCGCCCACTGCTTTGGAAAAAATAAAAAGTAAAGTAACCCCTAACACTCAGACATTTTTGTCACTTTTCTGCCTGATATTACATGCCTATATATTGATGATTTGTATCGAAACATTACTTAAAGTTTCATGTTTGATAAGAAATGTGTCATGGTGAGCACAGAATACAGACACGTGCAGATACTGATAAAATTGTGTTTATTATAAAAAAAGAGATGTAAGACGTAGTCGATACAGAAAAATGGGTAATCACCACTAACCAGAGCAATGAAGACAAAACCATACCATAAACGAGAGACAGTCCAGAGTTCATACACGAGAGGTCCAATGTCAGAGGTAATCCAAGAGGCAGTAGAGAAAACACAGTCCAGGTAATACACAAGCAATCCAAAATCAGAGGCAAAGGCAATAATCGGCATCGAGAAAACAAAGGCAAGGTCATACACAAGATAAACTGAGACAAGAGATATAGAACGCTTTGTAAAGAGGAGAACCTACAATACGCGGCGTGAGTGTTTGTGTGGAGTGCTCTTTTATAGTACCAGTAATCAGTATTCGGGACTTCCTGGAGGAAGCAGGTGAGGTGTCACGTGACCAGGTGAGTGCATGATGTCAGCGGGTGGTGCATTCTGGGTAATGTAGTTGTTGACCTGAGAACCTCCGTTAGAGCTGGGTGTGGAAGGGACAGAGGAGCTAACAGCACCAGACCTGACAAAATGTTACTGAATATCATAACTGTAATTGTAATAAATATAAAAAAAACTGTAAGAAAATATGCAACTTTCAAAATATAATATAAAATATATGAATAGAAATAATAAAATTGGCACTTTTCTGATCTTTTCATGAACATTTTAAAATGGATATTTTTCTAAATACAAATCAAACAATTTAGGTCCTCCAAACCTTATGTTTCGTCACGGTTGTCTAATTTTTTATGGCTATTTTTTAAACATGCAGGATTTAGAGTTGATTCCTCCTAAAACTGATCTGAAGTTTTGAGTTTTTGAGTGGAGTAGAGAGTGAACAGATACCTTCTCTTATATCTCTTTTCCACCAACAAAGTGCTGGTTCCGGAGCCAGTTCCTGCGAACCTTTTAAGAACCGGCCCGTGTTTCCACTGCTTTAAGGAGTCACTCACTAGGTATGTTAATGTGGGCGTCAACAGAAGCGTCCTTTGGCCGCACGCGTCACAGGTTCGCTAGTTCCAGACCAGCAAGATTGTGGGGCCAGAAACGCGTTGGAAACGCAAAGAACCATTCAGGAACCTGGCACCAGCACCGGCACAATGCTGCTGGAAAAGCACCTTTAGTGTCCTGTAGGAGAGTCTCAAAAGCCCTCAAAGTTTTCAGGATGTAAATAACTTATTTTACTGCAGAAAAAAGTGTGTTTTGTATCACCTACACCTGTAGCTTGTATACGGGCCAAGGCCTGTTAAGGGGTTAAACACTAAAGTAAAGCATGGCAGCATCCCAGCCAATAAAGCTGAGCAAACTTTTCCCCTCATCATGTTTTTTACTGTTTAAGAATGATTGAACAAAAACATATAAAAGTAATATAAAAATGAAATAGGATAAAAGTAATAAAAAAAAAAGTTATAAAACAAATTATTCAACTGCCCTGCTTATTGTCTATGTATGATTGTATTTATGTGTTTACTAAATGTTGTTTTTGAATGAATTACAGACAGAAAAAAGCATTCTGATATTTTTTTATTGCTGGAACATAATTAAGGTCTAAAGGGCTAAATTGGAGGCTGACTCTGTGTCGAAAACACAAGAAATGATGATTTGATGCCTTGCTGCCCACATGATCTCTCTTAGAAGACAGTGTAATGTAGGGAAGGTCTCCAAATATCCAAATAAAAAGGAAACAAATACATCCTAATCCTGGCAGAGCTAGCTTTGCTAGATATGAGTGTTTATCTGGGTTGCAATTAGCTGTTAGCATTTTAGCCCAATTAAATAGAAGACTTGCTTGGCTCGTGAGGCTTTTAAGCCCTGAACGACGTCTCACAGGCTGCAGTGCCTCCAAGGCTGCAGCCCGCCTCTACCAGCTAAACCAATCAAATAACAGGAAACTGGAATCCCGCCCCTTGAGAACACAGCCAATCAGATTAAATCAAGGAATTTCGAGCGCGCAGTTTCACTTTATTTTCTTTTTTTCAGTGAGCTAGCACAGTATAACTGCTACATTTTGGATTTTTGGAAAGGCTGCTGGTCTGTGTTTCTACAGTCAACCACTTGTAAGTACAGATTACCTTCTGGTGAACAAAACTAAACTTTGTTGGAGACTGTTTTTTTTGTTTAGCAGATAAACTGCAGTAGGGAGTTCATCTGACTAACTACATGTTTACAGTGGCATAAGCTAGTGCTATTTTCTTATATCAGACAGACTATGTAGGGTAATTCTAGAATTTAATCTCTTTAGTGAGTAGACTTCAGAACAACCTGTGTATTTCTTTGTAAATTTTAGAATAATGCCATAGTAACTATTTTAAAAAGCTAGCTAACATTTACAACCTCAAAGTCTGATGCTAATGCCTTTCAGACTGCATATCAGTTATGTACAGCCTCAGAGGCAGGCGGTGACGTTGATGCCTCTTAAGCTGTTAGATATACATTATATAATTATAGTCTCCTTCCAGGCTGTTAATCAGTTATGTACAGCCTCAGAGGCAGACGGTGACGTTGATGCCTCTAAAGCTGTTAATTATACATTATGTAATAATAGTCTCCTTCCAGGCTGTTAATCAGTTATGTACAGCCTCAGAGGCAGACGGTGACGTTGATGCCTCTAAAGCTGTTAGATATACATTATATAATTATAGTCTCCTTCCAGGCTGTTAATCAGTTATGTACAGCCTCAGAGGCAGACGGTGACGTTGATGCCTCTAAAGCTGTTAGATATACATTATATAATTATAGTCTCCTTCCAGGCTGTTAATCAGTTATGTACAGCCTCAGAGGCAGGCAGTGACGTTGATGCCTCTAAAGCTGTTAATTATACATTATGTAATAATAGTCTCCTTCCAGGCTGTTAATCAGTTATGTACAGCCTCAGAGGCAGACGGTGACGTTGATGCCTCTAAAGCTGTTAGATATACATTATATAATTATAGTCTCCTTCCAGGCTGTTAATCAGTTATGTACAGCCTCAGAGGCAGGCGATGACGTTGATGCCTCTAAAGCTGTTAGATATACTTTATATAATTATAGTCTCCTTCCAGGCTGTTTATCAGTTATTTACAGCCTCAGAGGCAGGCAGTGACGTTGATGCCTCTAAAGCTGTTAGATATACATTATATAATTATAGTCTCCTTTTAGGCTGTTTATCAGTTATGTAAAGCCTCAGAGGCAGACGGTGACGTTGATGCCTCTAAAGCTGTTAGATATACATTATATAATTATAGTCTCCTTTTAGGCTGTTTATCAGTTATGTAAAGCCTCAGAGGCAGGCGGTGACGTTGATGCCTCTAAAGCTGTTAGATATACATTATATAATTATAGTCTCCTTTTAGGCTGTTTATCAGTTATGTAAAGCCTCAGAGGCAGACGGTGACATTGATGCCTCTAAAGCTGTTAGATATACATTATATAATTATAGTCTCCTTCCAGGCTGTTTATCAGTTATGTAAAGCCTCAGAGGCAGGCAATAATGTTTTTGTCTTTTGTGTTGTTAACCATTTGATGTGCTACATGGGTAAAAAATGACCCGCAATCATTTTCTATGTGACTTTATGTATGTCTGAGGGTTTCTATGATATATCTTCACAATAATGAATCAAGTCATTTAGAATTTAACAAATGGGTCAGAAAGGTCTTAAACTCAACACAGCTCCTGTCACACAACTCAGTAACATTCTAAGGCAATAACATTGCCTTAGAAAATAGTTGATGCCAGTAGTGAAAGATAACTGTACAAAATATTTGAATAGGTTCAGTTTAACTTGAGAGTGAGTGCATTATCTCTCAGGAAGTTACAAGTAATAATTATTAGCTGTTGATATATTCTATTTTAGTTAGCCAAATCTATTGTAGTAAGTTAATTACTGTAGTTAGCTTAAGTAAGTATGTTGGAAGGCCATTTAACTACATATCATTTTTGTGATAAACATATTCTTGGTGACAAAAACTGAAAATTGAAAATATGATTCCAAAAATATGCTTTAAAGACAAAAATGTGTGCATTATAGAGGTAGTTATACAAAAAGGGCTCTTATTCAAAAAGTAAGAAAGAAAAAAATAAAATGAGGATGTATGATGATCAAAAACAAGTTAATTGAGGAATACCTTAAATTCTAAATAACGAAATTAATTTACTGCTATAAAAACATTCAGCCATACATGAAGTTTCCTAGAAAATGAATGATCCATTTTTACCCATGTTGCACATTAGAGGGGTTGTGCATATGTTGCACATCAAAGGGTTAACAGAACAATACCTCCTTGTAAACTAATTATCGTTAGTAATCCAAAAAAACCCACTGTTCCTGATATATAGCCATAATCTCTGTTAATGACGTGTGCAAGGGCTATTCATTTTTAAAGCAACAGATTCAGTAGTTATATTCCTATTTATAAGTAAAGGCAAGGTGGAATCTGAGTTATCTTAAATGCCATTACTCTAGAATTCTGTTTTAGTCCTCTATGAGTGAAAATACATCTATTTTGCTTGATGTTTTGTGAAACCTAAGTTGTTCATACCAAATTGACTAATGTTATATTTTTCAGATTATGATGGAAGAATTTTGGGAAAAGGCTGTGGATGAAAAAATACGTAAGGACAAAGATCCTCGAATTCAGCGAACAATTAAAGTAATGAACAATGAATCACAAGAGACTTTTATGAAGAATCACTTGCAATATATGAGAAATGAGAACAAGGGAAATTTTACTTACAGGAAAAACAGACCAAATGTTATACAGTGGAGGTGTGAGCGCTCCAACCATTCATCAGGAAGCTCCTCTGGCAACCCAGAAAAGACACGTGCAAATTCTTGTACAGCTTATGTGTCCTTTCAGTTCATTACTATGAACAACACACATGGATGCATAATAAGAGCTTTGCTTGAACATAATGGCCACAACCTTAATAATCACAAGGAAAAATCTGTGAGCCATATTGATGAAGACTTACTACAAATTATTTATGAATGGTTGTCACAAGGGCTTTCCAACTGTGCCATTCTGGTAAAATCCGTTGAATGGGCAACCAAGAATGGAAAAACAAACCTTTTGGACAGAGGGTATTATGTCACACCTCAAGACATCAGAAACATCAGGAAGACTTTTAATTTGGAGCAACGAATGGATGGCAATGACTGCATCTCTGTGGGCAAATTGGTCAAATCAGATTTAAAGGACAGCATTCTTTATTATCAGCCCCTATCACATGCAGAGAAACAGCCACTCATGATTGTGTATAGTTCACCCTGGCAGTTGGAGCAGTGTAAAAAATTTGGACCCACAATGATATTTTTGGATGCTACCTATAAAGGAGTCACCCAGTATGGTTTTGCCTTTTACGCTGTACTGGTAAAGAACTCAGAAGGTCAAGGGATACCAGTCTCCTTCTTCATTCTAAGTGAAGAATCCTCTGACATATTAAAGGTTTGTCTCCAGAAGCTGCATGAGGCTGCAGACTGTTTAACACCAAGGTAATTCATTAACAGTTTGCTCTATATAAATTATTTTGTATTCTTGTAAATGTGGTAACTTTTTATATATATATATGTCTGGCAGATGTGTGATGGTTGACCGTGACATGAAAGAAATAAAGGCAATCAAAGCTGTCTTCCCAAATACTTCAGTGTTACTTTGCTGGTTTCATGTGCTACAAGTAAGTTTTTAATATTTCCATGTTAAAATACTATGCTTGCTGATGTTTGAAATGTTAATAATATAGTAAAAATGAACTAAATGTTTATTTCATTTTATTGCAGGCTGTACATCGTTGGTTAATGAGACAAGAGGGGGGAAATCTCAGAGATCCCTCATTACGGAACACTGTAATAAGAGGAATGGTCTCTTTGAAGCAATGCAATACGGTATGTTTAGAAAAAAAATACTCCAGCAAACAAAATATAAGCATGTTTTTTTTTTTTTTTAAAGAAACGTTTGGTTTTATTTCTCTCAAGTGTGTTGCATGACTGTCAAAAGATTATAAAATAGATATGATCACCTATAAACAGGATTCACCTAAAAATATGTTACTAATGGTCTTTAAATGATGTACATTTTTCCTGGTGTTAATCCCAAATAATTTACTGAACCAAAAATTATTTGACTTCATAGGAGATGGAGTTCCAGGAGCATTCAGTAAAGATTTTGTCAGACATTGAGAGAGAGACAAAAAGTGCACGGGTGTCTGATTACCTCAAGGAACACTGGCTTAACATAGGTGTCATGTGGTCAAACTTCGGCCGCCAAGTTTTCCACCATCACAGTGAGACCAACAATGTGGTGGAAAGGTCATTATTTTTTCTTCCATTCACACTTCTTTCAAGTAATAAATTGACATAGATCTATCATATCTAAGTTAAAACTGATGTATTATATATACGTATATTTTATATTATAGTATTATATGTTTATATTTTATATTATATGTATAGTATTGTAACAAAGTAACATTTCCAAGAATCCCTGTGGCATGTTTACATTCTTTTCATTTAAGGCACACATTCATTTAAGGTGGTACTGCAATAGTCAATGTAGTTTTAAAATTACTATTGGTGAAAATTATTAAACATTTTATATATTATATAAACTTTTCATTTTAGTTTCACAAAGATATATTGAGTTAATTTAAAAGTAGCTAAAATGCAGAATGTTGATATTTAAAAAAAAAAGCTGTTATGCTTTGCAATATATACATATTTCATTTTTTTTTTAGATTCTTTTTTGGAATGAAGTACAACTTCCTTGCTGGGTATGCCAACAAAAGGGTGGATGATCTTCTTCTTGTACTTAGCAGCCATGTTGTTAAGTATTACAGGTTAGTTAGACACAATGACCTCCATGGTGTTTTCATGTACAGATGGTAACTACAGAAAAATAACTAAAGAAATATTTACCATTAAATATTCTGTTGTATGTTTTTTTTTCAGTCACCTAGATGCTTTGAAGGCAGCAGGTCGTTTGAGACCCAAGACTTCAGATGCTCTACTGGGAGTTGAGAGGATGAAATCACGTGGACTTGACCACAGTGTCTCTTGGCAGTGTGAGGGAAAGTGTAATGTTCCCTCAGAAACAGTACCTGGTCGTATGTATCTTGTAGATTTGGTGTACACTACATGCACTTGTGAATATGCAAACCTGGGTAACATGTGTAAACATGTATTACTTGCAAAGTGTGTCTCAGCCAGCAGTGACATAGATGTGAATGGATTACGACAAACAAAAGCTGACATTTTGTACTCTAGAAATGAATATGTCCTTGATAAATTAACAGTTGTAGTGCACAGCAATGGTCACATTGGCATAGTAAATATGAAAAACATGCAGTGCTCTTGCTTGTCAAATAGTCATGGAGAGGTTTGTGTGTGCTTGACCCTCGCACAAAAATTAGTTGGAAACACTGACCTTGAGGAAGTAGGAATGTGTGTGACTGATTCAGGCCCAACTGATTCAGAAGAGCCTCTGACAAAATGGTGCATAAAAGACATGGTGAGTGATTTGAACAGTTGGTGTAACAGTACTGACTATAAGACCTCCCTAGAGGTTTATTCAGGTGTTAAGCATGTGCACAAACTGGTATTTGGAAGGTACACAGCAGTAACAAGAAAAAGGAAAATTGAGAGGCTCCACAGCTATAGGAGACGTGTTGAGTTGGCAAAAAAGCATCTGCATGATATGCACAATTATTCTTTTTCTGAAAGGGGAAAGAGGCAAAATCAAACCCAACATAGTGATGGAAAATTCAAAAGAAAAAGATCAAATCGGAAGACTAGGGTTAGATAAATATGTAAATATATGGACCTCTATGCTCCTCTGTATGGAGGCTATGTGTCAGAACAAAACTATGTATTTGAATTGTTACAGAAAAATTATTTTAAAAAATCTTAAATCTGAGTGAAATTCAATATAGGAATATTTAGATTATTTCTAGGTTTCAGTTTGACACATAATCTTTGCACAATTTAAAAGGCAGCTGGTGATTTTGAATAAATTATAATGCACCGGAATATCAAATCAGAACAACAGATACACTGTTTTAATCTTAAACCTAATTGGATTAACACCAATTCCAAATTTTCAATTATATTGTGTAATAATGATTATCTTTGGGATTAAAAAAAAAATCTGATTAGCTCTATGTTACAACTATACACACAATAGCTGTCTGGAATATAACATACAGTAACTTTATAGTTTTTATTTACTTTTGTGCAGAAACATGAAATACAGTGGCCAGTGTTAATATGGAATATTGATTACTAATGCTTGCATGAACGGTGATTAGATTACAATGTATATACTGTTTGTCTGAAAATGTACAGTATATGTGGTAGATACATGTACTTAAAAGTAAAACACCTCTTAATTGTAGAACAGAAACTTTGCAAGTAAAATGTTTTTTTTTATTATTAAATGGTATAATGATGTACAGTGTGAATTTCTACAGAACTGGAAAGATTCGAAATTGTATTCTTATACATGCAATTATAGTATGTAAACTGAAATTAAATGTGCACTGAAAATAAAAATATCACTTTCTGAAAAACACAAATGAATCTTTATGTCCAAATGTCCAAAAGTATTTTAACTGTTTAGCTGAATAGAATCTAGTAACAAAATTCAACGTCAAGCACCATGTAAGAAAATTAACATTTATTAGAACAACAGGATGGAGTATAACTAAATTATTAACTTGTTTGGTCTGAACAAAATAGCAGGTGTGAAAGGTGCCTTGATCCATGGTTCAGAAAATAGGACCATTATTTGGTCCAACCAAAAAGAAATGTGTTAAAGGTCTGAATGTGCTGAACCATGGTCTTTTTCAAAGGCAGTGTGAAAACCCTTTTCTAGATGGTTACTGATTTTCAGACCAATTGTTTTCACCCATTAAACAATGGAATAAGAAAAAGATGCAGTGCTGAAATCAAACTCCCCTTCATAGCGCAGTTGTATGGATACAACATATTATGCTAGTGATTCTGTATCTACTTTAACTGTAAATTAGACCTAATTTATAAACAGAAAAAATGGAATCAGATACACTCATTCTGCTGTGTGATGCACCTGCACTTCTGTTTGATTCTGTCAGTGAGGTAGAATTTAGCACAACATCTGGAAAAGCAACTCACTGAAATTACAATATTTTACAGACCAGTTAGTGTAAATTACAGGGAGACCACATGGGTGATAACTGGATGTAAATTATTGCAATAAACTGCCACTTAAAACCAAAACGAACTTCAGCTTTGTTTCAATCTTGTTTCAGACTTGGTTTGGACTAAGTCTTATTCTGCAGCACTATACTTTCTGATCTCTGAGTCTGCCACCTTTCCCAGGACTGAAAAGAAAACATCGAATAATTTTAGGCCAAGGCCATGAGTAACTAAGTCAAAGGCTCTTGCATGCTGATGCAGCTGGGTTTTGGCTTCGTTTAGAAGGTCTCTGTAAAAATACAAAAAAAAAAAAAAACAACAACAAATAAATACTTTTTAATGCAATAATCAGCATGCTTTGGAATTTATCATCTTGCAAAGGAACATGCATTTTGTTGTTAATGGATCTGCATTTCTATTTTACTGTACATGCAACACATGTGTTGAAGATGTAGATAAACCTTCTAGCATATATTTCTTAATTTACAGTTTATTATACTTACTTGAAAAAAGCAAGTCTTGTGATGGAAGGTGTTTATTGAAATGATTCATAATCAATGACGTGTGATGATTCATAAACAATGACGACTATTAATGATATTACTTTTTGTTCTATGCGATGATAATGTGTACTGTGACCATTCTACCCTCAGTGAGCTTTTTTGAAATGCTGAGTAAGAGTTTTCTCTATCTGGCTATGTGTATGTGTTAAGGAATGCACGTCACAGTTGTTCTACAAATTCTGGCGCCAGGGTCATCTTCCTTTCTGCTTGCAATGTTTTGAGAACCAGCCTGATATGCTCACTAAGGGATTATGTCATATCACATGTCAGAAGAAGTTGACGTGTCACAATGGTGGCACTGTGCCCATAATTGGGAAGTAAGGGATGGGAGGATCTAAAAGGTATAAAGAGAGCTTGGCACCTCTTGCAAGGGAGGAGTTCACTCTGTATTCATTACGTGTGGCTTCTCAATAAATCTTGTTACTCATTCTGATCAAGACTCAGAGACTCTGAATATTTCTTTCTTCCTGTCATTATTTTTCCACCACAATTTGGCGTCACGGAACAGGATGAGCATGGTCTTGCGGCGGAGGGGGAGAGACTAGCACCTGCCGAGGACGCTCTCCAGCAAAACAGCTGGGCCCCAGAAGCAAGGGAAAATTCCACAGAATAAAGGACAAGTACCGCGGGGGTAAGTGCGGCCTCTCCCCCCCATTCGCAAATCCAGGCCTCATCGACAAACATTGGTGGTGAGTGACAGGTTAACTAATTTACTCATTAAGGAAATTTTAAATGTAAACAATTGTTCTTAAATTAATTTACTCCCCTCCATCCTTCCTTCAGCACTCCGCCCTGGACAGTGAATAGTTACATGACGGTGTACAAGACTAGCCTGGTCGTGAGGCCTTTATTGATGTATGTAAATATATCTTTAAAGTAAAGAGAAGACTAGCCTGGTCGTGAGGCCTCTATTGATAGACGTGTCATTAGAGTATAGGTCCCGGGACCGTGGGGAGGAGTGCATAAAATAATACTAATAGTACAGGGTACTGATTGTGTATTAAGCAGGGATAGAAGAAGGAAGGTGAGACGTGATTATTGGGGCTAAATTACTCTGAGTCATTAAAATCGAATGAGAGAACAAAATGGGATCCCAAGTAACTAAAGAATTGAAATTTAATCCAAAAATTCATGACGCAGCTCTTTTCAATCAAATGAGCCAAGACTATATGTGTATGTCTGTGTGTGTGTGTGTTTATGTAGTGTTGTTCAAAGGTTTGGAATCATTAGCATATTAACCCAATATACATATATTAAAGTAGGGCAGAATATTGAGCCATGCTGGAACTGTTCAATGTAACATGTTTCATTATCTTTATGGAAAATGCTGTAGAAATCTGAGGATGGCAGTTTAGTGAATATGTGAGACTGCTTCATGTTTAAATAGTAGTGATGAGTTATGTACAAATGTCCACATTGTGAAAGTCATCCCTGATTGAAACAGAAAAGAGATGAGGATTCCAGGCTTTTGATACAATGTGTGTGTGTGTGTTTCTGCGTGTGTTGAATAAAGCAGTGAGAGAGATAGACAAAACATCTCTTCTCTGCTATCTTCTATCACATTTGGTGTGTGTGTGTGTGTGTGTGTGTGTCTGTGCGTGTGTGTAAGTGTGTATGTTTCTAACATTTGTCTAACTCTGATATTCTGTAAGCGAATCTAATGATGAATATAATGTGTGTGTGGCTGTGTCAGAATCGCTCCCTATTCCAGAAATAGTGCACTATATAGTGTAAAACCATTTTTGCAGTACTGTTTAAAACCCCAGCAGTACATTCTGTTCCCTATATAGTTCACTATGAAAAACCTAATGCATCACAAAATTTAGAAATTCCAAAATATACTATAATGCAATGCAGTGCTGTTGTATTAGACGTCCTCAGAGCAGGACAAACATGGTTTATTGTTTGGTTGTTCCATAATTCGTTTAGTAAATAGAAAATGCTACATAGTGAAAGAGTTAATGAGTGAGCCATTCTGAACACAGCTTCTGTCTTCATGTGGTTTAGGCCTTTTCTATTATTATTCTTTTTTTATTGAGACTGATTTCAGCTCAGTCTCAGCTGAATGAGATTTAAAGAATACACATATCTAATTTCTCTAGTGGTTCTCATGTATCTCAGTCTATGCTGATCTTTTGATTCTCTTAATGAGGATGGTAGATTTTAGAAACCAGTAAGGAAAGATCTTACTTTCTTTGGAAAGCTTTAATTTGACAAACTTAATATTGTATCTATTACGAGCTGCAGTGAATTGGGTCTCTCTTTCTGACTTTTAAACAAGGAGACATCAGATGTTTAAAAAAAAAAAAAAAAAAAAAAAAAAATGGAGCTTTTTGTTTTGCTTTCCATATGTTTTCTATTTCTCGCAATGAAGAACTTGCTTGCATATTCTTGGCTATATTTTGAGTCCCCATCAGAGCACAACAATATAATGTTAATGTTTATACAGTTTAGAAATATCAAGCATCGTTTGGCTGGAAATAATTTTTGTTTTAGTTATTTCATGAGGCTAAACAATTTTTAACCATGTTAGAATTCCTTTCAGGATTTCTTTTTTTATTATTATTTTTTTTCTTTTAAAGTTTTTTTTTTGGAGGGATTTTTTCTCTTTTGACTGATTGTTGCTCAGTGCTGTTTTCTGGGTGTTTGAGAAGGCGGGGGTGGTGCTCATCACAGGAGTTTTGACCCTCAGAGACAGGGTCCTCTGCAACAGTACTGTGAACATCATCTGAACCAGAGCACTTCATTAGGAGAGTCTCAGATGAGAGACTGTGTTTGGTCCAGCTGTCGGTCGATGGCTGGACTGCGTCTTCACCGGACCTGCTGTGATTGAAATGTTACAGCACTGGTCCAGGAAACTGGTTTCAGATCTGGAAGAACTGAGCGATCAGAGACCGCTTCAGACAGCACCTGCTCAACCATCAACACCACCCACCCCCAGCAGCCAATCAGCCCAGTGGATTCACCCCTCAGCCTGAGCCAGCAACAGAGACGTGAGACCAGATTTTTTATTTTTATGCCTGTTTACTTTTTTCCATTAAAAGGAGTGATTTTATTTAATTTTTGATGTTTATGCCTCATGTAGAAAATGTTTGGTTAAACTTTAAATCTGGTGGTGACTCAAATTATGACTGTTTTACCTTTCTTTTTAAGAGAAAAAAAAAAAAGGGAGGTTTTAGCTTTTTTGGTTTCTCTTTTAAATAGTGTTTCTCATCAAAAACTTTGATGAATTAAAAATAATATCTAGTTCAGGGAAAAATCTTTAATTTCATTGTAAACAGTAGCCAAACATGGTTGCTGGGCAGATTAATACATTAAAGGCCTATCACACATTGGCCCTCAATTTTCACTGGAAAGTTTTTTTTTTTTTAGGTTTACATTATGTAATTTATGTTGCCTAATGACTATGATTTGTATAAAACATTTTTAATAACAATCATCTCCATTAAGGCTTATGTAAGGGAAGTTGTTTACTGGCTTTTGACAAAATTAATACATATAAACTCAGATGTAGTTGTAACTAGCTAAAGTAACCAAGCATGCTGGCTTAAATAAAAATCAACCATTTAAAATCTTATTAATACATCAATGTAGACTATCAACTACAAAAAGAGCTTTGCTTGCTCCAAAGGTTTTTTAAAAATATATATATAGGGTAAGATAGAAATCTTTCTCTTATATGTGCATTAATATTAATGCTAAATTAATTCAATATATATAATAATAAATAGCTTGCTAAACCACCAGCTAACAGTCTTGCAACTATGCCAAACAAGTGAAACTTAAATATGTTTTTATTTTTTGCAATTAATTTACAGGTAGCACAGTTCGCAAAATATATATTGGAACTGAACAAGGAAAATAAATATTAGGCCAATAACTTCAAACAGGACCACTGCAGCTCATAGCTTCAAAATCACTGTCATAGGAACTAGTTAGTCTAAACTTAGGTGGACCATGCCTACAACAGCTTGTGGACACAACTCCACACACATTTAAATTCTAACATCAGCCAAATGTTTTTAGACTCAAGTTAACAGATGGAAAATAAGTTTACGAAGGATATAGAGGAAATGCACTGACTGCATCATACTCATCAGTGTTTTGGAAGAACTGAACTCTCTACTTAATAACTAAAATAAAAAGGGGGTGTTTTATGCTCTTTGTGTGTTCGCCCTCAAATAACAGCACTAATCAGACTAAATATTCTGAACAATGCTTTAAGGATTTCTGAGTATGTGTAAAGTTGAGGATTGTTTGTCTACAGATTGGCATTAAGAATTTTGGCACATAACAAACTATTTTAAAATAAATAAAACTAAGATTAATCTGAAGTGCACAAATAAGTTTTAGATGTGCTTCAAAGGAAGAACTGGGTGATCCCTGATGGATATAAACTGATAGAGAGTTACAAATCTTTGGTGCATAAATACAGAATGCAACGCTAAATGTTCTCAACAAATGAGCTGGAATTGTCGATCTGTCAGGAGTCCTGATATATACTTAGCTGCTAAGCAGTTAAGAGATTTTTACACTTTTTACACTAAATGAATATTAAAATCCAATCTAAATAATCTTCTCTCTTTTTTATGTGTGTGAGTTAGAACTGTAGCTGCAGCATTTTGACCACAATGTAATTTGTAAATTGTAGAGAATAATAATTGTAATCCAGAGAATAATGCATTACAATACTCTAATCAAAACAAAGGTGTAGATCAGCTTCTCAGCATCTAGTGTAAGAAAATGTCTAATTAATGTATAAAAAATATATACATTATTGTGGTTGAAGATTAAATTAGACAATGTGAAAGGTTAAAAGAAAATATGAAGGCATTTGATAAATAAATGTTGAGACTATGTATTCTATAGTCTAGAGCGAAAACAGTGACAATGTTGAAAAACATTGACTTGATTTTAACACTTTTAAACTTCATGTTGTAATTCTGGGAAAAAAAAAAAGAGAGAAAGTTAATGTAGTAAAATTTGTTTATGAATCTTCTCAGATCCATGGTGGGCATGACGAGGCAGGGAGAGTCCGGCGTGGGGACTGGTGTGCAATAGGCCCCAGCATGTCCACAGCTGAGATGAAGAAACACTTGTTCTCATACTCTGTATGCGGACACTTGTCATTACTCCCGGGGCTTCTTAGGCGTTATGTAGACCATCATGGAATCTTGGATGATTCCATTTGGTCTAGAAGGGGGGAGTGAAGGGTGTGATTGGAGATAACCACACCTTCACACTCTTATTCTTAAATGTTTTATACATTTATATATACAGTTATTATTTTTACTGTTCACATTATAATTCACTTAATAACCTTATGATCTCTGCTCTCTTTTTAACTGTCACTATGACAAGGCTTTGGAGGTTGTTTTTTTTTTTTTTTTTACTTTTTTCAGGAATCAGGAAGGTCAGAGTGTTTTCATCAACAGTGAGAGCTGTGAGGAGAATGTGACCCTGAGTGGCAGAGAAGCTTCACTGCTGTTCTGCTGTTCTGGGACCAGTGCATATGAACTAGGAGACAACAAGTTATCTGAGTGAAGTGCTGGAAACCTCTCCTCAGATAGCCAGAAGATCTTTACATCCACTCTTTTCCTCTGTCTCATCTTCTCACAGACTTTAGGACACTTAAGGACTGTCTGCTGTGTTCATGAAGGACACAGTGCTGAACAACATCATGATAAGAATCTGTTGCTCAGACAGGCTGGAGCTAATCACGTCATTAAAACTGGACAACATGCTGTTAACTGGACTCTGCTGACGTAATCATATTGATAAGTTCTGTACAATCACATGTCATTTGCAAAATGTATAACTGCTTGGATGAAGTATGAGGAATTCTCTCTGGCCCTCGACTGGCTTTAGTTTATTTCTTTCTTTCTTTCTCTCTCTCTCTCTCTCTCTCTCTCTCTCTCTCTCTCTCTCTTGCGCGCGAATGTGTTGACCTATCGAGATTTTATTTGTTGATGTACTTTTACTCTTTTCTAATATATATATCTATTAATTTTTGTTCCGCCATATGCAGAAGAAAGGCCAGTTTCCTGCAAGTTACAGTAGATACAATAGAGTTAGATACTGCATTTGGGCTAGACCGTTTGTTTAATGAAGGTAAAGAAAATTAGCTGTAAAAAGAAAATTTCATTATTGATTCAGAATCAAAGGGGGGAGTGTGATGGAAGGTGTTTATTGAAATGATTCATAATCAATGACGTGTGATGATTCATAAACAATGACGACTATTAATGATATTACTTTTTGTTCTATGCGATGATAATGTGTACTGTGACCATTCTACCCTCAGTGAGCTTTTTTGAAATGCTGAGTAAGAGTTTTCTCTATCTGGCTATGTGTATGTGTTAAGGAATGCACGTCACAGTTGTTCTACAAATTCTGGCGCCAGGGTCATCTTCCTTTCTGCTTGCAATGTTTTGAGAACCAGCCTGATATGCTCACTAAGGGATTATGTCATATCACATGTCAGAAGAAGTTGACGTGTCACAATGGTGGCACTGTGCCCATAATTGGGAAGTAAGGGATGGGAGGATCTAAAAGGTATAAAGAGAGCTTGGCACCTCTTGCAAGGGAGGAGTTCACTCTGTATTCATTACGTGTGGCTTCTCAATAAATCTTGTTACTCATTCTGATCAAGACTCAGAGACTCTGAATATTTCTTTCTTCCTGTCATTATTTTTCCACCACAGTCTCCCCAGTGCAACATCCTTGTTGGCTAACTCCATGAGTTGAATGTCATCTGGAATGTAAGCTGCTGCCATCTTCCCCAAGCTGTCTGCCAGCTCACAAGCTTCAGCTAATACAACAAAAGTCAAGGACAAAAATGTAACAAGTATTACTATATATTTTTTTTATTTGTCATCATGAACTATTTTTTTGGTGTGTTATAAACAAACACAGATTTAATTTAACTTATAAAAATAATTTACCCTCAGTTAATTTTGAGCACATTGACACCACACTTGTTAAAGGTCCAGGGCTGACACCCGCATTTTGAAGCCTTTGTTTCAACTCCTGTTTCTTGTTCTTATCAACACGAAGGTAGGAGACGAGGGTATTTGCAGACATATTTTCCGGGGCCCCAACTCTTCGTCTCAACTCGTCCACTGTCACTTGGTATCTTAATGTTTAGGAAGGTAACAACAAGCTAAGTATGTCACATTAATAATACATTTAAACACAACATGATGCATGGGAAAAAACATAAATAACAAGAAATATAAAGGAACTGCTAAAGTTTTTTACTGAAATGTACCTTTTCTGTCTTCGACCAAATGAAAGTGTTAAAACACTTTCTACTTCTTGGAAACTGATATTACTATGAGGTACTGGACGGGTCTGAGAGCTTGTGGAAGACAAGTTGATCTGAGTTGTATATACAGAAGTGTTAGTCTGAGATGTGGATGTAGGTGGGCCAGTTTGAGCAGTAGATATGGAAGGGGTAGGCTGTGACGGGTTGGGAGTGGTCTGACAGGTAGCTGTGAATGGGATAATCTGTGGAGTAGGTGTGCTAGGAGCAGCATGAAGTGATGTAGATGGTGGAGTAGTCTGAATGCATGACATGGATGGAGAAGTTTGGCATGTAGCAGAGGGTAGGGTAGTCTGACATATAGGTGGAACTGTAGGAAGGATATTATGAGAGGTGAGAAAGAGCTGAGAATGTTGACTTGGTTGGACAGCAGTAGATGAATTAGATTGAGCTTGTCTATTACAGGAGACCCTGCTCTTCTTTTGTTTGGTTGTCTGAGTACTGCAGACTGGAGAAAAACAAAGTATTCAGTATGCACACTGACTCTCCTGCTGATTTAATATCCATTTTCTACATTTAAAAAATAAGTAATTAAATAAATGTTTGCTTACTGTTATAAATGATTGATTTTTACTTAAAAACTAACCTTAGTACTACATACAGGGATACATTTCTATGGGCAGATTATTAGTAAAAATAAAAAACTTACCATTTGTCTTCTTTCTTTTGGGTGCCATCTTTAAAAAGAACATAAATACATATTATTTTATAATACAAAATAATACATCAATATTTTCCTATTAAGAGACAAAGCAACCTAAAAAACTATAATTCTGTGAAATCCCCTGAAGTGTTGAGAAGTTTTCCTAATATCTGATCCCGATCATAAACCACATGGAGTCTGACAGTACTTAGAATAATAATTATTCTAGGGAAGCTCCATTTAAAAACAACTAGAAATAAAATTAAAAAAGCAAAGTTACTATTTATCATTTTTATATGACTGCCTCTGAGGCTGTAAATTACTGATAAACAGCCTGGAAGGAGACTCTGTATAATTAACAGCTTTAGAGGCATCAACGTCACCGCCTGCCTCTGAGGCTTTACATAACTGATAAACAGCCTGGAAGGAGACTATAATTATATAATGTATATCTAACAGCTTTAGAGGCATCAACGTCATCGCCTGCCTCTGAGGCTGTACATAACTGATTAACAGCCTGGAAGGAGACTATAATTATATAATGTATATCTAACAGCTTTAGAGGCATCAACGTCACCGCCTGCCTCTGAGGCTGTACATAACTGACAAACAGCCTGGAAGGAGACTATAATTATATAATGTATATCTAACAGCTTTAGAGGCATCTACGTCACTGCCTGCCTCTGAGGCTGTACATAACTGATAAACAGCCTGGAAGGAGACTATAATTATATAATGCATAATTAACAGCTTTAGAGGCATCAACGTCACTGCCTGCCTCTGAGGCTGTACATAACTGATAAACAGCCTGGAAGGAGACTATAATTATATAATGTATATCTAACAGCTTTAGAGGCATCAACGTCACTGCCTGCCTCTGAGGCTGTACATAACTGACAAACAGCCTGGAAGGAGACTATAATTATATAATGTATATCTAACAGCTTTAGAGGCATCAACGTCACCGCCTGCCTCTGAGGCTGTACATAACTGATTAACAGCCTGGAAGGAGACTCTGTATAATTAACAGCTTTAGAGGCATCAACGTCACCGCCTGCCTCTGAGGCTGTACATAACTGACAAACAGCCTGGAAGGAGACTATAATTATATAATGTATATCTAACAGCTTTAGAGGCATCAACGTCACCGCCTGCCTCTGAGGCTGTACATAACTGACAAACAGCCTGGAAGGAGACTATAATTATATAATGCATAATTAACAGCTTTAGAGGCATCAACGTCACTGCCTGCCTCTGAGGCTGTACATAACTGATTAACAGCCTGGAAGGAGACTATAATTATATAATGTATATCTAACAGCTTTAGAGGCATCAACGTCACCGCCTGCCTCTGAGGCTGTACATAACTGACAAACAGCCTGGAAGGAGACTATAATTATATAATGTATATCTAACAGCTTTAGAGGCATCAACGTCACTGCCTGCCTCTGAGGCTGTACATAACTGATTAACAGCCTGGAAGGAGACTATTATTACATAATGTATAATTAACAGCTTTAGAGGCATCAACGTCACTGCCTGCCTCTGAGGCTGTACATAACTGATTAACAGCCTGGAAGGAGACTATAATTATATAATGTATATCTAACAGCTTTAGAGGCATCAACGTCACCGTCTGCCTCTGAGGCTGTACATAACTGATTAACAGCCTGGAAGGAGACTATTATTACATAATGTATAATTAACAGCTTTAGAGGCATCAACGTCACCGCCTGCCTCTGAGGCTGTACATAACTGATATGCAGTCTGAAAGGCATTAGCATCAGACTTTGAGGTTGTAAATGTTAGCTAGCTTTTTAAAATAGTTACTATGGCATTATTCTAAAATTTACAAAGAAATACACAGGTTGTTCTGAAGTCTACTCACTAAAGAGATTAAATTCTAGAATTACCCTACATAGTCTGTCTGATATAAGAAAATAGCACTAGCTTATGCCACTGTAAACATGTAGTTAGTCAGATGAACTCCCTACTGCAGTTTATCTGCTAAACAAAAAAAAACAGTCTCCAACAAAGTTTAGTTTTGTTCACCAGAAGGTAATCTGTACTTACAAGTGGTTGACTGTAGAAACACAGACCAGCAGCCTTTCCAAAAATCCAAAATGTAGCAGTTATACTGTGCTAGCTCACTGAAAAAAAGAAAATAAAGTGAAACTGCGCGCTCGAAATTCCTTGATTTAATCTGATTGGCTGTGTTCTCATGGGGCGGGATTCCAGTTTCCTGTTATTTGATTGGTTTAGCTGGTAGAGGCGGGCTGCAGCCTTGGAGGCACTGCAGCCTGTGAGACGTCGTTCAGGGCTTAAAAGCCTCACGAGCACTTGCTTGACTCCAGCTTCCCTCCATGACCCATAGTGACCTGTACTGACCCCTGCTGACTTTTACCTTGAATTACTGCTGCAATTAAAAATTACTGACTTCAACTGACCCATACTTGCTGCTACTGACTGCATCTGGTGTCTACTGACCCCTATTGATTCCTACTACTAATACTACTATCACGTTGACCCCTACTCACTCATACTAAGCTCTATTTACTAATAATGGCTGCTGTAGACTGTAACTGACACATGACTTGGACCCTTCTGACCCCTACCTTCTTATGACTCCTGTTGATTGCAACCGACACCTACTGACTGTCTTATTTTTTCTGACCCCACCACTGCTGTAACACTGACCCCTACTGACCCAGACTATAGGTGTATATCTGAGTGTGTGTGTTACCAACCACAATACAGAGCAGCTGCATTTTCTAGCTTTATTTACATTCTGTGTGCGTGTGTCTCAACTGGAACAAACCCAAGAAAAAAATTCACAACACTTTTTTTTTGTGCGGTTTTACACTGAGATGTAAAAGTCAGTCCACAGGTGAGTCAAAAGCTGTAATATAGTTTATTAAATATTGCATAATAATGAAATCACAGCAGTAAATAGTGCGTTTTAAATCCAATATTGTACTGTAACAGCACCGCAAAAAAAGAGGAAAACAACAACAACTGCAAGGTGAGCCTCTGCACGTGGAAGATCACATCATCGTCTTTATGCACTACAGGCATTATTACGTCACACGCGTTAGTAATAAACTCTGGTGATTGCAGTCTCCGGATCTCCGTAATTGTCTCCCGTGACACTTGTGTGCTAAAACAATCTTCATATCCTTCAAAGTAACAAATCAAGGCAAAATGAAAAACGAGGCACAGTTAAAAATGAAGCCATGAGACAAAAAAAGGCATCTCAGTCCTAACACAGTGTCAGATATCCTCGCATTCACTCACTCACTCACTCACTCACTCTCTCTCTCTCTCTTGCCTGACCGCCTGTGCCGAGCAGCTCTTCTCAAAACTCTTCTCATGTAATATAAACTGCTATGATCATAGAGGTTGTTGTAACTTCAAACACTTTCATTCAATCATTCATTTATTCTATACATATTTACAATTACGAAAGGAGAAAACTGATCCGCTTCCTTTGCTCGTATCCAAAGCACAGGTTTCTCAAAACACTATATTCAGATGCTTACGCTGTGTAATGCAGAATGTAGAACTCATCATGGAGAAATTGGTGAAATGGCAGATTTGTTTTGTAGTTCAGGTCATGGATCTACTTTGTTAAACGTTTAGTGATAGAATCACAGACTCTTATAAATAAAGGTGCCTCAGAAGGATGTTTGAGTGATACCATGGTACCTTAAAAAATCATATACTAATTATTTACCAAGACTTACCGAGAACATTTTCTCTTAAGAAATATAAATCCTAACAAACAGAATATGGTTGTGTCCCAATTGCATATCATTACACACTTATACTACTAGGTATATATGCTAAACTGAGGGTAGACCACACCCACTGTGACTGGAAGGAGGAAGGAGAGTTGAAAAAGTTCCTATTGTCTCCAAATATCTAGAAATATTTAAAAACTTCATTATTGGTGTGGATTCGCCAGCTAAGTACAAAAAAATATTGACATATTAACCAGTTTTGTACAAGCAGGAAGTTCCCCAGCCATAGATGCTGCTGTACTTGTACTTCTATTACCTGCGGCTAACAGACGTGAGTAGCTCCTGTCATAGTGTCCATGGTCACAACACCATTTTAAGTATACTTAACTTGACAGTTATCTAGTTATCTACTTATTTGAGTATTAATATGCAATTGGGACACAACGTATCAATCAGAAATCAAATGTATGTATTTTTGTAAGCTCTTATAATGATTAGAAATAAAAAACAATTGTAAATATCAGAATATTCATGAAAAATACATCATTTTATAATTTTGTCATTTTGGTTGGTGAATCAGCTCTCATTTATTTTAAGGATTTAGTAAAGTGTATGAGTGTAGAACCTTTAAATTAACTAAGAACCACAAATGATGGTTCTTTAAACCTTTAAAAGGTCTCTCACACTGACACACCTTACAAAATGTTACCTTTATGGAACCAAAAGTGTTTGTTTCTTCCATCTGAACCATCTGAAGCAACTTTATTTCACTTTATAAGTCAGTGGGTTTTTCTATGTATTTGTACAAGAGAGAGCATCATCTCTCTGGTGTCACACGCCTCACACACTGCCATGACTGCACACCACTGCAGGGAGCAGAGCTTAAACACTCCATGTTTGTCACAGGACATTAAAAAACCCCATGCATGACACATCTTCACCACAGTTCTACTGAGTAAATGGATTATTTTACCCTCTTTTTCACTGAAACCACAACAGAAAATACAGCTACAGCAGAGGAAACGCATCTCGCGTGAACACTATAAATAGTTGGTTGAGTATCCTGCGTCCAGGACTGGAGCAAATGTAGCTTACTCGTATATAAATGGCACTTCAAGATTGGAAGGAGGTACGGCATTTCATTATGGAGCACACATTCCCAACACTACCGAGTGTCCTACACCACTGTCTGATGTAGCTGGCAATGATTATCTAGATTCAACTAGTATAAACATCTGTTAATGCATGCTGTTCTTCATACTCACAACATTCTTCAAAGAAAAAAACCCCAAAAAAACTAAATCTATTATACCATGTTGGCCTACAGTGCAACAGTGTTTTAGGGCCACCTTCAAGGTCATTTTAACTCCATATTTCTAGAATATGTCAATATAAACTATAGTATATTGCAAGATTATGAGAATAAGATCATGGGATATTTATCCACGCTACACTAAAGTTCTAGTGAATTTTATAAATGTGCAAAAAAACTAAATGTTCCAAAAAATAGCAAAAAACAACCCCATCCAAACATTGAAAAACCTCAATGGAACGCATCTTCAGTGGGTACCATAATTTGATGTATCATTATTCTTATTGCTTAGACTTACACCAAACATTGTCCCAATACTCTATACTCTACACAATGTGCAGCTTGTATAAAGCATTGGGGATTCTCTCATCAGCTGGGATGGGTTGCCAGTGATTGGAAAGACTCTAAAGAGCACTGCTCTACCAGAACTGTCTGGTGTGTTTGCACTCCCAGATGTGTGGTAGAAAGATTTCAGCCCTTATTAGGTGGACCACTGTTTGCACTGCCTGAATTCTCTGAACTGCAAAAAATATACAGCCATAAAAAGACTGTAATATGTAAAATGTTCTCCTAAACCCTGCTGCTAATCACAATAGCCTAAGTATCTTTGTGTAACTGTAGCGAATGGAAACATACAGTAACTTATTTAGCTATTTTATTTTTGCACGTAACTTTTGTGAAACATCTGGATGGAAACCCACTAATGTTTTGTTTTTTTGTTGGTTCTCAAAATGCTGTATGATAAATACATTATTCTAGAACTATGGATGCAAAAAACCCTGGGTCTGCTTCTCTTCTGGCCCTAAGACACTGTTGCAGTGTACAAGCCTGATGGAATAAACAGTATTTGGTTGCGTGTACTTACATTTTGCAACTGCAAGTATAATATGCAACGTTAGTCACACTGCTAAGTGCTAAGTGTTTCAAAGGTATCAGCTGATCTATTGACACCAAACCAAACAGTTAATGTCGTCCCTTACCGTGACTTAGATTTCAACAGAAAGCTTACTTCATTATGATCATTATGATCATCAAAATGTGAGACACATGAGAAATAATGAACATGCTCTTTTTCCACTCTGTTTGTATGAAAATAAAGCTGTATTGGACGGATTTCAGGCAATCAGGATGTTTTCAGGGCGCAAATCTGAGCTGTACTCAGCCTTTCAGTCTATAAATCAGTGAAACCTTCATTATCATCTTCATCATAATATAAAAAAGTCATCCTGAATCAGGTTAGGAAGTTTGTAACAGCTTCCATTTGTCACTTAGTGTCACTTAGTCAAGCCAAATTCATAAAATCCAGAAAACATCCTGATCAGTGCGCCACATAGACATAGTTCACATAGACATCAGTGCCAGCGTCCCAATGCTTTCAGTGCATTTGGAGGCCACGTCTGTATCAAACAAAGCTTAAACCACACTAATGTTAAATAAATCGCGCCCCATAAATCTGTATTTCTCAAAGGCAGCAGGTATATAGTGAGCCCAAACTCCTCTTTTACATTTTTCAGTACTAAATGAAGCATTTCTGCATGTTTCACTGACCTTTATCCGGCCCTTTAACCTTCAACTTCAATTACCAATCTCTTAACTGCCTTTAAGTGCCTTCAACCACACTGCGACCCCCCACAACACACTGCAAAGCCCCTATACATTCAAAGCAGAGTAAACTGTTGTGAGTCTTCCATGTTGTTTTAGTCTTCAGAGTTAATTGTCTCTACCATGTTAATGTCAGGTATGTGATGCAGTAAAAATTTGGTGTGCCCCAGCTTTAGTATTTTCAGTGATAAAAAATTATAATAATAAAAAGAATGGTTTTAAATATTTAAAAAATAATTATTAAAGTATTTAACATTTTTTAAAGGAGCTTTTAGCACTTCCTTAGAGAAAAAGGGAAATCATAATTTATATATGATTTTCTTACAAACGAAAATCATTAAATATGTTATAAGATGTTACATTCTAATTTATTCAATTTAATTATATGTTTTATCTGCCGATACAGTTCTGCTTTACCTCATAACCCTCGCCGACATGCCACAAACCTTACTGATCACATACCTGGACATTCACCTAGGCCTGATACAATACTGAAGGGGGTGGGCTTACAAAAATAACACAAGCATACCCTCAGCTCATTGGTAATGGTGTCCAAAATAGGCTGCTATAAGAATAATGTTAGAATCTCTACATACAGAACATTCACTTTCACGTGTTACAAATTAACGGCTTTTACGTAGTTCCCTGGGAAAGTTCCAAACTGCTTTGTCCTCTTGGATGTACCTGCAGAGATAAACACACACAGAAAAAAGAGTAATGAGTCCCAGTCACGCAAGGGAAGGCAGGGAACTGTGTTGCTGGGCTGTGGTTCTGCAGACAGACTGATTTAGTAGCACTGTAACTCTATAAGGCCCAGTCTGTAAGGCATCCAGCACTGTGACTAATGACATACCAACAAACCAGCCGTCATCGCATTTCTCCATGACGTTCACAAGGTCTCCCTCCTGCAGCTCCAGCTCGTCGTCATTCTGTGGCACGTAGCTGTACAGGGCCTGGAATCTGCATGGCAGCACATCACGTCATAAACATGAGACACATGGAGGCCTTGGGGTGTAGAGTCATTATTACACAAGCTGTTCTGTGTTGAGGAAGCAGGCAGATACTGTAGCTTTCTCATTCTCAATCTGTTTCAGTCGTTTTGTGTTCTGTCTAAACATATACTCACCATACACTCATCAAGCCCTATCCGGATGGGATTCGTTTCTCAGGGGGTCCTGGGGTATTTTTTTTTCTTTTATGGGGGTCCTCTGTGCTTTTATTCTCATCAGGATCTACCATGTAAATGTGTTTTTCTCAGACGTCCTCTGTTTTTTGCTGAACTCCGTGGTCATCAGGTAATTTTATTCCCGTCTGGACGCATATCTCTAAATTTTGTCACCTCACGCTTAATAAAATAGCTATTTGTCCACTGCTACACACCATAATTATACTTTGGGCGCATGTTTCCACAGAGATCCACGCCAAAAAAACTTATTGGTCCTCCTGTTTTTTCAATTGCAGTCCGGATGCAAGAGTTTTATTCCTGAGGAGCAATGTAAACATTTTTTCACAGACGTCCCCCTGAGAAACTAATCCTGGATAGGGCTAAAAACTGTGAGATTGCAATGCTATTCAGAAAAAATATTAAGATTATCAGTCAGAAAAAAATTTAAATTGTAAACCGTTTTGGCAACTATTAATCATATAAATGTAGTAGTGTGTCTGGCATCTCAACATGGAGTTGTAGAGGTTCCTAATGGTGTCCTGTGATGAAGAAGCTGATCTGGCATCGAACGAAACTGAACCGAACACCATGACACCAGGCCTTTTGGATGTATGATGTCAGAAAACAAACTGTTGCTCTTGGGGTCAAAATCAACGCCTCCACTCACAGACCTCCCATCATCTGTAGATCATCCATCATCTGCCATTCTAAATCATTTCATGACAGTCTGGCATGACTACCCGCCAGTTCCTGTTGGTTGATCACTGCTGGGTGGAATTATTTTTTTTAACAATAAGTGTATATGAGGGAATTAATGATAAATGTGTGATGTTTAGTTTTATATACATATCATAGTTTATCTTATTTAGCAATTTGATGTTACTCTATAGGACTTAAGGATCTGATATCTGCAAAAACAGAAGATACATGTGTTTTTGTCGGCTGACTGGCGTCAACTCTACATCAAAAGTTATGATGCATAGTTGGAAGAGAGCTAGCACACATAGTTGGACAGAGAACTGTTTGGACAGTGAACCCCATGGTGAGATCAGTGCAGCTCCAAGTCTTCTTCAACTCTGAACAAGTTCCATTTGAAAACTTGTGCTTTGATTTGATTCATTTTTCCATAAGGGTGGATTGTTTTATTTAGAGGCTAGTTTTAAGTCGGCTCTATGGCCTGTTTTTAAGCATCATTGGTATTTAGTATCAAAAACTTTCCATGTTTTGAATCTCAGTGTGTTGAACGTAAGAAGTCAGAAGTTCATCACTACAGAACACTGCCAGAATACACACAAGTGAATCATGAAGGGACTCTCCTCAGCTGTAATGACTGTACTGCTAAATTCATAACCCCTTTAAGAATGATGTTCCTGCATGATCTCTGTAAAGCAGTTAAGTGTTTTCATAACACAACCTGGTCCTGGACGTATCCTTCCCTGCGCATTTATTACTTTTACTTAACCAAACACACCTGATTCAACCAGTCAGTTAATGAACATCTGAACATAGAAAATCAGTGGGTGTGATAAAGCAGGGAAACCACAAAAATGAGCAGAGCAGGATTGAGAAACACTGCTATAAAACACTGTTACATAAATATTGCTCATGATGCCCTCTGGTGGCTCAGAGATGCAACTGTGTATTGTTGCTTTAATGCAAAAAAACATCAATTTGTTATTTTTTTTCTTCTTCTTTTTACATTTATTGTGTCTGAATTCATGATTAATAAATAAACGACTTACATGTGCTTTTCCCCTGTTGTAAAATGACTTTTTTTTTTTTTTAAATATAAGGTTTTTGCTTATATTTGCTTTTGTTTTTTTCACATCTCTGCACCTTATCCTCACTAAACACTCTATTATACCATATCGGTACTGCACTGTCCTGTCTTTAAATTGTCTTGTCTTTTGTATTTATTGTTATTTTGTGTTATGAGTTTATATTTTATGTTGCACTGTTGTCACTCCTGCACTTTATGTTGTCTATTGCTTGCTGTTCTATGTTGCACCATGGTTCCGGAGGAACGTAATTTCATTACACATTACAAGCCTCTTGACTCTTGACTTGACTGTTGACTTGCTGTTAATTTTTTTTTATTTTATACGTATATTACAGACTGCACTGATAGGTTCTGACTTCTCGCAAGCCATTATATAATAGCTTTATTCTGAATTAAATTTAAAGCATAATAAATAACAATCGTAATAAAATCTCTTCTCTTTTTTCTTTTATTCACACAATTATGGTACTAATCTAGGATTTACTCGTTTACACAATATATGGTACAACAGGCTCTGAGCAAGATATATTAAACAAAATGCAAAATAAAAAGAGGCATTTCAAGTTTTTTTTCGCAACCCAAATTAATTGGACAAAAATCACCTGGAATAAGTGAAAAGGTATATTTAAGAATAATTTATACTGAAAAATGACTTTCAGTGTGCTTTATTGGTAAGCCTGCTGGGATGTTAAAAAGGCTTCAAAATGTATATATATATATATATATATATATATATATATATATATATATATAAATATATAAATATATATAAATTGTAGTTTTATAATTGCTTTTCATTTGATTGTTACATTTATGTTCTGTTACAAATTGGCAAAAATAATAAAAACTTGTGAATTTTTTTTTTTATTATTATTCCATATTTTGTATTTGGTTTCCAGCCAAATGTTACAATTTTTTAAGCATTTCAATTTTGATACACCTCTAATTTCAGACATATATACAGAAGGAGGGATCTTGGGGAGCTTAAATTGTTCTGGTGTTGTCTGCATACATTACTTTTCATTGTTCTAATCTGGTCTAATTTATTGTGCCATAAACAATCAATCAGTCTCATCAGACTTTTATGAAGTGTGTTATTATGCATAATGAACAGTGCACACAGGTAATAAACACACATTAGGGCGGGTACTACTCACATGCCGCAGCTCAGGCGTCCAGGTTCGGGGCTGCTGCTTTGGGACTGGGGTTGCTGGGAAATGATGAGAGAGTGTTTACTGAGGTGGGGCATCAGTCTGTGGGCGGAGTCTAAGGGGCGGGACAAAGTACTGCAGTACCTCACTGAGGTCTCTGCTATATTCATGATCTCATTACACACCGCCTCCTTTTGACGGTGGAGGGGGGGTCAGCAGGAGGACGGTCCACACAGCAAAGGTCAGGAATGGTCAGTCAGATGAAGATTGAGATTGAGAGGAAGGAGCAGGCAGGTTAGAGGAGATAGGGGTGGAAGTCCAGTGAGTAACAAGGCAGAAAAGAAGGGTTGTCCATTAATACCACCAAAGCCGAGTGTGGTGAGAGGATCCGGGGAACAGGCATGGAAGAGTAAGACAGGAGAGTGAGTCCAGACAGGCAGAGTGAAGAATTAGACAGATTTACAGATGCAAGGACTAATACAGAAAGAACTACAGCAGGCATTAAAAGAGTGAGTTTTTAATATTAGAAATCTTTAGAGAGAAAGAAATGAAAAATAGATTCAGGTTGATGATAGGAGGAAGTGATATGATTTAAATTTTTGACTCGTAACAACAGTGCAATATAGAGACAATTTTAAAAGGGTTTATATACAACTTTATACAAAAGGTAATAAACCAATATAGAACTACCCTGTAACAAGACAAAAAAAAACATCTTAGTCCCTGTTCACACCTGACATTAACACGTGTCAGATCACGGTCATAAGAAAGGCCAGCAGAAAGTACAGCTCTGAACGGGTGTAAATACTAAGATTACTAATGAAGAGTTCTGGGTTCAATACCCAGACTTGGTAAACTGCCACCGAAACAAGGCCCTAAACCCTCACTAGCTGCTTAATGCTTCAGGCACGTGTGCTCACTGTGTGTTTGTTATTTTTTTTTTAATATTGCCCACCCTTACCCTGAAGGCATTTTAATGCCAGGTGTAAACAGGGTCTAAAAATGCATTTTTTTTGTGTACTGGTTCTTTAAAAAAACACTAAATAAATATAATTTTTTAACAATGTACATATATATCATTCAATGGTCTTTTTTAATATTTTCATCTGCATTATGGATGTGTTACCGTGAAGGAGTTGGCGTTCATGTTGCTATCCTGGATGTCGAATAGCATGACTGGACTTCTTGAAGATCGCCCATGGTAGTCTGCTTCATTCTTCATAGGCTGAGTGGAAAAAAAACAAAAATTGCTTTATTTAGCTCCTTTTTTCTGACAGCTTTAGAAGTTGTCTTGAAACTCCACTACACTGAAACCTGAACTGAAATTGAACTGTGATTTCAATTCATCAAATGCTTTTTGTTCTGTATCTCACGACAACTTCACAGCGCTGTGCTGGGGAGTGAGAGTTAGTACAGCCAACACATTTCCAACTGCAGTCACAAACAAAATGAGAACACCTGCAGATACATCAACCAATAAAAAAACAGAAGAGCTTATTTCAATATGAATATTAGTCCACACTCAAGCTTAAAGGTTTAATTAGAATTGGAACCCCAGTGCTGTTAAATCAACAAACAGTGACATATACAGTACAAACATTTTAAACATTATGAAGAAATGTTGAGTTTTGTTTCACATTCAGATCTTTGCAACAGCCTGCAGGTGACTTAATAAAATTCATAATTCATTATTCAGTATGTTTACTCATATCTACTCATGCAAAGTTTTGCAAAAAGCCATAGAAAAAAAAAACTGTGGCACCCAAGCAACTCAACACAATCAGCACTCTTATACAGTATCTCCATGCAGTTATTCCATCCTCAAACGTGTTTTCACAAGGTGAAAGTCTTGCACTAAGTGTGCGTGTTTACACAAGCAACTAGCTAACTCCTTTTATTGTTTCTTTTAAAAGGCCCATATTCTTTATTTTGTCCTATTTGTTTTTTTTTCTTCTAAAGCTTGCTCATGTGTGTATGGGGTTTAATGTGTAAAACAACAATTTATAACAATGTATAATAATTTATAAACAATGTATGTTTACAAGACCATCTGCTCTAGAATATCTGCAGTAACAACACTCTTTATCACTTCATTGTAAATTATCTGTATAAGCTGATGTATGCAGATGTATACATATAGTGTCTCCCATCCTTTAATACTTATAGTGTTATTTTCTGTACTTGCTGTAATTTTAGGGAAGAGGAGTAACGTAATTTAAATTCTCTGTATGTCCTGGTTTGACAATAAAACTACTTGAAGACTTGACTAAATGAACAACATACATTTGTTTATCCATGATATACTGCATATGGGTCCTTTAATTGATATACATATACAATAAGTCTTAAGTTTATGTTAGTTTAGCTACAGCACTGTTTGCACCTGGAATAAACACTGCACACCATGCAGGAGATACCTCGGCTGGGCTATTGCTCCAGCTGTACGGAGCCTTGCGGAGGCTGCTGACCCTGTCTAGCTCCGCCCCTTCCCTGTCCTGCAGCTCTTGCTCCAACCTGCCGCTACCCCCACCACCCAGCCAGCCCTCCAGGCCTGCGCCCCCGCATGGACTCAGGCTGCGGGACAGGCGGGGCGAGGGCGGGCACAGGAGGAAGTCCTCGCCCTGCGGCGGGGTGAAGGTGAGGAACGGGGTGGCCGAGCTCGGCCGGGGCGGGTAGGGAGGAGGCAGGGGTGAGGTGGAGGGTGAGGCCGCAGGAGAGACGCAGTAGGGGCTGCCGGTGATGGGAGGCACTGGGCTGGCAGAGTGGGATGGGGGCAGGTACTCGCCCAGGCGATAGGAGGAGCTAGGCAGGGGTGGGAGTGGAGGAGTGGGTGCGGCAGGGGGGCTGCAGCCGGCCCCGCCCACAGTGAGAGAGATCCACTCGTTGGAAATGGCGTGGACCTCGGGGGACACAGAGCGGCGAGGAGAGCGGGGGAGGGGCAGAGGGGGAGTGGTGAGGCGATTACGTGGTGGCTGTGGGTCCACGTGGACCAAGGTCAGGAAGACAGACAGGAAGAAGAGAACGAAGATCAAAGAGGAAAGAGAGAATGAAGCATTAAAAAATAAAACAATGAATGAAAACAATGAGCATAAACAGAACTTCCTCAACAAACCACTTTATCCACAGCCAAACTGGTTCCCATGTCTGATCCTGAGAACCAATCCAACACTGGACTCAGGAACAGTGTGTAGCTCACCTGTGGCGAGGCGTTGGTGCTGCGATGTGGTGAATGGCTGAGAGGAGGATCAGGGAAATCCACTCCATTTTTAACACGGGGTCTTTTGTGCACCTCCACGTAAGTGACTGGGAAGATGCCTTGCCGGTTGGTGCCCGAGATTTTACCCTCATACCAGTTCTCATCCACCCGGCGAATCAGTGTAATGCGCTCCCCCTGCAGGAAAAGTTACAGATTAAATAGTACAGCCAAAATAGTCTTATAAAATACATAGTAAAGAATTCTAATACTCTTAGACTAAACTATATGCTGCTAAGGCTATTGGTAACTGCACTACACACTTTTACAATTAATAAAACACCTGTGATATTGTTTACAACAATTATTATAATATAATGTGCATTCCAGACCTATTTTACACCAACACACTGTTCTACAATTCCAACTAACCCAAAAGAGCTCATGGTGACATATGTGTTGGTTAATCTCACCTTATTTACAAAATGTAGGAGTGCTGGGTTAGAGCTGGAGATAAAACTAGCTCCTTTTAAAATGTATTTTTAGCTTCTGCAGCTCTGTCCCAACCATTTAAACAATTCAAACACTTAAATGAAATGTTTTACATTCTTTATAACTAGTATTGACCTGATTTCTGGAACAATTTTTTTTAAAAATACAGATACCTGTTGTAGTACTATTTATGTCACATTAAGATTTTAGCCTTAAAATATTTAAAGTCATGTTCCCACAATAAAAAAAAAACATGAGTGAACTGCTCAATGAATTTATCTGATTCAATGTTTGATTAGGCATCAATATTCAGAATGGTTCTAGGCTCTTATGGGTTTAAACACACTAAACACCTAAGATATAGATCACTCATACACTATATGTTTAATATACTTTATTTATTAGTATAGTAACTACAGTTTTTACTTTAATTCCACTTCTGACTAAAGCTTAAGTTACTGGCTATGCAAATACGTATTATTGTGTTTACTAGAAATGTGACTTGTCTCTGCGCTTTATCTACTGTCAGCCATAAAATTAGCACCACCTGATTAATATTGCCAAAATCCCCCTTTTTCCCCCACAACAGATCGAACAATTCAAAGCATGGACTCCACAAGACCTCTGAAGGTGCTCGGTCGTATCTGGTACCAAGATATTAGAAACAGACCTTGTAAGCTGTAAATTGTAAAATGGGGCATCAATGAATCACATGAATGCGTTTTTTGGTTAATAAACACTAGCTGCTCATGTAAGTAGTTTGAAATATAGTATATTTTCCAGATGCTTAAGACTTTGCACAGTATTGCATGAATACAATCGACAGAGAAGATGGACAGATGGTTAATACCATTAATTGTGTGGTAAAGTATATTAGAATTTTAAATATAGAAGTTCTACTTAATTCTTGACAAAAATTGCGTCACTGATGGCACAAGTAATCATTTGGTTGATGACTAAATATCCATTGCCCATAGAGATTGTACAGATGTTACCTTTTTAAAAGACATCTCCACTGCAGTGTCACCAGCGAAGTTAAAGCGGGCCATGGCCTCTCCGTACTCCAGCACCTGAACTGGAGCGCTTTTCTTAGGCTGGGCTTTTTCTGTAGGAGGTAGGAGCTAAAAAGACAGGAGCACAGTGAGAAACCATGTGATTAATTACTATTAAACCTGTGTAATCTAAACAAATTGAAAGCTTACATTAATACAAAGTAAAAGAATTAGGGCAAGCTAACCTCAACATAGTTGCGAGGGAAAATTCCGACCCTGCCGTGATGCTCTCCCTCATACCAGTTCTGATCCACCTGCCGATAGATGTACACAATGTCTCCCTTTTGAAACGGCAGTTCCCTGACAATGAGAGATAGTACTTTTCAATTGAAAATACAATTTAATACATTTTAGGTGTCATGAAATAAATGATTTATTTCATAAAACTGCATTAAAAGTTAACCCTAGCATTGTATCACGGTAAAGTAAACACAGCGCTTATTATTGCACTCACTTCAGAGTCTCTGCTTTGAAGTTAAACAGGGCCAGGGCAGGTGTCCTCTGTAAACAACATAAGCCACACAGTCGCTTGAAACTGGAACATGGTGCACAGCATCTCTGCTGTCAAAAATAATACACGCAATACATCATAGCTGTCATGTAGCTATCTGTCCCACAGTCGCGGTGTGACATATTGGGAAACACTTAAGCCATACATCCTCAAAAAGGGAAAAGTCATCTTGTTAATGGTGTCAGTCAGTCACCTCTGGTCCGGATTTTCGTTTCTCCGCGTCGTTGATGGTAAGCAGGTCCCCAAAGCGGTCATTGGTGATGAACTGCTGATGGGTCAGCACCAGGCCTGCATGTCTGCGGGACGCTATGTCGGCCTCCTCCTGCTCCCGCTTCAGACGCCTCTGCTCCTCCAGAATTTTCTGCAAATATATCATAGCTGTCATCATGTTGCTGTTTATGATGAATGGACCTGGTCTTAGGTTACTTTGAAGATTCTTTAAGCCTCCTGTCATGTTCTGGGTCAAATTGACCCGTTTTAAAACCCAGTTTAAATATCTAGGAAAAATAGTTATAAGCATTTTTTCCATATGAAACTTCTTCTGCTTGCCTTAATTAGTGTAATCAATAATTAATATGAAAATGGTTTATCTCACATATTTGCAACCACCCCCTGACAACAAACAAACAAAAAATAAAACAAAATTGTAATGTCATGTTTTAATGTTATGTAAAACTACTGTGTTTTATATGTTCAAAACTAATAAAGTAGTGAAACATTGAAAAGGTTTGAACATGTATTTTTTTAATGAAAAACGAGTAAATAATCCTAATTGAACCATTACCTGTTAAAGGTGAGGAACACCATTACACCAAATACTAATAGAATAATTAGCAATTGACTTAGCAATTAAATATTTACACTGCTTGTTTCAGACATCTTTTGGATAATTAAACATGCATCAGGTCAAATTTACCCAGAAAACCATTGCTGTTCCTGACAAATGAACATTAACTTCTTAAATGTCAGTATTTCCGTTTCAAACCATTTCCATTTCCAACAAGTACTGTTCATTCACAGTCCAGACAGAATATTTTGACCGCTATCTTGTTTCTATGCTTACTGTTCATCTTATAAAATCAGCTCCACTGATCATATAGAAGCACTTTGTAGTTCTATAATTACAAACTGTAGTTCTTGTTTCTCTGTTTCACTGTATTATTGGTCAGGACCCACAGGATAGACCACCACAGAGCAGCTATTATTTGGGTGATGGGTCATTATTCTCAGCACTGCAGCGACTCTACTGGCATGGTGTTGGTGTATGAGGTGTTAAAGTCTCTTGTGCTAATGGTACAGTGAGTGGATCAGACACAGAATTTTTAAAACACTGTGTTCACTTACTGTCTGCTCTATTAGAACTACTAACACAGTACATTTGCTAGTGTTAAATCAACACTTTTAGTGTTAAATTAAGACTGAAAATTTCAAATGTGTCAATAGCGGTGTTGCTTTTGGATAAAGTAAAGTCAGAGACAGAAGCTCTGAATCTGTTGCTGCACAATGTCTGGGTTGGTCATCCTCTAGTCCTTCATCACAGTGCATTGTTGGTGGTCTAATCTCAGTCCAGTAGTGACACTGAGGTGTTTAAAAACTCCAGCAGCACTGCTGTATCTGATCCACTTGTGTAAGAATGATACCTGCTCTATGGTGGTCTATCTTGTGGGGTCCTGACCATTAAAGAACAGAGTGAAGGAGGATAAACTATGAATAAACACAAGGAATACAGTCTAAAGTGTGATAAACCGTGTAGAAGTGTGAAATAAGGAGGTGGCCAAAATATTCAAACTGGACAGTGAAAAACATATATGTGCATAAATGTGCTGCTGAGGTTTTTTCTTTTTCCTTTCTTCCCCCCCTTTTTATTATCTGACATTTCTGATGAGTGGGCGTGGGAGCACTTTCCTGTTTTTCTTTTTACTTTTATTCTGTTACCTAAATTAAAATCTAAATCTAAAAGAAAGAACTTGTACCTCCTTGTCTCCATATCGTCTGCGGACCACCTCGTCTGGGTTATCTCCCTGCTCTCCTTGACTTAATGGTTGTGAGGATTCGGAATCTGTTCAAGACAAAGCCGGAAAACTCAGAAAATGAAATCTGGTGATGCCGTTTACAGCATGAGTAATAAAGAGGATACGCAATCAAGAGCACTGCCATGCTTATCCACCACAACGTCAACACTTTCACCACACAATCATTAACTACAAAGTTAATGAAGAGAGTTATTCAGGATCAGACATGGATAATGCAGTCGGAAAGAAAACAAGAGCATGGATCACTAAACTACATGAACACACAAATGGTCTGCATGCTTGATTCATTGCAAACATCAGATTGCAACTAAGACCATGTTAAAATCTACCTATGCACAAGTATGTAAAGAAACATGAAAGAATGTTGGGTGTTAGATAATCGGAATGTCTTATATAAATGTCTGAGTTTATGCATGAATGAAAACTCCAAAACATTCATTACATGAGGCAAACTACATTTACATTTACAGTATGCAGATGTATGATACAGAAACATCACAATGACCAATGTAAAACCGGCAACAATGATGCTCCAACATCAGCGCTGATCATTGCAGTCAATATGAAACAGAGATGCTGCATGTTTTTTGCAGAAATAAACCAAATTTTCTTTTATATGTGTTTCATTAAAGCACATATTTTATGCTGTTTTTTTGTTTTATCTGATGTCTGGGCTATAATAATTCATGGCAGGACAGCAGTAAATCTTCTATAGAATGTTATATAATTTAATGTCTATTACCATGTAAATGCAATTCAAAGGTTTATCACGTAAACAATAATCCAGTTGTGTTTTATGTCATTAAATAACATAGTAAAATTATAAGGAAAAAAACGAAGATTTAATTTAGTTGGAACAATATAGTATTTATGAATCAATGATATACTGTATCTGTTAGATCTGTCAGATTTTCTTTAGTATCTTGGGCAGTGAGTTACTGCACATGGCCTCAGGCAATGTTTCCTTGGACTGGTCATGTCCCTGTCAGGCTCCTACAAGCTTCACTGATTACCTGGCAGTCTAGAAGTGCACACTTAGTTCCAGCATAAGGACAATTTTGTTGTGTTTCATTATTTTTTACATTTTTGGATGGAGATAATTCAGTGCTAATTGCACTGTTGCTATCACACGACCTGCAAAAAAGTTGTATATTTCTCTAAACTTCTCTGTGTATATCTGCCTCCTCCTCTCCTATAACCAATGTTACAGAAGACACCACATTGTAAAACATAAATGGAAAGAATGCTGCATGCTAGAGCTGAATAACCTCACGTTCAGCACAGGTGAGCATCATCATAACTGCCAGATGAGGGACAAAGCCTGGAAGGACCAGTGGTGTGACCAGTCTAAACACAAAGACTTGAGGCCGTGTGAAGTAACTGACAATCAATTTATAATCAATTATAAATAATAATAAAATAATAGAACCTGGATACTGACTGTATTGTTTTCATTGTATGTTCTGAGTCATTTAAAATATTACTCTACTCATGATCCAGGATACATATTAAATCTTGGATCTGTTTCTATAGCCTATAGCCATATTTGGAATTTGGAAGAAATGTTGTCTGTAGTTTATAAAATAAAACAACAATGTTCATTTTACTCAAACTATACCTATAAATAGCAAAATCAGAGAAACTGATTCAGAAACTAAAGTGGCCTCTTATTTTTTTCCAAAGTTTTATATATATATATATATATATATATATATATATATATATATATATATATATATATATATATATATATATATACTGTATATAAGCTGATTGAGTAACACAATGTTCTGAATGTATACAGACCTATACTTTACTCATTGTATTTTGATTGGACGTTGTGTTATTAAATCTCTCTAAATCTATAAAAAGCATAATAGTTTCAATCCACTCTTCAGTTCTCAGGTTTGCAGTAAGACTGGCCTGTGTACTGACAGACAAAGATATTTAAAGTCAGCAAAAATAACAGGGCATGTGACACAAATAAAGAAACAGACAAATAAACAGTAAATCATATCAACTTGAAATAATGGGAAATGTCACACTTTCAGACAAACCGGCACAACTGAAACTGAGATGGCTGTGAGATCTTTGCCACATACCAAACAAAGTAGGATGGAAATCATGTCTGTTTTTGTCACAAGAGCACACAAAGTTGGCCACACACTGCACACCACTGAGATGGAGAAAGTAAAGTCACTTGGTGGTGAAATGATAGCGGACAGGAGAGAGGGATCAGAGGGGGATGAGTGGTCACAGACATAGCCATGGCTAAGTGTGAGCATGGAGAGAGGAACACTCAGGAGAGTTGCAGCATAGCCACCTCCGCAGTGGTTTTTATTGGCGTCTGAGCATTCCCCGTCCGTGAGCTCATGGGCGTCCCCGACCTGGCTGGACGTGCCGTCGCCGTTACTGAGCCTCTCCAGCACCTCCAGAGAGGACAGGCGCTGGGGGATAATGGGTCTGGGCTTGGACGAGAAGATCCGAGCGTCTATCCCATCGAGTCCTAGGGCTTTGGTAGCTGAGAGAGTCTTTTTGGCCTGGTGACTGTGCAGGGTTCTGCGCAGGGTGAACGGGGCTGGACCCATCAGGAGTAAGTTTGCAGGAGGGATGGATCTTCTCTCGGGGATGAAGTTGCTGCTGGTGCTGCTGTAGTTGTTGTTGCTGCCGGCCTGCTGCCGCTCATGCCTGCGGATGGTGGTGAAGCGGGTGTAGGAGGCGGGACAGGAGCCTTTACATTTACTGGGTTTGAGGTGGAGTGGGTGGAAGGGGAGATGGTCATGGTGGTGATGGTGGTGGTAGTGATGATGGTGCTCTGATGTTGGGGTGCTGTCCACCAAAAGACCACTTAAAGTACTCTCAGCTGCGCCGTTATCACCACAGCTGGTTTTCTGTTCTGCTTCTTTGCCATCTGTGTGTGAGTGTGATTCAATTTCAGTTCTTGAGGGTGAGGTATGGTTCTGATTAGAGGGTTCCACACATTCTGCTGCTGTTGCTGCTTCACCACCTGAGTAAGAAGCCTCCTCACTGGATACATTGTCCCCTACAGGCACTATGGGGCAGTCATCAGTTTGTTCTGGCTCTGGCATGACCAAATACTCAGCAGAAACAGCTGATTGCAGGAAGCAGGATCCAGGAACAGGGCTGTGGGCGGGGCTGGGGCCACTGGGAAGGATGGGCATGGAGGAGGAGCGGGTGGGGGCCGTGCTGGAGCGCTGAATGATGCGTTCAAACTCCAGCACCCGATACGTCACAGCATCCCGCGGTACGTTCCCCAACCGCTCCAGAGCGCCGGCCTCGTCCCCCGGCTTCTCGAAGAGCGAGGCCAGGCTGCGGACGCTGCCTTGCAGGCTGGAGCTGAGTGAGCTGGGCCGTTGGATGCTGTGCATGTTCCTGTAGAGGGCGGAGAACTCTGCCGTGCTCCTCAGTGTACCATTGAGAGGGCCGTTTTTCGGCGAGCAGTTGGAGGCTTTAGAGTAAGACGCTAACCCATGATCATGATCATGATCTGTCGCATCTCCGTTGCCCAAAACCGTGCAGGGCTCATGGTGCAGATCCTCGCAGCTGTGCGCTTTTGGCCGAGGCGTAGGCTCCGCCCTCCTCTCCTGGCCCTCATCAGCAGAGGGGGAAAGCTTAGGCTTGAACTTGGAGGGAAGGATTTGGGGTATGCAGGCTTTGGCAGCAGACAGCGACTTCTTAGTCTTATTGTGAGAACCTAGCACATTACTGGCAAGAACTGAGCGACTATTTACAGAGGAGCAGGGTGAAATCATACAGCCATTCCCACCTTTATTATCCACTGGCAGGCATGCAGGGTAACAGAACAAAGAGCAGGTTAGGTTACTCTTGTGCTTCATACAAAAAACACAAAAAATGCCATTAAAATACTTATAATAAATAATTATTGCAGTGATTAACATTTATACAGCTTCTTTTAAAAACATAAATAAAACCATAGAACATAGGGCAGTGGGAATTATGGGACGATATATATATATATCATATTAACATTAACATTAACATTAACACAATATCAAAACTGACACAGACACTAAAACAGATCCATATACTGTACATGAATAAAATGTCAAATGAAAAGACTGTTTCTACCTGAATTACCAATAAAGTAATATATTTAAAATAAAATGTCATACTTTATTAATAGGTCAATATAAAATAGTAATGAGTGACAGGTCAATACTTTGTGCTACACAATATATTCTAAGCATGTTATGGATATTATCAGTGCTTAATAAACACTGACCAACTGACCACATTTCATTTTAAAAAGTGTTATAAGCCCTTTTGAATTGGATGAAGTGCAGCAAAATCTGAATTTAACCGTAGTCAGTATAGAATATTATTTGGACTGCATTTAAATATTGTGTATTGTGTACAAATATGATATTGCCCTCCCTAGTGGCATTAATTAGTCTTCAAAATTATTAGTCAACATATTGGTTATTTGGCCGGTCTTGATCATATCATAAGTAATTATCTGTCAAAATCAACACAAATCTAAAAATTTGTGCATTTCTTACACACAACTGCCAACATACACTACAAGTTACATAATAAATATAATACAGATCCTTAAAAGAGGACTACTGACTTTACAGTATCAACACTTTCAGAGACATTCTCTGGTTAAGGAATCAAAAGATTTCATCTTCACATTTCAGTTATTTCTAACTGTTGATAAAAAGAACTCACATAAATAAAAATCTGTTATAAAATGAAATGAAATGGTAAATAAAGTGCACAACTAAGAGAACCAAGTCAGTCAGAAAGTTACACAAGACCCATGTCTCTCGTGACTCCTGATTTCTTACGTATAAGAAATAACTGAATGCTTTTCCTGCTATAAAATACCAGAGTTCCCCCTGAGAAAACGACAGCACAGAGAGCAAGAGCTCACTTTCAGCCCTCCCTTCTTTTCCTTACAGAAACTGCCAAGCTGTTTCTCAACTGAAGCTGCACAACACCCAGACACAACAACACAATACCAATACTATTCAGTATTCTCTTTCAGCAGCGCAATGATCTCAATTTAAATATACATAAAAAAGAGAAACGATTAACATCTCGCCACTATGAATGAGACAACAACAGTAGTAGCCATTACAAACAAGCTTTACTCATTTTAAACAGTGCTCTTACTGAGAATAAGTGTGAATCTTCACTAGACCAAGAGGACTTGCAGACTAATGCTCTGACTTCATTACCTCATTACTTCACTCACAGTGGGAACTTGGCAGCGAGGACCATAAGTAGACCAGATGTGGTTGTTTCCTTTTCTGAAGTCTTTTCCAGCTTGAGCTGACACGGGTCTTCCTATGACCTCTTACACAGTCAGCACTGAGGCAGCGCAGTGTCAGATGTGATAAAGCACGTAACGGCCTCTTTAATATAGACCACAAGTCTTTAGGTCACTAAGGAATTCCTTAAACCTCTTAAACGCTGCAGAACCACCAGTGGTTTCTGATATTTTTTTTCACTTTTTCACTTTATGCCTACTCATAAATAACATTGCTTTGCATGTTAATAACAATTACAAATCCTTAGGACAGTCATCAAAATTAATTAGACAAAGAAATCAGCCCAAAAAGTTGGCAACGACATTAAGACACAAGTAAGGATAAGAATAAAAAGTTTTTATTATTATTATTTTTTTTAACATTATACAGGAAGTTGCATCCAGCAATATTCATTCCAAACATGAAAATCCAATATCTAAAAGCTAAGTTGCTGTGGCTGTTTGTGGTCAGATCAACAACTTTTACCAAAGCACAAAGATCCGACACCTAAAAAGCTAGGTTTATCAGTGATATTATCAGTAACATTTATCTCAAACATGAAGATCTTACACCTAAAAGCTAGGTTTCTGTGGCTATTTATGATCTGATCAGCAATATTCATTCCAAACATGAAGATACTACACCAAAGGCTAAGTTACTGCGGCTATTTATGATCTGATCAGCAATATTCATTCCAAACATAAAAATCCAACTTAAAGCTAAGTTACTGAGATGGTTTATGAACCGATCAACCATATTTATCCCAAACACAAAGACCCAACACCTAAAAGCTATGATTCTATGGTCATTTATAATCTGATCAGCAATATTTTTCCCAAACATGAAGATCCAACACCTAAAAGATAGGTTTCTGTAGCCGTTTATAATCTGATCAGCAATATTCATCCCAAACATGAAGATCCAACACCTAAAAGCTAGGTTTCTGTGGCTGTTTTTGATCTGATCAGCAACCAAAGCTTAAAGCTCAGACTTACATTGGCTGATAAATTGAATTCAATTCTAAAAATAGGGTGTGTTTATACTATATTCAGCTTTAGTTCAACTAAAATGAACCCTGTTGTGACTGCTCTACTGGTGCAGTTCGTATAAACTCTGATGTACAACAAACAAGTGATCCAAGACCTTCTAAGAAGAAAGGGATTAATTGCAAATCTAAAAAAAAACAAAAATAATTCTGGTGTGGTTTGTTTGAAGCAAGAACACAATACAAACTAAATGCATCTAAATGAACCAACTGTAGGATGCTCTGTGCTTTTTTTTTTAACTAATTTTGTCTGGCACTTTAGCTTAGCATAGTCATGTCTGAAACCACACATCACCACACTACACAGTGTTTCAAAACCAGTCCCCATTAGAATCCCATTCATTAGTGTAGCTGCCTCAGTAAAGACATGTGTGAGCTGGGATGCAGCCAGCAGCTTCAACATACGTCATTCTTTAGCAATAAACAGTTATAAAAATGTGGTTTATTGCTGATATCAAGATTTAAGGCTCCAGGGATTAGATGTTATGTTTTTTCCTGCTCGTTAATGCATGGGTAACACAGGACTCGTGGGCCAGCTAGTCTTGTGCAGATCTCTACTCCCACTGTCACACTTCATCTGTTATATGTCACCTCTCTCCACTAATTTTGGTTTGACTACAAACAAACAAGAATCAACACAAAGCAAACCAGCAGCCAAAGTCTAACAAAGTATTGTTTTCTTGCACGTTTTAGACCAAGAAATACAAGCTACAAGTATTAACACACCCTTAGACTAATCCTGCTAGAAGAACCTGAGGACAACATGCCTCATAATGCACAAACGGCTCTAAATTCAGTTCACAGAGTTTTACTAGAGGACCAAATTAAGGCTAACATGAGTCAGATGAGTTTGGAAGCATGTGGGAATTCCTCTGTGATGATGCGGATGACCTAATGTCTGTGCTACCTTCTGGAGGCTCTCAGACAATCTGTGGAGGTTTACTGCTCTCCAAAATGTCAAATGCCATTAACTTTGTGTAAACTTTGTACATTTTAACATGCTTTTGGCAAGTCAGTTCTATACAGTATGTTACTTACAGTGTGCACATAACTGTGTATACTAACTGCATACACTGAAATCATATCCCACCATATTCCATATTATATTGTTAAGTATTCGACAGTAGCCACATAACATACACCTGTCATCCTCACATGAGTCAACAATCAACTAAATTACGGAAGACACAATTTGGTCAAAATATCCAGCTTTCTTTTACACTGTAGTTATGTTTTATGACAAATGGACCAAGACCAAAGGTCCAGAACAATCACATGTTTCTGTAAACACTGAAATTGAAGAGTATCTATATAGGGGATTCATAACAAATTCATAAGATTGAATAATGCACTTGTAAAAAAAAGTAGCTGTGTCTGCAACATTACATTTTAAGAAATAATGTCCAATGAAGTCTGTTATTAATGTTATTAATGAAAAATGTGTTAAAATATGTAGGTGTCTGTCTTATAGACTTTTCATCCGATGGGAATAGTGTGTCACAGTAGTGTTCCAAACACTATTCCTTTATGAAGCTTAAGAACATACTTTCTAAACATGCTAAAAATGCTCTGGTGACACTGCTGAGAAATACGAAGACTCAGTTGTTCTGGTATAAAGTGGTGGATTTAATGTTTAATAGTGTTTTAAATATATTTAAATAAATGTAATCACATTTAATGTAATCACACATTTAAAATGATATATGACATGCGGTACGGTCTCATTTATTGTCATGTTGTGAATACTGGTATAAGCTAATAATATTGCATGTGAAATTACTCAATGCATATAAAAGTGTTACAAAGCCCCTTTGTAGATACTCATTAAATAAAGTGTTTCAAATTTTTCACACTTTAAGGCGAACTTCACAAACTTTCACAAAAACCGACAGTGTGCCTTATGTCAGGTTGTAAGGAGCAGTAAAGCCATTTTGCTGAAGTACAGCGTTAGAAAGGAGTTTCAGTAAAGTTTCTCCAGCACCAAGGCTGAAGCAGTATTAGCATTAGCCACTAACCCCAGTGCTAGCTCTTTTGCCGTTCAGAAGTGAGTATATCAGACTGGAGCCTGCATTTAGCGCATTGAAACAAGCTATGTGGGATAAACTGTTAGCTAATAGCTAATAACGAAACCATTAAGGGTTCCTCAGTGTAGTGCTGTTGGGTGGCATTTACTAGCGCTAAGTGCTGCGGCTAACCGCAGCTAGTGCTGCTGCTAACAGCGCAAAAGTACTGGAAATCTAAGCTCACTGTAAGTAAACGAAAGTGCTTTACTCACTCAAATAAATAGTTTTCAGAAGAGAAATCTGTGTAGGTTAACATCAACTGCTTGTTTGACTTTGAAAGAAAATGTTTTTTAAGAATTTAAGAATACTGTTTTGTTTACTTTGGTGCCTACAGCAACAAGACCTGGTAAATTAGAAGGGAAACATTGCAGCACCCTTGTTCCTTACTATTGTTGCTTAAAATGCACTAGAAACTAGATTTTTATTAAACGTGTGCTAATAGTCCGAAATATATGATACTCTTCTTTCTTCCGACACCAATAACATTTACAAGCTGTACTTTATTTCAGGAGCAGCTCTGAGCTCACAACACAGGAGTGATTTACATCTGTGCCTTAAAGTTCAGGCTGTGTTAACTATTAGCGGAAACAGGCTTCACTCCTCCTCACCCCTCTGAGCACCCCCGTCCAAGCACTTCTGAAACCCCCTCCTGTCCACCCCCAGGTCATGTGTGCTGGCATTCCATGTGTCTGACAGCTGACTTCCTCATGCCTGGCCACCCTGCATGCCCTACATGTTGATCTCACCCCCACAGGTCCAGCCACAAACATCATATCCCTGCATTAATCTACAGCTGCAGCCCCCTTTCCTCACACTCCACACACTCCGCACCACAGAGCTGGGCGCCAGCCTCCAAAGCCCCTTCTCAACCCCGGGCCAGAGACACCCAGACCAGACAGACTACCACCTTCGTCTGGCGCGGCTGGACCTTCTGGCCAAAGCAGCCAAGCCTCCAGTAGAGACAGAGGTGACTAAAGGTCAGGCTAGACATCTGTTACGTGTCAAGTGTGAAAAAAAAAACAACGAAAAAAAAAAACAACCCAGTCAGCTTTAAGGGAACACAGGAAGACAAATGACTGGTGGTGCTCTAGTGATAGGGTGGCAGGAGGAATGTGCTGATGACAAGATGAGCAGGGTTAAAAGGACAAGTCATCTGGCCCGGCTTAGCAGACCATTAATACGCCTACAAATGTATACAAACCCAATAGAGTCCTACTAGAAATACATGTGTGACACGTACAGTACAGGCTAGTTCACAGGAGACCAGCTGCTCCCGTGCGCTTCACTATTCAGTATTCCTGGCCTCAGGTTTAACGAGAGCGATGACAGACAGCCAAGGCTGCGGATCTACCTACCTTTAGAGGAAGTGCTGGGATGGCGTTTGTTAAGCGCTCGCAGGCCCTGCAGCGGAATGTCGCCGCCCTCCAGGACGCTCTTGTAAATGTGTCGCTCGCATTCTGGGGCCGTGTGCTCAGTGGCAGCCGAGCCACCCTCCTTCCCCGCCACGCCAGAACCCGCTTTACAGGCAGAGCTGACGACAAACACACAGAGACAGAAATAGTCAAGATTTACTCCGTAAGCCTGATTAGCACAGAGTGTTTGTGTTATCACTTTAAGAGGATCAGGCAGATCCGCAGATTCTGACCAAAGGTTGGAAAATGAGAATCAGAAGAGGGTAGAATTAAATGTTGAAGTGAAATCACATTGAATTCAGCCTATATAACAAATATAAGCTTATAAAAACATTACAAACATATTTTACTTTTACTTTTTAACTTTTAAACTCTTTTCTCTGGAAAAAGATTAATAATTTGCATGCAATCAAATAGATCTGGATGAACAAAAGAACCAAAGGAGAAAGACACTTAATTAAACAAACTATAATCAGTTAAAGGACCTATAATAATCATGAAAAATATATACATACTGTATATTTTAGATACATATATAAATAGTAAACATTGTTTTGGTTACTACATGATTCAGTATCCTTCAAAGGTTTTGATGCCTTCATTATTAATCTACAAAGTAGAAAATAATAACAAATAAAGGATAGGGATAGTAAGAATCTACTTTCTCACACTTAGCTCCTATAATACTTTATAACAGGCCAGTAAGAGACATAATTCTTGCTTATTCATAGACGACCAAATACTTATTTTATGCAATAAAATGCAAACAATTATTTAAAGGTCATACAATGTGATTTTCTGGATTTTTTTTTCTTTCTGTCTCTAACGGTTGTACCTCTGATAAAATACAGACCTCACCATTCTTTGTAGATTTGAAAACCTGCAAAATCAGCAGTGCATCAAATACCTATTTTGCCCACTCTATAATATGTCCAATATGTTCATAATTGTTTCCATATGAGAGGTCCTTAGATTCTCAAGAAACTGTTGACCCAATTATTGGATGGCGCAAAATTACATTTGCTATATATATGTCTCATGGCTGTCATACAGAATCCTTGTTCTTCCCATCTTTGAACTCACTGTGAATCTGGCAGTTGCTGTTTAAATTGTGTCAGAAATTCAAGATGAAAGGATCAATAAAACAGTACATTTATATATATATATGGATCTGTCTAATGCTGGGAACTGCTTTTAGTCCTTCAAAGGCTGAAAAAAAAGCTGTTTTCTGGGCATGAGCACAAAGTGAAGAGCTCTGGCTCTCTGTGTACGCAGCCTCAGCCTGAGTGCTCGCACCTTGATATTGATGAGACAGAAACAGCTGCTTTAACCCTTATCAGGCATTCCTGAGAGGCCAGAGTGGCAGGCCTTCAGAACCACAGCTGAAGCTTCCCACATGGAGCTCTGTGATGTAAATGTGGATATAAATGTGGAATGTTATTTTTCATGGATGCTTCCCAGGAGTGCACTGCTTTGGGTCTGATTTTATCACATTGCACAGTGTAAACAGATCCGGAGGTCACGCTGCACAACCAGTAACGAGTAAATACGTCTAAATATGAAGTAAAGCAGGCTTATATAATGATACAGTGCTGCACAACAGAGAATAAATCAATAATAGCAGCGGCCTGGAGTCAAAAAAAGCTTTCTATAATTAACCTGCATCCAAACAAAACAGCGGGCCTCACGCAGGCCATAATCCAACCAGTGATTTGGGAGGGAATTTAAAGCACGAGAAGGATTTTGAGCATTAAGTTTGAACTCTCTGAAACAAGTGCTCTTCTCTCCCTGAACGCTACTTATTCACCAGTAGTAATCAGCGCAGCACTTAAACCACATCCCTCAAACACACCCTCCTTTCATTGCCAGACACATGGGGAAAACGTTCCAGGGTAAAATGTTTTGCACAGTCAGATTTCCCCGAACTACGCACTACTTCACAAAAGTGTCATTGTGTCCAAAGTAGCTCGTTTCTGAGCTCTGCCCTGAGAGAGTCGAAAAACTCGCAATAATTTTTTCCACAAAAACAGTAAGGGGTGGCAACACACTGCTCTGCACATCATCTGGATTGCATAATTTGACTGCAAACATGAAACAATCATGCAGTCAGTATATTTCATAAGCATAATGAGTTTATGACTATAATTAAAAACTTTATTTTACAATATTTTTTTTTACTTCTCTACATTTTTACATTTCTTTCTACCATGCCATATAGTGTGATATATGGCATGGTATGCAATAACATTGTTATAATGAATTCTAACATTTTAACACCGCATTAAATATTGTATTGTATTGTATTGTATTATATTGTATGCAATAACATTGTTATGAAGAATTATAACATTATAACATTGAATGAAACTATAAAACAAATCCATATTGTGATAATATCGGTTTTCAGACTTGAAAGCATACATAAATTGTATTTAGTTTGCTATTAACTAAGAAGGTTTTAGACAATTTGCAGTTTCTATAGATGCACTAAATATTTTGCACTTATTTTGCAGTATTGTGGTAATGTTTTGTTACATTTTATTATTTTTTGTTTATTTTTGAATGATGTATTATAATTTATTTTTTACAAAATCTTAGTACTTACTGTTGTTTAGAAAATAGACAGATTTATTTGTTGTTAAATATTATTATGTATTTTGTCATATTACAAACAATAATCACAAAAGGTACAGTAGCATATTAATACCATGCCATATCTCATATCCCTAATAGGTCCATTCATCAATTTTGACTCAATGTAGAGAAGAACTGCCAGATTCCCATTATGTCTAAAGTGAAACATAAGGTTTCTGCATGACTGTGACATTATTACGCTACTTAGTATAATAACCCTAACCCAAACTAATCAGCCAATCCAACCACATATAATTCAGACGTCAGCCAATGGCACTGAATTGGCTTTGCAGCAACTGAACCAATGCCAATGGCTGGGCATTTAACTCAGATAATGACTTCATTCTTCACAACAACTGCCTGACTACTGTCTACATGCTCTGTGTGTGATCCACCAGGCACTAAAAGTGACACAGCCACAAGAGTGACACTACTGACAGCTACTGGAATGCACCAGATGATCTCTGGCCAAGCAGTGTACAGTGACTATCCGTGTCCCAGCAGACGCCATGGACTTCAAACACAGGAACCTGAGGAGCCACTGACCAGCCTGGAGCTGGATGATCTTACCAGATTTACCTGAGCATTAGATCTCCCTCACAGCCCACTACAGACTACAGACCACTATCTCACACCACACAGCACAAGCAAAGCTTTTTTACTATTCTACATACAGGTTAAAAGTTCAATCCATTCTTATTTTACCTTTTTATAGAGAGTCTCAAGTATAGAACGAAAAGAATGAATGGTGTCTGTCTCCAATCCTACACCACCATTCCACAAAGACCATGGGAGCATTCCTTCACCCTGTTTAGCCCTGAACGCTAGCCTGGCTTCATCTCATGGTTTATAACAGGAAAACTGGTCTGAATCATGTGGCTTCAGAAAAAAAAACAATAAAGCCTTTAAAAAGCTAAACATCCTCTAGCCATCAAAGGGAATGCATGAGATGAAAACCAAATGCCACAGATTCTTCAGAGATATGTAGGCCTGAATACAGCAACATTTAACAATGACTACGGTGAAATATAGCATGTAATACGGACCAAGTATCCTTTTTTTTTAAGATTTTTATGGATAAAACTATGACTGATTTCAAATAACAGGCCTCTTACTAAATATTAATTGTAATGTAAAGATTGGTGTCAGTCAATAGTTTATTTTGTGTTGTGTTTTTAAGCACTGACAAATAGATTGTATTGCTGTATTTTATGGTTAAATGATTGAATAAACGGTCAACTTTTCTTTAAATTTCTTTGACATTTTATAAATATGCTAATGTTTTTATTATTTATAACATTTTATTTAAACAGTAGCAATATATTCCCTTATATACAGCATCACAACATTTCGCAATATGTTGAATCGTAACCCCTGTGATATTGAGATACATATCGTATCGCATTGCCAACTTCTTGCCAATACACAGACTTAATTGGAAGTAGCAATGAGTTTTGGCTCTCAGACAGTGTACTTTATAGGTATTTTTCTAAGCTTTTCACCCAAGAATGGAATGTTCTCCTCATGTTTTGGAGGGAATGTCTTGGAGAGATGCTTGGAGAACTTTCTACAGAGAGCACAGAGGCTGTGGCGTGCCGGGGATTCTTTTAAGTTTCTCCCAAAGGCAGCAACAACAACATAAATCATGGAAGGCGTAAACAAAGCCATGCGAGGTAGGAATGTGGCCGGTGGTGTGACTGCTACCTAAATACCCCAGTAGTCCCAGCACGGAAAACATTAGCCTAATAAAAACCCCTTACTACACACTCCCCCACAGGACAGATTGGGGGGAATTCTGCTGGAGCCGATGGGCGGGAGGGAGCGTTCCCTTATCTTTCCACCTACGACATCCCAGTTTTATTTTCAGACGCTGGTTTCAACATGGAATAAATCATCACACACTGCCCAGTCCCTCTTCCAGCAAGCCTAGCCTCACTTACACACACACTGAGACACAGAGACACAGAGAGAGAGAAACCCACACACCCACACAGCAATAACACACCCACAGGATAGGCTGTACTGGTATTGCGAACAGACACTCAGGAAACAGGAGAGGGAAGCAGGGGATGTCTCCACAGCCCCCTCATCATGACAGCACTGAGAACATACAGCTACTACTACTACTACTACTACACTACTACACATTAAAGAAATGATACATGATAAGAGAAAATGAGCATGCTCAACACAGCATTAAAACAAGAGGATAAAAAAAGAGCGAAGACTTACTATTGCTGCAGGTCTGAGGGTGTTTCCAAGGGGCTGAAAGAGGGGGCACTCTGCAACAAACCAAACAAAGAAGTCATTGATAGCTCCACAGGCTCAACTCTCTGGCAGTCAGAAAAGGAGAGAGCACATTAGGGGCGGTCAGAGCTGCTGGACGCCTCGGACTGGTCTGCTGTGGTCAGAGCTGGACCTCCTAGATCCTCGGGACGAAGTGTACGAAGTGCAGCGTGGAGGAGAAAGCCTGTATTTTGGCCCACATGCAAGTTAGGGGGGGAAAACAAGCGGCTGGAAGCAAAGGGGGCGGGGTTAGTGGGGGCTATGAGGGGCGCCCATGTTGGGAGGGGGCTGTGTTGAGAGCAAGTGGCTCAGCCAATCAGCTCCTGTCTCTCAGTGTAGCCTCTCTTTTGTCTGCTATTGAGTCACTCTCATTACTAGCTGAGCAGACCAGCAGACAATTAACCAGCTGGTGTGGGAAGCAGGCCAAATTACACGGGCAGAGTCACAGTACACACACACATACAGTACACACACTCACATACACACACACATTTTCCAAATAGCATGCATTGCGTACACCCATATCTGACATCCTGGACATATGCACAGAGGTGACATTAATAGTGCGTGAAAGGAAGTTTTCATTTGGCCGGTACTTTGGCGGCTCAAGAGCCGGGCCAATAAGAGGAGCGGCTATTATTACCAGGCAGCTCCGACTCCAAACGCAAGAGCAGAGGGCTGCTGCGTTTTGAATGGTTTAGAGTCGGCTAATTTTAGGGCACTGTTTCTGTTGCTTTTCCCCAAGTGGACGTCACAGAGTACAAAAATAACGCACACCAGCAGCTCACCTCGGAAAAAAAAAAAAAAAAACTTGTTTGCAAATAAGATTGCACAATCCCGACCAGCCGCCGTCCCTTTTGAGGACAGCGGCCTGCATGTCTGCTCCCCCCTTCAATCTGCCCCCCCCACCCCAATTCAGCCAACAGATGAAGAGATGGGCCCTATGTTCCTGACCACATGTCCCATTTGTTGCCAGGGAGGAAAAAAGGATCACGAATAACCTTTGCACACAAATGTCAAGCTTTGTATTAGAATTTCAATCTGGCAGGTCTAAAGACTCTTCTATTTATAAACTCTCATGTTCCAGAAGCTTCATTCTTCAAGGGTAACTGACACATGAAGCTTCTGATATCAGTGGAAAATGGCCCTTCTGTTCCCTTCCTGTCTTGTCTGTCTGTTGGGTGACTTGTGAAGGAGAGGCGGCGTGAGTTCATACACAACAGCTTCAGGCCCAAGTGGCAAATTGAGGCCAGCACTAGTGCCGCAAATAAGCAAACAGGAAGCATGCATGAGGGCCTTATCTCAAACAGTGCGTAATGAGGCAGAGATACCGAGATAACACAAACGCGGTGATAATGATGACTGAGTGAAAGGAAATGACGAAAAAGTGAAAGCTACTTGCAGTCTGATTGTAACAATGGCAAATATACTGTAAACTCACTTTCACACCAGATGACCAATGACACACACTGCTGTGGGCTAAGAAACACTGGTAGCTGTGTTACGCTCTATTAAATCTATCTAAAATAATATAGACTGGCAGATAAGTGCATAAACTACATGTATGAAACGTGACCTATAAGTAAAGATTATTATCGGTATTATTATACCACTAATGCATTTTATTAGTCTTGTGATGGACTAAATTTAGAAATGGAATATTGCAGGCTGATAAATGACCTCAAGTGCTCCAAGGGTTCTTTAACAAGACAGCAGTTCAATAAAGAATCATGACAAATAGAAGAAGAACCCTTCGGATGCCTGATATCTCAAGTGTCATAGGACATGGGAGTAGATAAGTGTTCCATAACATTTGCCATCTACCATGTAAGCTAACTGACACTGACCTGTGGGATACGTGTGTGCTACCTTCTGCATTGAAAGTGGGAGTAATTTCTGTCAGTTGCTTGTTTTTTACACAGTCAGTTTAAGCCAGATGCCACAAGTCATGATCAGTACTACTACTGCACTGTCCACTGTGAGCGGTAATGCCTTTGCTGATGTTTTGCCTGTAGACATATGACATTGTGGATATTTACATTCATACATTTTTTACACTTTATATCAGGGGTGTTCCATATCATATTGTATGTAACACTATCACTTACATTTTTAAACGGCATTATCGCAAAAATATTGTATTATTATTTTGGGCCCATATGGGTCATAAGGTTACAATCTTTTTTGCTGTTTGTAGCAAAAGATAAAAAATCACACTGTTCTCATTTACCATTAAATATCTACTAAAGATAGATTATATCTGTCAATTATTAGTTATTTACTTAAATCCTGGATTTATGGAGCACATTATTAGTATCATGACATGCTGGATCATTGACTTCTGCTACAATCTGATAAAAAAAATCTCATTTAGGGGTGTGCCATATCATAGTTTTTATGTAATAATTTTGCCAAAGAAATTGTAGCAGAGGTGTAATTTTAAAATAAACTATTTTTGAATTCAATGTTTTGCCATGTCACCAAGCATATTGTTATTGCAAAAATACCCTGAAATATTGTGATAATCACTTAGGGCCATATCAGCCACTACTACTTTACATAACATAAACAACTTTGGAAAACAATAAGAGACAAAAAATGTTTTTTTATTTTTTTATTTTACAAAATTGAAAACCCCTGGAATATAATTTAATAATCAAGAGGAAGATGGATGCCAAGCCATCAAACCAAACTGAACTGCTTGAAGTTTTGCTCCAGGAGTGGCATAAAGTTATCCAAAAGCAGTGTGTAAAACTGGTGGAGGAGAACATGTCAAGATGCACGACAACTGTGATTAAAAAAACAAAATTATTCCACCAAATATTGACTTCTAAAGTCTTGTTTTCTTTGCATTAATTGAGGTTTGAAAGCTCTGCATCATTTTTTGTTATTTCAGTCATTTCTCATTTTCAGCAAATAAATGCCCTAAATGACAATAATTTATTTGGAATTTGGGAGACATGTTGTCTGTAGTTTATAGAATAAAACAACAATGTTTATTTACTCAAACATATAAGTATAAATAGCAAAATCAGAGAAACAGATTCAGAAACTAAATTGGTCTTTTACATTTTTTTTTTTTTTTATTGGACTGCTTTCTTATGCTTAGTCAAATATGTCCGTTATATAAGAGCTGCTAAGTTGCAACCTTATATAAACATGGCCTAAAGTAATGTAAAATGCAAGACTGTGGATCCACAACCAGGGAAACAAGGAAAATGCACATTTTGCAGTAAAATCTTCCCTCAAAGAAACCATTTAACTTATCTTTTAAAATGCCAAGCATCCTAACACTGCACATCCCCGGAGTCTTGGATATGACGGGAGTGCAGCTTCCCCCCACTGCTTATAGGTTTTACAGAGATAAGACCAGAACATCGCTCCCTGATAAACATTTAAGTCTGCTGTAAATATCTCCTTTATTTCATAAGCCAGAGACAGAGCGTGCTGCCAGCGGTGACCTCACACTGGCTAAAGAGAGCACGGGTAAGGCCCTCTGCCATCCACCACAGCCTGCTGCTACCAGCCAGCCAGCACAAACTCACAAGAGTTTCCCATAGTGCTCTCTTTCTGCAGAACACCGAGAAAGCTTCAGCTTCAGACAACAGCAATAGACAGGACAATGACTGCTGCCAAAAGAGTCTGAAAAATGGATCCATAAATTGTCTCATAATGAATAGGTCTACTTTTAATAGAGTGTAGTGGTAGCCAACTGAATCATAGTTCAGAGGATTTTAATCAGTTAAAATGGGAGAGTCATATATTCTGCCAGTCTAAAAGCTTAGAGGAATATCCCTTAGGACAAGTTGTTAGCAGAGGAGGATATTATTTATTAGTTACATCTGTTCGTTTGTCTCTTAAGTAATATTTTAATGGATTTGTACTTTTCTGAGCATTTTTAAGTCAATACCTTAACCCTCTGGGGTTAATGAATGTGCCGGCAAGTCAAATTGATGCTTTTTTGAAGTTTTCATAATATCTTTATGATGATACAGAAAATAATTTAAAACTTACTTCATTAGGGATTACTATAAATAGCCTTCCAATCAAGCTGGTCCCAAGTGATTTCCTGAATGTTCATTGAACAGTTGAGAGGCAGATGGCAAACACACAAATCCACCAATTAGCAAAAGTCAGAGGCATAAGAGGAGTTTCTCAAATGCACTGTATTAACTGCACTATACTTTTTTTCCATAAAAAAATTGAGAAATATTGAATTGGACACAACTAGGCATTCATCAACACCAGAAGCCTTTAAACTGTTATACATAGTTTTTACATAAAAGTATGCTATGCTATGCTATGCTATGTCAATACGGGTCACATGGCTCCTGTCAGCCGTTGTGGTGTTATAAGCTCATAATTTTCTTTTAAGAGCCAATAATTAAAGGAAATTCACAATGTTTATTTTTCAAGTAAAATTAAGCATCTAAGCTGTTTTTTTCACCCTGCTTAAGTCAGCTACTTAAAATGTATACAATTAAAATTTGTGTTATAGTACTCAAGACTCGTTTCAGTCTCGGGGTACGGTGTGATCGGAATTTGTTTTCAAGATGAGTTAGGTCCAATGTGTCTATCTGAGGTAGCGTTATTAATCAAATTCAACATTTTTATTTCCTATTGCTTTTTCCTATTTACTTTAATAGTCATATTTAAGGGTGAACAATACAATACAAGAATAATACAATACCAGATCAGCTCTGTATATTCTCCAATGGCTTGAGTGATTGGAGTTGTTGAGTGCTGGCTAACATTGTGGATATAATTGTTCCTTCCCATGATGGCTTAACTGGATATGTATTATTAGTATTATTATTTTTAGCATACTGTTGTAGCATTCATGTTTTCACAGATAATACTAAACATGGGTTTTCAGTTGATATTATGGGGTTCTAAATAAGTATTAAGAAGAAATTACACAAAATATTTTTTATCCAAAAGGTATAAAGTGTATATGGTTATGGATATGGTTATGATTTAGGCTGTATATTATTTATATTGTGTATATTTACAAAAACAATACCATGCCTACATCTGTTACATAAAAAAGTAGTTTTGTATATAACTGTGTATATAATAATCCTCTGTGATGTCTAGGAGACATTTTCTTGATACTTAATATGTGATGCACATAGAAGATTAGTTATAATTTGACGCTGTCCTGTCTGAACATCATCAGGGTGGTAAGTTCCATTGTTCTGAGTATTAAAGTGAGCGGGTGGAACATTGTGTTTTCATGGGCTGCTTTCCTAACAGGTGTTAGGAGATGACTCAACAAAATTTACTACTTTTCTGCTGTATAAATAGCAGGCAAGAGTGCTATGTGCCGTAGCCTCACCCCAGCAGCAGCTCTGTGTCTCACTATGAAACGTGAGACTCAAAACCATACATTTCTCTTATCTTCTGTAGGAAATAAGCTGTTCCTCCCAGAGGACTCCTTCCTTCCCTGTGTCTGTTGTCAGTGCAGACTAAAACAGATGTAAATATCCAGCACAAACGGCTCACATACGTAACAGAGGTGACATACCAGATGATGGCAAACAGCATATGAGTAGCCTGAGGCTGCACACCCCGGAGGGGCTCCTGTGGGGGTGTTAACAGTAAGTGGTCCACAGTAGTCTCAAATAAGCCCCTCCCCCACATATATAATGCACCCATGAGGGCCATTCCCTTAAGTGAGGAGTCATCTGACATTAAAAAGCAGTCACACGGGTTTAACCCTGTGAACCCCTTTAACCTTGTCTGTAGTCCCACACTTCATTACTACTGTAATTGACATCCCTATAATAGGCCCTAAAATAGAGCCCAGTGGTACTCCACAAAATCTGCTCAATGGTGAATGGCTCAAAAATAGATTGTGAAAACGTTTCCCCCAAATATATTCATGCTGACTCTTACTTAACGTACACACATACTGTAGCTCAGATTTTTTTATCAACTTGATAAAAAAGCTCATTCAAACTTTGTTAAGTTAGATTTGCTTTACCCTCGATAACGGAATAATTCATTTAAGGTAAAAAGGGTTCAACTGACCAGACAGCTTTTGACCACACGTTCTCGTGCCACAAAGTCATTGTGAGTATTCTGAGCATGTCATCATGCAACTAAAGTTAAAACTGTGTTTCTTCTAAGCCCTTTTTCAGTTGTGGTCCTACAGATCTTACAGGATTTTACTGCTCTGAAAACACCCATCATTAGTGTGTTTGAGAAGAGGAAACATTAAAATGAGAAATGCAGGGTTTGGATTAGGATTGAAATGGGGAAACTCTGCTTTATTGGTCTGTATTAAGCATATTTGTATGGAACTGTTCTTTTTTGACTGATAAAAGTTGTGAATTCAGCCCTTAAAAAAAGGACTAAAATAGTTGCCAGAGGAGAACTACTTCTGGTTCCTTCAAAAAACTTTCAATAAATGGTTCTTTTTTAAAACTGTTTGTAAAATTAAGTGTTAAGAACCCTTTGCAAGAATAAATGTAAGTGTATAAAACAAACAAAGGTTCTAATAAGAACCCTTAAACTGTTTAATAAGCTTTACATTATATTGTAAAAAAGCCAACTTAATCCAAGTTAATTAAGAAAAATGTCTTAAGAAAAGCCTTAATCAATCTTAGTCAATACATTTAAGCTGAATTGACGAGAAAACATTTAGATAAATGTGATTGCAAGGTATTTGGTAACACTTTATTGGAAGGTACCAACATAGGGGCTTTATAACATATTCATTATCATATGTCTGTAAACTCAACATGACATAGGATGTTTTATGAAATAAATGAGATTGTACTGACATGAGAGGAAAGTATTGAACATCATAATTTAACCTTCAAGCAAAGGTATATCACTTTACTTTATGGGTATTAAATTTCTAGATAAAGCTGAAAAACACTGTTGAAACTGCTGACAGAGACTAGGACTTTAAGAGTTTATGAGACAAAAATGAATGTATAGAGATTTAAATGTATGTACATATAATTAAATATAAAAATCCCATATCCAACATATGTAAATGTTGATGCTGCTTAATTTTTAAAATGCCTTGGGTCTTATTTTAGTGATCTACAGGAGAACTGTCAACTGTGCACCGTGCAGCTTGATTTAGAGCATGTCAGTGTGTCTTTGCTATCGTAACAACAGAATAATTCTCTAGATTAATCATTGGTGTGTTTTGGGCGTAACATGCAATGAACCAATCAGCACCTCAGTTGCCATTACCTTTGAGAGCCAGGTGAGCTCTGATTTGGCGTGTCCAATGCTTCTCAGCAAAGGAAACTGTCCATCGACAAACATATATTCCCAAGCACCATTGCTATTTAAATGATGCAGGAGCAAGACGTGAAAGAAGACTGTTTGTGAGGTGTAAGATAGCAATGAGCATCACAACGTTCCTTGTTCAGGGTGTAAGATAGGCCCCCATATATTACGCTGAAAGTACTGGCATATGCTGTTCATAAATATTCAACTACTGCTTTATAAATACATTATTAAATGCTTATGAACGTGTTATAAAGCAATGATGTAGGGAGCATTCAAATAAAGTGTTACCAAATGTTTTATAGCACATGCAAACATTCTTTAAACCTTTGAAAAAGATATGTGAGATTCAACCCTTTCGGACTCTGTGTCCATTACAATTTGTTGCACACAACACTAATTAAAACCTGTTTTAATCACAATAGAATTTTTTTTATAAGCCAATAAAACAATAGCTTAGCCCTGCCCACTGCACTGGATAAAAAACAGCATTAGAGCCAAAGAGGCAATTAAAAGAGCTTATTTTTACTAATTGTATGAAATTTAAAACATTTTTCCATGTTTATTTTAGTGTTTAGAGATGGCTCATGAACAAAAAAGTCAAAATCAAATCTAAAATAAAAATGTTCAACAGGCTTTCAATCCAATAGACATAAAAACAGTTATAGTTATTTTAGTTAATTGGATTTAATGTTAATATAGATTTTATTTTATTTTATATACTATTACAGTCTTCCTTTATGTGCATTGCAGACAGAAAACAGCAGGTCTAAAAGGGATAAAGAAACTTTTAAACATTATTTTTTAAGGCAAAAATCTAGCTCATCTGGGGTTCCTGAGCACAGGTTTGTGAATCTTCTATGGAATTTCTTACAACTTTTTGATAGCACTTTTATTTTTTTAAGATTGTAAGATTGTAACAAAGCTCAAGTGTCCTACTTTGATACATAATGTTGGATCTAAGACAACTGCCTTAAATTACCCCTTCTGACCCAAGAAGTGTTGGAGTAATTCACTCTAGACGTGTGAATGACGCCACTGAGCACATGTTCAGGCTCTGACACATGGTCTGCCTGAAGTCATCAAAGCAGGATCTCTCACAACCAGTCCAGAGAGAGGAAAAACTCCACAAGCTCCCACAACGACACATGCTGAGGGGGGGTGGGACTGTGCCTTCAGGAATCTGACATCATCCAGACTCTGACTCAGACAAGCCTGTGCCTATTCACAGTGCTGACACTGGAGTGAGTTACATACCAAACATCTGAGCAAATCAGAAGAAATTATTACCTCCAGTTACTTGAGGCATCCTTATTTAGTTGTTCAGTTCATCTTATGCTAAGTGCATTAATACAAAATTCATATTGAATATTCTGCAGCAACAAAACCTAACAAAAAGCAGAATGTACATAAATGTACAGTTCGGCTGCATTGAAGGTCGATTAGATTTCCTTTCAATGGAAATTCTCCTAGATATGCTTAAAAGCATGTTTATTCTCCCCATATATCAAATATGGTCAATCAGTAGTGGTGCCACTCTCAGTTCATCTCACGGTACAATGTTATAACAATATATTGCCTATGATAATCAATGTGATAAAATACTCCTAACTAAATAAACATCAGGAATTATGGATTTATTGGTCTCAGTTTTACTGAATTTTATAATCAATATTATACCACAGTTAGTTCTGACCCTGAAATGTGATTGGCTGAGAGGTGTTCTACGAGTACCGTTAACAGCCAGTAAAGCACTGTAAGCGAAGCTCTGTACTACTTACTCCGCCACATACTCACCAACCTAGCAACGATGCAGCACTTACAAACCAAACAGCACAGCTACAAACAGAGCAGCAATGGAACTATTTTAACTTGCGGAGTGCAGCAGTGCCAAAATTACACGTTATAGCATGAACCTCAAGTGTAATATTGCTTAATTCTTTACTTCTTCGCAAATATTAATAATTCTTCACTGCAGGTTTACCCTATTCATTTGATTAACGCCACCACATGGAGTTCTATATATATAATGGATAAAATTAGATTATCCCAGTCAACCTAAATTGTAAATGCTTATTATATCCATTGTGTAAGAATGAGTGCAACATTTTTTTGCATTACTGCCATAAATACAAAGCATGTTTGAGCTCCATCTTAAGGACAAACTGTTCACATATACTTATTGACAAGCTGAAATTTAAGTAAAAGAAATATATAGACTGACTTTACTGCTAATGTTATTACAATATATTGCAATCTATTAAATCGTTTCCACTGTTTTGTGATGCATAATGAATTGCTGGACGTTTTACTAAAGATACATAGTGCACTATGGAGTTCTGGTCCCAGAGTGTGACAGAGCAATGACGAAGACTTTATCCTTTCTATTTAATGTAATTGTACCATCAAAACTACTCCCATAGCTTTATAGCTCCTGAGCAAAAACAATAAAAGAAATAAAGAAGCAGACTTTCTCTATAGTGTGAGACATGAAGTCACATACATTTCCTCCTGTTTCCTCTCTACAAGACGAGCTGTTATTCCTAGAAGACTGCTCCTGAGTCCAGGCTCTGTCATCTGTCAGCAGGATCTAAAATAGATATATGAACATCTAAAAGGGAAAAAGGTCACCTATATAACAGAGTTGGCATTCAAGATGATGGTAAACATGACCAGTGGCCTCAGGTTGCACTGCCCAAAAGGACAGTGAGGGTGTTTACAGTATTCTTTAAATCAGTGACAAGGGTCACAATATTGTATTTTAGCCCAACAACCATTTCATAATATTACTAAAGTAGTTAGATATCCATGGGAAACAAGATGTATTTTTTACGTTTTACATAAAAAAAGTCTAAATTAGAGTGGTTGCTTTAAACATGGTTGCTCTTTTCTCAACTTTTCAACCACTCAACTTCAGCTCTGAAACAAAAAGAGATCACTTTAAAATGATGAGGTGTGGCATAAAGTTATCCAAAAGCGATAAAAAAGTGATTAAAAAACAGGGTTATTCCACAAAATATTTATTTCTGAACTCTTAAAACTTTATGAATATGAACTTGTTTTCTTTGCATTATTTGAGATCTTAAATGCTCTGCATCTTTTTTGTTAGTTCAGTCATTTCTCATTTTCTACAAATAAATGCTCTAATTTTTTTTTATTGGAATTTGCGAGAAATTTTGTCCGTAGTTTTTTGAATAAAACGCTAATGTTAATTTTACTCAAAATATAACTATAAATAGCAAAATCAGAGAAACTGAAACTGAAGTGTTCTCTTATTTTTTTCCAGAGCTGTATATATTTTATCCCTATAAAGATAAAAATGTGATTTATCTCACAGCCCTCTTTTTTAAATCAAAGCTAAAGAGTTTTTTCTCAACCAAATCCGTATCTGCAGGCTCCTTCAGCTAAGAGTGCACAGAGCCGATCAATCTGTAGGGTACTGTGTCCTCGAGCTGAAGAGAAGAGCAGTATGCTATTTACTCACAGGTGCTGAGCTGCTGACAACACGGCACAGGCACGCTGCCACTGATCGCTGAGTGACAGCCGTTCCTCCTGCATCAGATGCACCGACTGCAAACGCAACCACCATGACTTTGCTAAAGGAAGAAGATCTCCTGATTCTGCCTTTAAGGACGAATGAAAAGTTTGCAGAGTAAGCCAGAAACTACTGAACAAAGTTTAACAGCTACTTTTGAGAATGAAATTGTGCAAAGAAAAAAACTCCAGGATCACAATCCTACTTATAAACACAGGAAATAAGACTATACAACTGACACTGCTCCCAGTAGACCACATACACACACATACTACACAATTACAGGACGCGGAATTTGATATTTTTAAATATACCATAACAATGTGCAATATATACATATGCAATATAGGTTTTACATGTGCATGTTATTATTCTTTAAATATATTTTAAAGGCTTTTTATTTTGTTTATATAGAGTGTTTTGGTTTCCGGGAAAGCGATTAAGCCTAATCATAGACTTTATTTTCTACCCTATAAATAAAAAAAATAATAAACTTGTAATAAACCCACATTTTTTTCTCCTAATATATATATAGTAACATTGTGAATTTTACCATTGTGGGACTAATAAAGGGTTATTTTATGTTGTCTGAAAGTATGGGGCAGAGTAGCACAGGGACAGTACAAAGTTGCTCTAAAATGTTTGCAGAATACTGTTTCAAATTATATATTAGAAACATACAGTGCTGGCAAAAAATTACAAACATTTATTCTTTCATTTGGATCTGTAACTTTATTTCCTCTGAATGCTCTTTAGTCTCCAACATTATACCTTTCAATCAGATTCACAATCTTACTAATAGTTTATTAAAAGTTTATTTTAATATAATTTATGTAATTACACCGGAATAGAGGTGGAAAATCGAGTGGCTACATATTCTCATCCAATTTTTACCTAAATATGAGATCTGCCAATAACAACAGTTCCTGAACTCAACAGTTCTTAAACTCAACAGTACTGAACTCAAGCGACAGACTAAAGACCTCTAATAGGGAGTAGCATCTGTATAACTGCCACTCTAGATGTGGCAATTTGCCAAAATTTGTAAGGGGAAGGACAACATTTGGGAGAACTGCATTACTCATGTCGATTTTCCTGTAATATTACTCTACTGCCTCAGTCCACGTGCGTCTTTTACTTCTAGTGATGGTTGTTTTTAGACCACTTAAAAATCACGAGTTTCTTTGATTTTATCAAATTGAAAACCTCTGAAATATAATCAAGAGGAAGATGTATGACCACAAGCCATCAAACCAAGTTGAACTGCTTGTATTTTTGCACCAAGAGTGGCATAAAGTTATTCAAAAGCAGTGTGTAAGACTGGTGGAGGAGAACATGCCAAGATGTATGACAACTGTGATTAAAAAACAGGGTTATTTAACCAAATATTGATTTCTGAACTCTTAAAACTTTATGAATATGAACTTGTTTTCTTTGCATTATTTGGGGTCTGAAAGCTCTGTATCCTTTTTGTTATTTCAGCCATTTCTCATTTTCTGCAAATAAATTCTCATTGACAATGACATTTTTTTATTTGGAATTTGGGAAAAATGTTGTCCAAATTTAGAGAATAAAACAATGTTAATTTTACTTAAACATATACCTAAAAATAGCAAAATCAGAGAAACTAATTCAGAAACTGAATTGGTCTTTTATTTTTTCCAAAGCTGTATATGTAAATCAAATAACACTTTCTCCAGGAGTCAAGGAGAAAAATAATAAAATAAATAATAAAATAATAAAGAATTCTGCTTTAAAATAAAATATTACAGCAAAAAATATCATAAACTGCTATTTAGGATTCAGATAGGTTTAACAGACACGGTATATACATAATGAAATGTCATCTGTAATGCAATGCCAACTCTGACTAGACAAGACAAGAGAAGATGAACTGGATGGGAAAGGAAAAATTAGATATGGTAAGAATAAGAATGAAGGTGAAGGACAGTCTTAAACAGAGCAAAGTCTGAAACTGAAATCCGGAAAAGCCACAGTGAGTTCTCTGATTTAACACACATGATTCAACTTAGCAGCTAATGACCAACTTCTTTACAAGTTGAATCCGATTGTGTTACAGCAGATTAAACACTTAAGTCTGCAGAGTCTAAAACTGAGGCCTTTCAGAACTGGAGTTTGAGGATTTATTAGATGTATTGAGATGCAAGAGATACAAACAAGTGGGGGTGGTGTTCTTATTTGTTACAAGAATCAATTCCTTAGAAAGCAAAGCAAATTTTTTCAAATATCATTAATATGTATAGACATTTTTGTTTCTTAGAGAACTCCATCGAGAGATTTTTTTAGTAAAACATCACCACCTCCTTAAATGAGCAACAATGTCTTGGCTTTGCCGATGAGAGATACTGTAACTTCAGGCGACATGAGTGAGACAGGGCTGACAAAACATGGAGTTTTGCTAAAGGGGAGAAGCTGACACAGATGTAGATGTAAAAACTGTCCTCACAGGCAGACGCAGGGATGTTTAGGGTGCCAAATTAAAAAGGTATGACATGCATTCTCTCAATTATGGGTCAGTTTAACTCAGATAACTTACCGGTTTGCCAAATTCCATCTCTGAATAGAATCTATACCAAGGTTCATTCTCTATATCTACATCTTCCGGGCTTAAGTCCTGAGTTTACAAAGGCATGGGCACGAGGAATGGAGGACAAAGAGAAAGAGAAAGAGAAAGAGAGAGAGAGTTCAGACAGTTCAGAATACAAAGAACATTAGACTGAATGATGCATTGAAACTACATTGAAACACTCATGAAATATTTTTTAACAAGGATCGTAAAAAGCAAGTATCCATCAAAGGATACTCACACAGGGTTTGTAGGAAGATGAGGTGAGGTTAGAACTGCTAAAGCTAAATTAGATTAGATTCCTGCTTGATGACTGCATGTTTCAATGTCTGGCTTATGTCAGTAGCCATGAGAACAGAAAACAGGAAATGAGGTACTTCTTTAGACAATCCAGTAATGATGGAAAGAGGCTCTCAGTAATGGTCTAATGGAACAACACCTATTGTATTATCTGTCCTTTAGTTCTCTGATTCAAATACATGGTTCTTTAAGTGAAGACTGTGCTGTTCAACTGAACAGAATTACACTTATCTTATCAGCTCCACTGACCATGTAAGAGCACTTTGTAGTTCTATAATTACAGACTGTAGTCCTGTATCTGTTTCTCTGCACACTTTATTATTTTCTTTCCTTTTATTTTCTCTGCAACAGGTAGGACCCCACAGAACAGCTATTATTTGGGTGGTGGGTCATTCTTATCACTGCAGTGACACTGACATGGTGGTGGTGTATGAGGTGTTAGTGTGTGTTGTGTTGGTATGAGTAAATCAAACACAGCAGTGCTGCTGGAGTTTTAAACACCTCAGTGGCACAGCTGGACTAAGAGTAAGAGTTCTGTGGGCAGCATACATTTACCCCTTATAAAGGACAGCAGCGCTGCTGGAGTTTTTAAACACTTTGTCCACTCCTACCTAGGGTTGCAGCGGTAACCGGTTTCACGGTATACCGTGGTATTAAAATGCACGGTTATCATACCGTGTGTGTTTGCTTATTACCGGTAAAACGCAAGCCAGCGGAGAAAGTCACCCGTGCATGCGCAACTCTGCTCCGCTTCAGCTACTCAGCACACAGCGGTGAGAACGGCAGAAAGTGCATCAGACTAGAGCTTAGATTCTCTGCCCGAACCAGACCTGACCCGAGGACCGACCCGAAATCGGGTCCGTTCGGGCCGAGATTTCCCACCACATTCCTCGGGCCGGGTCGGGTTGGGCTCCAGAAAATAGTCTGAGATGTAGGCATCTGTTTTTTAATTATATATTTTATATTTAAATAAAGCTCTGGTGTGATAATCACAATGTTAATGCTAAGTAACCAATTATTATTGTTAATGAAAACGAACCAAATAACGAAAACTGAAAGTGAAACATAACTAACTTATTTATAAGCGCTGTTTTCACTCCCGCAGTTCTACAGCGGGAGGTGTTGTGCCGATTCTGTCCGCGAAGCGGGAGTCGGATTGAGCAGGGAGTCGGATTCGGCATAACAGCGGCAGCGCGGCTGCACCTCGCGGTCCGCGGTGTTAGTTGTAAGCGCTCGCGCTAGCCGCAAAATACGACAGAAAACACTGAGAAACTGCAGAATTATGAATTGGACTAAAATGAGCACGAGGAGATAAAAGAGAACCTTTACCTGTGAGTAGCTCACATCAGAACACGCAAATCTCTCTCTCTCTCTGTGTCTCTCTCTCTCGCACGTGAACTTCTCCGCACTGTGTTTAGCTGTTCTTAAAAATCATTTTTATTAAATAATAGTTCTATGCTTCTATGTTAGTGTTAATTAACATAATTCTGATCATATTTCGCTCATTCAAACAGCCTGAAAACAGACTTGTAATCTTGTAATCAACAAGCTTGTAATCAATGTGGCCGTAGTCACAGCTAAAGGAGGAAATACATCAAACCTGTTCTCCCATCTCCGAGAACACCACCCCGCTGTGCAGCGCTAAGTATGTGTTTAGTTTATAATTTTAATCTGAACCTAAATAAAACCTCTTTGTAGTCGTGCACAACCCATGCGGTAAGCGCCCGCAAAAGCGCTGAGTTATCCGAAATTTGGGCACGCAGGTACAGGCGTGAAGTGCGTGCTACGATGGATTCACGTGTCCGTGTAAAGGTCCTGGCCGGACTGGATGTGAAAGACGCCATTCATTTACATGCGTTAATTTTCAAATTCTGACGTGCCTGTTTTTCATATGTTGAAGGTTTTAAGGTGTGAAAGCCTTAAAATAGAAATCTCTATTGTGAGGATCATGTCAGAAATAAATCCCCTCTTTCTGCAGTATCTGGTTATATACCAAATTTTTAAATATATATACACTCTTAATGCCCTTAAGAGTAGTGGAAAAACATGGTTTCCTTCACCTGATGGTGTAGTTTCTACAATAAATAGTTAATTGAACAAAAAAACTTTGTTGTAATTTCTTTAAGGGTCAGTTTAATAATATATGTAACAAACTGTGATACCGTGATAACCGTGATACCGCGGTATTTTCCGAGACGGTTATCATACCGTGAAAATCTCATACCGTTGCAACCCTACTCCTACCTATTAGACACTCCTACCAAGCTCTGAAGCTCACCAAAACTCAGCTTCCTGGTGTCACTAAATTATTTTAAACTTATAATTTCTAACCACCTAAACTAAAACAGACTGTAACTGTTTTAGTTGAGTTTTCGTTTTATCCTTTTATTTATTTTGTCTAATTTTTATCTAATTTTATATTTTACTTTTAAGACTTTTTTTTATTTTATTCAATTCATCTCTATATTTGTTTTATTACTGTTTTTGCTTTTGGCCTTTAACCTTTTTATTTCCTTTATTTTGTCCTTTTATTTTATTTTATTATACTTTCTTAACTTATTATTTATTTATTTTAGTTCCATCAATTACCTTTTTTTATAATTTAGGTGTTATTTTAGTTGTCTATTTTATTTTTTGTGTTTATATTTTATTATTCTAATTCTTTATCTGTCTGTTTTATTGCTTTACATTTTAGCCTGTCTGCATATTATTTTATTTCTTCTTAATTAAATCTTATATTGGTTGCTTGTTTTTATAATTTAAACATATTTTTCAGGCCCTTTAATTTTGTAAATGCTTGGCTGCACTGAAAATGAGGGGTTCCCCCATAATGTATTCTGAGTGGAAATAAAGGTTGAGTTATTAATTGATTGGTAAGGATACAGAGAAACAGATACAGGACTACAGTCTTTAATTACAGACTTATAAAGTGCTCCTAGATGCTCAGTTGGACAGTGAGCGTAGAAACATAATATTGTGACTGAACTGAATGTATAATAAAATATGATTTTGCCTACATAAGAGCTGACCTAAAGCCATTATAATAACTTTCCAGATAATTAGACACAGTCTAATCTCCAGGTCTTTCTCCTCCTCTCATATGAGCAGCAACTCATATCAAAGCGACTCAGAGTTGCTGAATTTTGATATCTCCTGAATGAAACTCTGATTGCAGCACTGTGTCATCAGCAGCATTACATAATAACAGCCGCTCGCTCTCTGAGTCATGCTCGCAAAAGTCTGAATGATAAAAAGTCTGGCCCAAAAACACACAAAGACCCTGGCAAGCTCAGAGAGGGAGGCGTTCTCCATCACAGAAACCCGAGTCCTCTACTACGCCTCCTCTTCATTATTTATTCATGATTTCCCTCACAGCTGAACAAAGTGTCATCTTTACACGAGTTGAACCCACTCCACAGGACCAGGTATGGTAAGGAAACCATCATGGTTTGAGCTGATTTGAACAGAAACATGTGAAAGATGTATAATTTAATTGTAAGAGTAAGAATAAGAGTGACTTACACTCTTACAATTAGGAGAGAGTCGGGTACAATCCAACACAAGGAAAAAAAAATTCTGTCTTTAACATAGACTTTTTATGTTATTAAATTACAGCTATTATTGGTTACTTTGTAGTTTTTCTGAAGAAAAAACTCTTTTATGACTTTTTTTTACTTTTTTTTCCATTGTCAGCAATGATGCTCATATTTGCTCTTCTACTTTAAAATAAATTTGACACAAATAAAATGGATTTCAATCTTTTGAAAATAGCTATTTTTTTATACTGTTTGGAAAGTGTTTCTGGTTTCGAAAAAATATAAACAAGGAATAAATCAACTGTGGCTTCCTCAATTATTGAGACTTTTTAGCAACTGTAACTAAACCTACTTCTTGTTTCAATTACTATGGCCTATGGGGTAAGCCGAAACATTTGCACTCACTCGCCTTCAGCTAAATTATTCACAAGCGGCAGATGCTCCAGAAATATATAATTTATATTTATATCATGTATAGCAGATTGATGATATTTAGATGTGCAGTTTGCCTTCTTTTATTTAATAATGCTCTTATTGAATGTTTGACTGTGCCACAATCTCTCCTATATACTAAATACCATAATTTACACAACATGGACAGCTTTATTGACAGCTTTATCTTCTGACTATGTGATACAATTACAAATGCACACTTTTAAGGGCAGTTCCCCAGATAAGGTATTAACCTTATTTTCCTTTCAACAGAAAATCTCAATTAAAAAATGCAGTGTAGTCAGTAAGACTAGGCTTAATTCCTGTCTCGAAATTTTATGTATTGACTTGCTCTCATTTTAAAATACATGTGTATGTACTAATTTATTAAAATATACACAGAAGGATCTATTACTGATTATTATCCTTTTAAAATGTAATTTTAAGGAGCATCCAAAATTTGCACATGTTTTTAGAATACCCACAGAATTCTCAAGGGTAATCTGCTTTTTCTTATTGCAAATAATATCTATATTGGGCAGAATGGATAGATAGGTTTATTTAATTATTGTAGGCTTTCACACTATCCATATTTTAAAAAGATAGTATTGATATACACTTACAATTACCCTAAACCCCATTTTAAGCATTAGTTTCATAGTCCTAACTGAATAATAAGGCTTAGGTGGCAAAGCTATATTTTAAAGAGTTAAGAACTTCAGACATAGCTTCCAAGTACAGAACACATCCCCGTAACTGATGAGGTCGTGAGTGATTGAAATGAGATCAGCGAGACGGCTGGGGTACGGCCTCAGCCTGTGCGGATGCAGCCGTGTGCGCTGCCCTTGTAAGCGAAGCAGGCAAAAACACCAGCCCTCACAGCGTCACCCGGCATGCACACACACTCCCCCAGCAGGCCGAGCACACGTAACACACGCACGCACACACAGACGCATCGTACCGGTCTCTCCACCCTCAGCACTGAAGACTTCCCCGGCTCGTAGTCGAAGATGCTCCTGGGCTCGGCCCGGTACTTCCTGGTGTCTACTTTCTTGTCAGGGGGCTCCCACTCGTTCCTGCAGGGAGGCACAGACCAGAGAGCCAATCCTGCGTGAGGAAGAGAGTTGCCATGGCAACCAGCAAGGGCAAGCTCTGGCTGAGCATCCTCCTGGCAGCGTCCTCTGAGCACCGAGGCTGGTGATATAAAGCTACCATGCACTTTGTGTAAATCGTTGCGTTACATTAAAAAAAAATAACATTTCTTCCGAATTGGTTACAGAATTAACACTGTAGAAGCCTGTTCATGGTTTTACTGTGGTACACCTTTTCTCCACACTTACTCACTCTGCACCCTACACTTTACGTCAATATGTTCTTCACTATGTTCAGGCTATGGTAATTTATAGATTGTATCCAGATTGATTTTTGATCATATGGACAGCCAAAAAACACATAAAATCAGATGATTCTGAGAGTGATTGTGAGAAGGTGCTGTGATCAAATAAGACAGAATTTGAGCTCTTTGGCATTAACTCAACTCGCCGTGTTAGAAGGACAAAAAATGCTAACTATGACCCAAAGAACACCCTGATGTCCCCACAAAATGTTCACCGTATCAATAGGAGAATAGATAAAGCCATGTAACCTAAATGTTAAACTTAAAAATGGGTCGTAGCTGGGTCTTCCAGCACGACAATGACCCAAAACATACAGCGAAGGCAACTAAGAAATGTCTCAAAAAGAAGCACATTAAAGTCATGGGGTGGCCAAACCAATCTCCAGACCTTAATCCTATAGAAAACTAATAGAGGGAGCTGATGCTCAGAGTTGCCAAGCCACAGCCTCAAAATCTTAATGATTTAGAGATGATCTGCAAAGAGGAGTGGACCAGAATTCCTCCTGACACATGCACAAACCTCATCAACTCCATCAACTTCAAAAAAAATCTGACTGCTTTTTGGACTCTCACTGTTAAAATGAACTTACTTTTAAAATTATAGACTGTTAATATCTTTGTCAGTGGGCAAACTAACAAAATCAGCAAGGGCTCAAATAATTATTTCCTTCACTGTACCAGTTAACAGATAGATGCCTGTGCTGACCAACATTACACTTGGAGTGATGTGGGAAGAGAGCGCCATCTACCTACCCAGAGAGAGCATGGCAAATATTGATCTCTCGGACTCTCCAAGATTCAAACCAGCATTCCTTGGATCATAGTCAAAACAGTGCTTTGAAATGCAATTACAATTGGATTTGTAAAAATATATCTCAGTCTGCAGTCAGAACATAGCCTTACTGTCATGCTGCACCTGCCAAGACTACTTTCCCACTTATACATATACATACATCTGGATTCACATCTGTCCATGTCTATGCATACTGAGTAATGTAAAAGTAAATCTGTATATTCATAGTGTAAATGTGATGTGAAAATAAACCTGATTTTAAACTGGATTTTATTTTTAAATTACTCTATTAGGCAATCTATTAGACTAACCTCTGTGGCCGTAGGGAAGACGTTCGGGTTGGCACAGGGACCCTTCTGCCTGATTGAGAACTTCCCATGTCTAATGCGCTTCTAGAACGAGGAACACTTCGCTCTAAAAAAAAAAAACACATCAAGCAAAGGACACACGTTCAGTTCAGAGTTAATAATGACAGGGTCCTTACACCATTTTAAAACTCAAATTTAATGCTTTTCAAGACCTTTTTAAGACCTCGATAAAATTAATTTAAGACACAAAAATGTAGTCATAATTTCTAATGTTAGCTAACTCTTCATTAATCTTAGCTCCCTGCCCGGTTACGTTAGCTAGCTCTCCCCATAACTAGTTCTCTCCCTGCTAATGTTAGCTTGCATGTCGCTAATGTTAGCAATAGTTAGCTAGCTCTCCACTTACCTTACTTCTCTTCCTGCTAATGTTAGCTAGCTCTCCACTTAACTTATTTCTCCCCCCACTAATGTTAGCTAGCTCTCCACTTAACTTATTCCTCCCCCCACTAATGTTAGCTAGCTCGCCGCTAATGTTAGCTAATGTTAGTTAGCACTCCGCTTACCTTAGTTCTCTTCCTGCTAATGTTAGCTAGCTCTCCACTTAACTTATTTCTCCGCCCACTAATGTTAGCTAGCTCGCCGCTAATGTTAGCTAATGTTAGTTAGCTCTCCACTAACTAACATTAGCTAACATTAGCGGCGAGCTAGCTAACATTAGTTACTAATGTTAGTTAGCTCTCCTCTTAACTTATTTCTCCCCCCACTAATGTTAGCCAGCTCGTCACTAATGTTAGCTAATGTTAGTTAGCTCTCCGCTTGCCTAAGTTCTCCCCCCACTAATGTTAGCTAGCTCGCCGCTAATGTTAGCTAACGTTAGCTAATGTTAGCTAACGTTAGCTAATGTTAGTTAGCTCTCCGCTTAACTTAGTTCTCTTCCTGCTAATGTTAGCTAGCTCGCCGCTAATGTTAGCTAACGTTAGCTAATGTTAGCTAACGTTAGCTAATGTTAGTTAGCTCTCCGCTTAACTTAGTTCTCTTCCTGCTAATGTTAGCTAGCTCTCCACTTAACTTATTTTTCCCCCCACTAATGTTAGCTAGCTCACCACTAATGTTACCTAATGTTAGTTAGTTCTCCGCTTACCTTAGTTCTCTTTCTGCTAATGTTAGCTACTTAACTTAACTTATTTCTCCCCCACTAATGTTAGCTAGCTCTCCACTTAACTTATTCCTCCCCCCACTAATGTTAGCTAGCTTGCTGCTAACGTTAGCTAATGTTAGTTAGCTCTCCACTTACCTTAGTTCTCTTCCTGCTAATGTTAGCTAGCTCTCCACTTAACTTATTTCTCCGCCCACTAATGTTAGCTAGCTCGCCGCTAATGTTAGCTAATGTTAGTTAGCTCTCCACTAACTAACATTAGCTAACATTAGCGGCGAGCTAGCTAACATTAGTTACTAATGTTAGTTAGCTCTCCTCTTAACTTATTTCTCCCCCCACTAATGTTAGCCAGCTCGTCACTAATGTTAGCTAATGTTAGTTAGCTCTCCGCTTGCCTAAGTTCTCCCCCCACTAATGTTAGCTAGCTCTCCACTTAACTTATTTCTCCCCACTAATGTTAGCTAGCTTGCCGCTAATGTTAGCTAATGTTAGCTAATGTTAGCTAATGTTAGTTAGCTCTCCGCTTAACTTAGTTCTCTTCCTGCTAATGTTAGCTAATGTTAGCTAATGTTAGTTAGCTCTCCACTTAACTTATTTTTCCCCCCACTAAAGTTAGCTAGCTCGCTGCTAATGTTACCTAATGTTAGTTAGCTCTCCGCTTACCTTAGTTCTCTTTCTGCTAATGTTAGCTACTTAACTTAACTTATTTCTCCGCCCACTAATGTTAGCTAGCTCTCCACTTAACTTATTCCTCCCCCCACTAATGTTAGCTAGCTCACCGCTAATGTTAGCTAATGTTAGTTAGCTCTCCGCTTACCTAAGTTCTCTTCCTGCTAATGTTAGCTAGCTCTCCATCTAACTTATTTCTCCCCAATTAATGTCAGCTAGCTCGCCGCTAATGTTAGCTAATGTTAGCTAATGTTAGTTAGCTCTCCGCTTACCTTAGTTCTCTTCCTGCTAATGTTAGCTATCTCTCCACTTAACTTAAGCTAATGTTAGTCTCATGGTAAAGATATTACGCATAAGGTTTAAAAGTACAACATTATTATTACAACATTTTATTATTTACAGAATATTGTATTTTAGAAGTAGTAAACAAACATACTCACCATCTTCACGTACATGAGAAGGACTGTCATCTGAAAAAATGAAGGAACATCAGTAAGTATCATAGCCTACACTTCACTGGTTCTATAAAGATTTATGTATTCATTAAATATTCTTTTAATAAAAAAGTATTTTAATCAAAAAATATTTTAATAGTTATTTACCCTTCTATATCTCTATTAAAGACATAAAGCCTCATTCACCAACATTAAAAATTATTACGGAAAAGGCCCCCAACAAACCTACTGAGGTTCAATAATATAGACCACCTACAGCAAAGCATCCTGTGCGGCTAATTTGCAGTAGGTGGAAACGGCATGGATTAGCATGGCATGTAGAAGCCATTATCAGCTGATCAGCACCTACAAAGCACAGCTCTTGTATTTTAAGCTCAGTCCAGCCAGCAGATGGTGCTCCAGCTGCAGCAGTGATCTGCTCAAAGCAATGACCGGCCTTTAAACTAGGAGCACTTTCTCCCTACTTGTTTTACAAGCTGTGAGGATGGGAGAAAGCATCAGGAAAATCAAACATGACTTGTGCACTTTATAAATCTGCTGCAGAGAAGGCGTAGCAGTCAGTATCCCACCACTCTGTGCCATTTTACCACATACTTAGACCCTCTCAGTTTGCTAACTTTGTTTGGAGAGCAACAGTTTCTTTAAATCCATTAGGCCTGTCCTGACTGTTTCAATAATTAAACAGAGTGCTTCCCTAAAAGCAGTGCTAATCTAAAGCACTCCACATACATTAGAGCTCTAATAACAGCAGCATTAATCAATGCATGATTCTTAAATACAGCAATGTCTCCTTGGATGTCTTCTGTAATTATGATCTACCATAAAAGATTGATGGGTTGATTGATGCTTGGAATGTAACTATACAGACAACCAAGGTGATACTCAAGGAATAAGAACACCACATACAGCACTGGTTTATCATCTGACTGACAAAGACCCTTACCCTCACATATAACTAATATCTGGATTGTCTCCTAATAAGATATATAGCTCTGGAAAAAAATAAGAGGCCGCTTCAGTTTCAGAATTAGTTTCTCTAATTTTGCTATTTATAGGTATATGTTTAAGCAAAATGAACTTGTTGTTTTATTCTATAAACTATGGACAATTCTCCTAAATTTCTAAATAAAAATATTGTCATTTAGAGCATTTATTTGCAGAACATAAGAAATGGCTGAAATAACAAAAAGATGCAGAGCTTTCAGACCTCAAAAACAAGTTCATATTCATAAAGTTTTAACAGTTCAGAAATTAATATTTGGTGGAATAACCCTGGTAATTAATCACAGTTTTCATGCAGTTTTACACACTGTTTTGGATAACTTTATGCCACTCCTGGTGCAAAAATTCAAGCAGTTCAGCTTGGTTTGATGGCTGGTGATCATCTATCTTCCTCTTGATTATATTCCAGAAGTTTAAAATCAAAGAAAGTCATCATTTTTAAGTGGTCTCTTCATTTTTTTCCAGAGCTGTATTTAGAATTTTGGACCAAATTATCTTTATTGGGTTGTGTCAAAACACAAGAGTTTTATGTTGCCCCTGACCAAATACCACTGCTATGAAATAGAGATTTTAGAGCATGCTTTGTGTTTAGATGGAAAAGGAAGGTGGATTTAAAGACAAATATTGCTTCCAGTGTTGCTGTGTTGTTTAACATCTCTTAAACACTAGAAGTAGAGTATAATAAAGAATGCTGAGAAACAGAAGGACTACAGTGCTCCGATACAGTAAACTTAAGTGTTTAAAAATTAACAAGTTGGACAATAATTGATAAAAAAATTTAATATGAATGAATATGGGAGTAGAAAGAGGTAGAGGGGGTGTAATGTTGTTTAATACAAAGATGAGGTGACAGTGAAGGTTTAACATATGGAGAAGGAATTAAGGTGTGGTCATTCTCATAAAATTTAGTTAAGTCATATCTCCACTAACTGCATAAACAAAAAGGTGGTCTCAATGTTATGGCTAATTGGTGTAAGATCAAGGAATGAAGGGCACATTGCTAAGTGTCTTTAGCAATAACTGACCTTTTAATAAAAAGTAATGGATTATAATAATTTGAAATGTTTATCTGCCTTGTGTCTTATTAGCCCAAGTGTAAAATGTGCCAGTCCTGACTCTGGAACAGTAAAGCAGTGAGCGCTGCCCGAGCGTGATGAGAAGGAATATTTGCAGTAAGCAGATGAGGCTGAAACTAATGGTACCTCTGGTTTTCAGTGGCCTGTCATTGCTCTCAGGGAATATGTAGGTGGGACGGTATGGGTTTTCCTCGACGGGTTCTGAATAAGGTGGATGATAGACAGAACACACACTGAACAGCATGAATACACACGGGAAAGAGAGATGCAGCACAAGTTGGGTCTCACACAACGATCAATACACAGTGATACACTATAAAAAGAGCAGTCACGGTCACCGGGAACAGCTGTTTACCTGTGACTCTGTGGATTTGTTTGAACATGTTTTTGTACCAGTCCTTGGACTTCTCGGTGTTCTGTAAAACATTACGCAACAAGGGTCACACACTGCACCTGCAGTGCACTGCACTGCACTGTGGTGGTATTACATCAAGATAATTCCTGGATTAGACACTAGACTGCTTTTCAATAGTGAAGTTACTCTACTGCTGAAAAGCACTGAATCAAACCAGATGTAAAAAAATATATATGTAAAATAATTAGATCAATAAAAGAATTTAGGAATTAGAAATAATTAATCTTTTATGCATTTACAAAAGTCACACAAAACCCTGGTATCTTCATTTTAACATTTTTTAATTACTTTAACATAATTGTCACTTTTGACATAATTTAAAATAATTTCTGGCACTTGTTCTTTGTGTCAAAACATTAATAGACCAATAGAATTAATCCAAAATTACATGAAGAAATGTTCCTCACACTGTAAATTTGCCATGTTGAAGATACATGACTTTTGTACGACATAATTTGATTTGAATATACAGTACATTTATAACAAAAGATTGCTTTAGTACAATTTAATTTTTAATTGTTTTATTTATTTATAAGTGATAACTTTGTGGTGACAAAATACTAAAATATAAATATGTTTTATTCAATATTTATTAATAAAATATACTATAATATAAAAGAATTAACTATAATAGTATGTTAGTATACAAGAACGGTGTTCCCTCTTACCCGCACTGGAACTCTAGGCTTCTCCAGCAGGGCAGGATACGTTGAGTACGCAGTCATCCTCATTCTCTTGCCCTCCATGTGTTCAGCGGGGGCAAGAGGGCCGTCAGGTTTTGGTCTGAGCTGACTGTCGGTGGAGCTCTGATCACACCCTTTGCTCTGCTCCGCCGCGCTGTCTGCAAACCAACACTGCACACTGTCACACTCAGAGTGAACTACGGGACACCACAGCCAAAACACACCAACCTGCAGCTCATGACGAGACGAGAATGTTTTTATTTTAGGTTTTAAAGGTTTAAATTTAACATTTTAACCTTGTGAATTTATGTAAATCAGTAAATATTATGTTACACTTTATTCTATAATCACTCTTACCTATTTCTGAGTGACAAATACACATTGGTATAAAATGAATTTATGGTCTGTGATGGGAATTCTGATTCATATTGACAATAATACATCTTCTTACATGAGTCTTACATTAGTGGGAACACTTCCCAACATGAATTTCTGAAACTTAATGCTCAGTTTGTGCAATAATACAATAATACAAATCTACTGTATTAATTACTGTAATTAGAAAAAAACATCACAAAATTAGACACCTACATACACATTAACACCAGGAATCACACAAATCAGAATAATTTGTTTTAAATTCTCATAGATGTAGAGTTTGATTAGGCTGGTTAGACTGTACCTCTGCTGTGCTGCAGCAGGACGATGGTTGGGTTTACGCTGCTGGTAGGTGGATATGAGGAGGATACCCTGACTGATGTTACACCAGCACTCAGGGAACCTGAGCTGGAGGAGAGTGAAGACTGATCCGAACTTACAGGACACTCGACCTGAACAGAACGAAGTCACAAATGAGGGAACGCATTTCAGTTTTCAAAACTGTAAATTATTGCCCCTAAAACTTGTATTTTAGCATAAAAAACACCCACACCATAAAAAATAGTTAGTGTGTACACAAAGTTATTGTGTAAAAAAAATAACATAAAGTCACAGTCAAGCAAAAACTATGAATTTCACAAATACACTACTTTACAGGAAAATGAGAAAACTTTTCTAACATTCAGTAGATCAGTCAATGTAAAAATATTTTATTCAAAGTCATTTGGAGCAATGCTATTGGTCTACTCTTCTAAAATTGCCAGATTTAAAATGTATGTCAAAAAGTGGAAAAATAGCAATTCAACTGGAAATGTTTTTTTTTTTTTTTGCATGACAGAGACAATATACTAAGAACATTAATGACATATAGGAACAATTATATGAGGACTAATTGAACTTTTTCTGGGTATTTCTGTAGTGTTAGTAAACCCTATTAAACACCAAATGAATGCCTGATTTCTTTCACCTCCTCATCCAGTAAGTTTGAACTGACTTTAAATCTAGTTGGGTATTCATACTTAAGCGACACCTGTAGAGAAACAGCTAGCTTTAAAAACAGCCATGTTTTGGCAGGATGACTTACCTGTGTTGGAGCCTTAAAGACCTGCGGGGAATTTAAATGAGCTCTGACGCTGTTTACTTCGTCCTCTGCCAAACTGGTTTCTGAGGCATCTCCGTTGACCGCTTCAAGCCACCCACCTGTAACCAGTCCAAACAGCCTGACTTCTAAAAGGGTCCACAAATCTCCCTGGAACCTCTTTAAACTTAGCAGGACAGAAACATGAAACACTGCAGCCTCCAGTTGGCAGCGATTCTGTTTGTTTTCACTGCGAACCACAAAACTACCCTGGTACAGAGCTGTTAATCCTCAATTAAACGAATCACCGGCCCTGTCTGCCAGTCCAAACTACTTCCCTGACAAAAGGTCTTCATCCACAGAGATGCTAATTCCCTGCGGCTGGGAACAACGATTCTCTCACAACCCGCGGACTCTGTCATCGGAACAAGGAGACCATTGACTTCACTGTAAGAAGTGTTTGTTTCGCTGGCCTTTTTATTCTGGCACAACAATTAAAGCATCTCCCCCATGTCCTGGCAGCCAGCCAGCACAGTTCTAATGCTCTGATCACCAATAAGTCCATGCTGCAGTCCCAGCACCCTATGTGGGAGTTCTGGACAAAAGCTTCTTTTGACAGACCCTCGGTAAATATGAGCCATCGCTGAAAGTTATTCGGCTGCCGAGCAACCGACTTGGCCATCAGTCAGCGCTGTGTGTGTGTTCCATATCAAAACACTCATAACAAAAATTCGGTGGTGGAACAAACTTAATTGATCAAATTAATAACAGTAATTATTAATATATCTGACCAAAATATGACTGTAATATCATTAGTGTCCCAAAAAAACATGTATTGAGCAATTCTATTGGTTAATTCATTATTAAATTTTGACACAATGTAAAGACCAACGGTTAAATTAGATTCAAACTGTGTCAAAACGTCAAATACAGCCATTTAAATAGACCTTAAAGGACCTTTTATCTCAAAAATATTTGAATTTCCTAGGTGACTGAAAATCCTTCTTTACTTTTAATGGAAACCAAAGTAAAAAGATTTTAATCAGAGTAATTTTAGTGCATTTCTTTCTGTTCATTCATCATCAATCTTAAACACAATATGAACAACAGCTGCTGGGTTCAACTAACAGTAGTAAACTAAAAATTGTCAAAATGAGGATACATGTTTTTCCTTGCACAGTAACAATATACACTCTATGCCCAAAAGTTGAAACATTACTGTAAGGATTTAATTTCATTTAAACTAGGAAAATAGGAGAAAAGCATCAGTGAACTCAGGAACTGATGCTGGATGATTATTTCAGGATTGCTACTGAAGCTCAGCCCAGAGGTCCAAATTTACAATGAAGATCCATCACTCCAGAGAACACACTGTCACTGCTCAGCAACCCAGTGCCAGGGGCTTTATAGCTCTATAACATGGGCCGATGCTGATCTTAGTCTAATGTCTGGCTGCTGTAGAGCATCCCATTCTTTTGGATATGCATTTTATGGATGATACAGAACAGGCTGTTATGTCGGGCTGTACAATATTGGGAAAAAAAACTGACATTGCAATTACTTTCACTATAATTTGGATATTAAAAATACATTTCACCAGTCATTTACACCAGACACTACCAGAAGTAAATGATGTGACATGTTATTATATTAATAATGCTCTCTGCTTTTACAAGATTACAGTAAATAAATGATATTATGCAGATATACAGCTCTGGAAAGAGAACACTTAATGTTAATGTTATTTCTTGATTTTACCTAATTAAAAACCTATGCAATATAATCAAGAGGAAGATGGATGATCACAAGCCATCAAACTAAGCTGAACTGCTTGACTTTTTGCACCAGGAGTGGCATAAAGTTATCCAAAAGCAGTGTGTAAGACTGGTGGAGGAGAACACGCAAACCAGGGTTAATCCACACAATACTGATTTCTGAACTCTTATGAAAACTTTATGAATATGAACTTTTATTTTTTGCATGATTTGAGGTCTGAAAGCTCTGAAATTTTTATGTGGTCCATATTAGAGAAACTGATTCAGAAACTGAAGTGGTCTCTTTTTTTGTTCCAGAGCTGTAATTTGCCTCTGCTATGTGTAACATGTAAAATGGAAGCAGTGCAAATGTATCTTTAAATTTCTGCATTTAATTTAATGACTTAGGTGCTGTGCTAATACTGGCAGTGCTTTAATATCCCAGCTGGTTGGTTAAAAATGTTGAATGTTCAATTATAAATGTATGCAATAAATTATGAAATAATGTATGTAATAATGAAAAAAGTGAAACAATAACTGAAAACGTGTTTAGTTAAACTTCGGTCAAATGCTTAGTTCCATTTAGATTTAGTTTTGGCCAACATTTTAATTTCTGTGCATTTTTAATATATTTAGCAGCAAATTCATTAATTTAAACTGAATACTTTGGACATTTAGTGCACTCACACTCACAATAACTATATGAGCAGGCAGTTCACTGTGCACATTATTCAGAAATGTGTGAACTCACTCTTGGCTGGGTCTGGGGTTGACTCCTGGGTGATACAATCTTCATCGTCGACGTGGACAAGTGTGGCTCTTAAAGTTACAGCTCCCTTCCCTTTACACACACGGGCGGGGTCCAACTCTACGAGCGAGGTCACGTCCAGGAGGAATCATAAAAGACAAAGAAAAAGACAAACAAACAGAAGGTTATAAATCTGACAATAAGAGCTGGCTTGTGTATTAATGCATAGGTATAACATCTGGCCCAGATGACAGTCATATGTGGGGGTCTTTTATGAGTAGCACAACTGGGACCCAGAATGATTTGACCACTGGTAAAACATATGGACTTATGTAATGGGTAATGGGTCCCACCAGGGTCAATGATGAGAGTTAAACCTGTGCTCAATCTGGGTTGTAGACTGCACATAGGGCCTAGATGCTTCACATGTACAAACCCACTCAGAGCCCATGTGCACCTGGAACCCACTTAGCAAACATTCCATCCATGTGAGCTCCACATAAGCATGCTGACTACGGGACTAGTACTTTGCATCACTCAGCTGGCTTCAGTATGTGTTACATGTGCACAATATTTGAGGTGATCTCACCAGTGGGCATGAGGTCAGGAGAGCTCTTCATGATCCTCAGAGGAGTGACGCGCACAGCAGAGACAGCGCGTGGACTCGTAAAGAGTTGACGTCCTGTAAAACACAATAAAACAAACGGCAATTAAGTTTACAGGCCAGATATTTTCCAAGTCATTACGTGGTGGCCACAAAAAAGAAATTCTGTTTTGGAAAATTAAGTGTAATGTGATGGAGTGCTACAGACTAGTAGCTCTCCAGCCCAGAGGGTCGTTGAACCCAATTGCAGAACAGCTAATCTGAGAGGAATAAATAACTAAATATTTAAACACACCGCTCCTCACACGGGCTCAAACCCGTGTCATCAGGTTCGCAGTCAAATACACTACTGCTGCCCCGGCTAGTGAACTGGGACATGGCTGGGAAAAAATGGCTTTATAAGGTGATAGGAAGCCCAAGGATGGGGGGAAACTAAAGTCACGCTGAGCGCGACAGAGAGACAGGGGAGGAATTTGAACAAAAGCTCCACAGAGAAGCATTTAATTTATAATTTTTTTCATTATCGTTCCTTATAGTTCAAACAACCTCACACGCCAGATTTTTTGTGCATGCAGGCATGTTGTTTTAGACACTATTAACACTATTCAGGACTGAGTGAATGTTATTCAGTGTATCATTATCTCAAAAAGTCCTCTTAAGAAAGGGCTTCCACCTCACATTTTTAGTAGGATACTGTTCACACTCAAACTGCATCAATTTCCCAGGAATGTCTTAACCAGATTGCAACACCTTCTTGGCCTGAACGATTGCCAGATTTACCACTTATCGAACATGTATGAGGCCTTAGAGTTCGCAGGATCTACAGGTACAGCTGCAGCCTGTATGGGAAAATCTGCTGTAGGATGCCATTATGAGTGGCTGTTATGGCCCAAAATTAATATCACAATATTTCATGGTATTTTCATGATAATGATACTCCTGGTGATATGAAAAAAAACCACTGAATAAAAAAAAATTTCAAGAATAAACTACTGCAACAAAATGAAAATTAAATGTTATTATTGCATACGATATGATATGGCACACCCCTTTTTGAGATAGTATAAAATACAAAAAATGTATCAGATTTGTAACAGAAGTCAATGATCCAGAATGTCATGATACTAATAATGCGCTCCAAATATCTCCACATATCCAGTAATAAAGTAAAATAAATGATACTGGACAGATACAATCCATCTCTAGTAGATATATAATAGGAAATGAGAACAGTGTGATTTTTTTGTTGCTAAAAAAAGCAAAAAAGTAGAACCCTGATGTGATAATTAGGGTTGGGTGATATGTCACAATATTTCAGGGTACAATATCATTCACGATATTCAAAAATGTTGGCGATATTAAGTACAATACGATATGGTACACCCCTAAATGCCATATGAAACCTGTACGGATTAATACCCAACCGTTTGTCATGTTGAATCCAGGATAGCGGAGCTCAACAGGGAACTAGAGCTGCCTTTCAATTGTACATGTTGCCCAATAAACCTAACCTTTCATTCTAATGTGAATATAGTAAACATGTAAATTTAGTAGTTATGTAAAGCCTGCGTTAATTCAACGAAAATAATACAACTGAACTAATAAAAAATGCTTAAAATAAATTCTAATGAAGTTCAATGTTTTAGAAGTGCATTAGAACCCACAGGACAAAATCCCTGAATAAACTCTGTAGAGCAGCGGAGGCCTGGTGTGAAGGAAAAGAAAGCGACGGCAGGACGGTAAGCGAGGAAAGATGGATGGGTTGACGGAAATAGAGGCCCGGCAGAGAGGAAGACAAACTTAACAATACTGAGATCTAACAGAGAGAGCCTGTGTCTGTTCACCCACTCACGAGCCTTCCTGCAGGAACATATTAAACCTCTGCCGGAAAACAATGCTTTACCTCAGGGCTGTAATTAAAACACATTACATGTGTTAAAAGCAGCGTATAATAGGATAGTGTTGAAACATTTCAGATTGCGAAATGTCAACATATTGATAATCACAGATAAATATTATTTTGAAGACTTAAATGTGGCAAGGAAAGAACCCCCTCTAATTATTGGATAACATTTTAACATGAAGATCATTTATTTAACAGGAGTCATTAATCTGCCATGTTACACTTCTAAAAGAAAACACAGCCAGACAAGGAACTGCAAGAATTCCTCAGCTTGTTTCTAGAGAAAAATCTGTAAAATGTTTCTAAAAATGTGTAAATAACTTTGAAGCAACTGATGATCTTCTCAGCAGACCCAAAAAGGAGTCAAAACATGTCTGATTCTCTGTTATTATACAGTTGCTGGTGTATTTGTAGTTTATTAAGCATATATAACACTGGATCACTGACAACACTTCAGTTATCAAAACCTGACCAACTGTTGTTTGCTGCCATTGCAATTACAGCAATATTTAGATATAAATAACGTTTTAGATAAACTCCAGAATGAGATGCACAGTTTGAGGCAGAGCAGAGAAACTTACCAGGGGCTGCATCAAATCTCACTGTGACCTCTGCTGGAGAGCCCTGTGAGAAAAGAACACAAAACAAGGAATTAAAGACACAGGACAGATTGTTTTTTTAGGTCATACTTAGATTTTATACACCTAGACAATGCACAGCATGTGTATACAGACTGTATATACACACATTATAGAAATACAGCTCTGAGATTGAGTAAAATGAACATTAGTGTTTTATTCTATAAACTACAGACATTTCTCACAAATTCCAAATAAATATATTGTTATTTAGAGCCTTTATTTGCAGAAAATGAGAAATTACTTAAATATGGTGCAGAGCTTTCAGCTTTCATGCATCTTGGCATGTTCTCCTCCACTAGTCTTACACACTGCTTTTGAATAACTTTATGCCACTCCTGGTCCAAATATTTTTAAATGCACATATTTTATTCCACTAGGTTTATTGTTTTAATAAACATTTTGGGTGAATTTACACCTTACAGTTTTGACATTGACACGCATCGTTTTACACCAATAGAAAAAGCTAAAATCTTTGTACAGTTGAAAGCAAGACTTGGTTACCAAGATAGAGAATGATGTGAAGAGAAGAGCATGGAGAAAAAAATAACGGACTCATGATCCAAAGCATTCCACATCATTAATCACACATACTGTAGGCAGTGTTATGGCATGGGCATGCATGGCTGCCAGTAGAACTGAATAACTGCTGGTAATTGATGATGTGACTGCTAAACGAAGTATGCACACAGCCTGTACATATTAATGCATTAGAAATATGAAGCTTCCCAGCATTAACAGCTGTTATTTTACTTGATTGTTTTTTTTCCTTATTCGTGGGCTACAATGTATTTATACCTAAAGTTATTTTATTTTAACTGTATTTATAGCAAACAACTAATACCCTTCCAACACCTGTATACATTTGGTTAATTTTGGTTTTACACTGTAGTTATTTGAGTGGAATAAAGAACTTTGCTACATTCTGTCACCCCTTTACTTAATGCTAATTAGTTAGTAAAATGCTGTGAGTTTGGCAAAATTCTTATGAATATAACACATTCCACTACGATTTCTTTCTTTTCTGTTTATAAATAAGGGCTTATCTACAGTTACAGCAGATACAGGAATCCCCAGCATAAGCCTGTGAGATGCCTGCAAGTTTCTTCTTCTATTCTATTGTTGAATTAATGATTATAGTGGTTTGCAGCATCATTCACAGTTGCTCTTTTAATTTGGACCAAACTGAACAGTCTGAAAGTCCAGATCAAACAAGGTAGATGTGAAAGGCCCTTCATATGAAGGAAAACAATTATTTGCAGCCTTTTTTTAACAGATATCACCCAAGAAAAAAGTAAAACTATGTTTTTGTAGCTAATTGTTGTTACTTGTGCATAAAAACTGCTGTGAAGCATGCATGTCTATATATGTAACTTCAGAGTTTGTGCTAATTAGTCATTCTAAGCTATAATTATCTTGAAGGTTTAATTACACTGACTAATTTACAATAAGTATTCATTGTTTTTCATAGTGTCTTTTATCACTATACAGATAAATACAGAACTCTTTCTTACCTGTCTGTTACTCTGATTCCTTACTCTGTGGGTTTCCCTTACTGCGACACTACAAGACCCCTGCCCAGTACCCCATTTGGTGGGGTTTGAACTAGGAGTCTGGCTGTACTGTCCTTTTCCCCTCTAATGACTCAACCTTGACCACACTTTGATTGTTTCCATACCACAGCTACCAAGACTGGCCTGTCACCACCTGCCACCTGGGAATGTGGCACCCACTCACCATGTGTAGCCCAAATTACAGCATCCAGCTCCTCATCCAGCATACCAGCCCCATGTGAGAGATAGCAAATATCACAAACCTTCCCAGCATTCAAATATTCATCATGTGCTCAGCCAAACGGCGACCTGTTGCTTAGGAGCGTTTGGAGGGGTACGGGATACGGGCCAGGCTGGCACTGACCGGGGCATTATTCTAACGGTCAACACCAGCCTGAGTGCTCTGGTGAGGATCATACACACCCTATCAAGAGCACCCAGAGAGAGGTCGTCATTTTTGCCACCAGCTTATTAGTAGCAGTTAGGATGATTTCAGTCCACAGCCAGTCTGGCACATTCCAAACAGACAGATACATAAAACAAGTGGGCCTGATGGGCAAACCTCAAATAGATATCCACTGATTAACACTCAACACAGAAATATGAAATAAAAGTACAGCAGGGCCTAAAAGCATAGATTAAACCTGCTGTTTTGGTGCTATCATCAAGCCTGGTGACATATTAGTGATTTTATTTCGCATAAACATGGTGTGAAAGTTATGTATTTATGCTGAAATATGATTTAACCAAACTCTCACTCACATATACACACACATAAATACAGAGAGTGCCAGGATTTAAAGGTTAATATTAGTTTTTTAATGATTGACACCACTAATATAAATATAATAGGGATGCACAATGATATTTGAATCATATTGGTATTACATTACATTACATTACATTTGGCAGACGCTTTTGTCCAAAGCGACTTACAATAGTCAAGTACAATGTAAAATAAGTTTAAAGGTAAAACATCTTTGGATAGGGATAAAAGGAGGTCAAAGGGGAATAATAGGATAGAGGAGTGAAGGAGGGGAAGAAGGAAATGAGGTTAGAAGTAGTTAGTGTGTTAGAGGTGTTAGGAGAGTAAGTGCTCTTTGAAGAGCTCTGTCTTCAGGAGTTTCTTAAAGATAGCGAGAGATTCTCCTGATCTGGTAGTGGAAGGTAGTTTGTTCCACCATTGGGGAACTCTGTATGAGAACAGTCTGGATTGCTTTGTGTGAATGTTTGGCAAAGCGAGGCGACGTTCATTGGAGGAGCGCAGCGGCCGGGAGGTAGCGTAAGCCTTCAGGAGCGAGTGCAGGTAGGAAGGAGCTGTTCTGTCATCACCTTGTAGGCGATAGTAAGAGCTTTGAATTTGATGCGAGCATCAACTGGTAGCCAATGGAGCTCAATGAGCAGCGGGGTGACATGTGCCCGTTTTGGCTGGTTGAAGACCAGACGTGCTGCTGCGTTCTGGATCATCTGGAGTGGTTTTACTACACAGGCCGGGAGGCCAGTTAGTAGGGCATTGCAGTAGTCGAGGCGTGAGATGACGACCGCTTGCACCAGGAGTTGGGTGGCCTGTTGCGTCAGGAACGGTCGAATTTTTCGGATGTTATAGAGCGCAAAGCGGCAGGACCGAGCAACTGAGGCCACATGGTGCGTGAAGGAAAGTTGGTCATCAACCAGAACACCCAGGTTCCTAGCAACCTTTGTTTGGTATAACCAGAAGTTCAGTCTTTGAGAGATTTAATTGAAGGTGATGCTCCTTCATCCATGAGGATATGTCAGAGAGACACTGCGATATCCGTGCAGAGATTGAGTGATCTTCAGGTGAGAACGACACCTGAAGATCTTCCTACCTTTTTTTCTAGAATCAATGCAGTGACCTGTAATGTATAAGGACCATAAAAAAAAAAATTATGTGAATCCCTAAAATGCCATTTCACCAATCTTACATTTGTTACTTTATTTACAATTAAATACACACTAATAAATACTTGATCACTTGAGACCACTATAATGACTATTTCAAAAAAATAGTATTTACCTAATAAGGTTACATAACTTTTAACTTAGGTTAACTTTTAGGTTAACTGTTATTTATGACCTGCAGGCCTCATTGAGCTGAGCTTACACTTTATTTTCAATTGAATAACGCATATGTTTATGATTATTTTAACTGTACATGCACATTAGTAGCAAACATTGAACATGAATACCTTTTAACCCAGTAAAAAAACAACATTAGGGGCCTGTAATTTCTGCATTTGTATCGCCTGACAATACTAATACAAACCAAAAAATCTTAAATGTAAAAATACAGAATTAGCCAAAAACTACAACTAGAAATAGGCATTTCTGAAGAAAAAACTTTATGTGGTTGCTAGGCACTTACAGTGGTGTCCCAGGCATGTGATGGTGATCTAATGTATAATCACATACCTTTTTATACAATAATTAAGGAGTCACCCATTTCAATTAAATACTGAAACATCCAAACACATAAATGCATATACTACTACATGTTTAAATGTTTTATTGAATAAGTCAATGTTAATCTATTTACATTTTTATGAAATTTTACATTGTGGAAATTACTAGGTATATAAAAAAAAAGAAAATTGCTTTACAATACGATGTAATACAAACTGGAAATTGTAAAACTGGGATGGACTGTACTTGGGCAGCCTCTAGAGGGTTTCAGATGCAATTAATAAAATGCTGATATTTTAGAAAAGAGTCCGAGTGCATTACATTAATAAGCAGCTCTTGCCAAATACAATTATTATACCATCTGATCAGTTCTAAATTATATCATATAGCGATATGATTCTGATTTCATTACACATCCATAGTAAAAATATGCCCAATGGTCTCTAATTAAAATGTCTATAAAATCAACATCCTGTCCTGAAATATGATTTTAGGTGGTGTTATATCTATGATCATGTTCTACATAATATAACATATGTAATGAATTATGTCTTGACGAGCAGATTTTAGTCCAGAGGCCAGTCGGACAGAATAAACGTAGTGTTTTCTGTAGCATCCGTATCTCTAAAAAAAGGAAAATTTACTATGATGCTTCAGCCAGGAGTCTCTGGAGGATTACCTCACTGTAACAAAGAGTGCAGCATTAGTACAGAGCTGACAAAGCTGTGCAGAAAGGGAGGGAGAGAGATAGAAAGAGAGAGATAGCGAGAGAGAGCTTGTTACGTAACAGAGTTTGACTTTTGCTTTGTCAACAAATGGCAGAGGGGGGTAGAGATAGTGCAGGGCCGTGCAGGATCACAGCTCACAGCTCCAAACATGGCTCTAGAGGAGTGCTGGTGAGCAGCAGCCGGACCGCCTTAATTGAGAAGACCCCCTCAGTACCGTAAACATCTTCAGCAGACACGCTGGCCCACGGCCCGCACTGACGCGCTCCGACCGCTCCAGCTTCTCCATTCCTCCAGCAGCGCGTTTAAACAAATGCAGCCTAAAAGGAAATGTATGCGCCTGCTGCATTTTCTTCAGCCTGCCTGGATCCGTACAGGCCTTATTTTAGCACGCCTCAGTCACTGTCCGTCCAGAACATCACAAAAACAGTTTAAGAGGTTCGATGGAAAAGCTATCCTGGTCATGTCTTTAATTAGAACCACGTATTACCATCCGTAACTATTCCAAATTAGTGACCCAGTGTAGGAATCTTTAAAAAATGCCAGGGCCTGAACATGCCCACACACCTAGGCCTGGACGATATGGTAAAATGTATGTGTAAAAGCATTTTCATGATACACAATAGTCATCTCGAAACACATGATCGCAGTCAAAGTGCATCAAAATATCAGCAGCGATATCAGTAGCAACATTCCCTTAAAAACTGCTATTTAAAACACACTTCTTATTAAAATGATTCTGTAATTATTCCAATTAAGCAAGACTCTGTAATGCAATGTACAGTTGGGTCAGTGTTCTTTAGGCACTGATGATATATCTTCCATATGTTTAAAAAATTCATTGTCAATACAATAAATAAAAAATATATCAAAACAATAAAATATAATTTTATTGCCCACCTCCACCAACACCTTAATTTCTTCATAAATATGTAATTCAAATATTAGTTTTACAGCAGTAAAGCCCCCAAAAACAGAAAAGTGTCTAGTAGTCACTGAAACAGGAAGACTATAAACTCTAACTTAACTTCACAGGAAGGAGGACAAACTTTCAATAGAAGTCAATAGAGTTAAAAAGCGCGTGCAAACAACAAATGCTAAAGCAAACAACAAAGAATGCTAGACATCTATGAACTCCTAAACTGTTAACTAGGGGTGTGACGAGACACTTATACCACGAGACGAGACGAGACACGATATTGGGTTCACGATAACGAGACGAGACGAGATTCAAAAATAACATTTTAAAGAAAACTTTTTTTTTTTTTTCTTTGGACAAAATCATATACCGCAAACTTAACAGACTGGTTTCTCTCACACATTGATTCTATAAGGAATAGAAATAAGAATAAAAAATAAAAATACAACTTTTCTAGGTCTTATATAGTGCAAACAATAAGTGTAAACCACAACCAGTCTTATTACTATGGTTTGTGTTTTTTTTCTCTTAAATCTCTTGTAATTTAACTATGCATAACCATAACCAGTCATATTAAGACTATGCTTGAAGTCTAAACAGAGACAGAACATGTTTTTAAATACAGTACAGAGCTAATGGATTATTACAACTGCCTATGAAACAGTCACGTGTAGGATTTACTTACAGTATTTATATATGGTTTGTGTCTTGGTCACTCTGTTACCGTTTATTGTTTTCACTGGAGCCAAAATGCAGCCAGACATACAACTTAAAAGTAGCAGAAGCATCTTCTATATCAGGGGTATTTAATTATATTAAATAATTAAGTGCTATATCCTGTAAGGTTGTTTGAACTGAATGATGTAAAAATATAGAAGAAGAAGAAGAAATGCCTCTCTGGACAGATTTTGTTTACATTTATCCCCTGTCTCTCTGTCGCGCTCGGCGTGACTAGTTTCCGCCCGTTCTCGTTTTTCCACCCGTTCTCGGGCTCCCTCCTTATAAAGGCGTTTTTTCACGGACGCGGTACCGCGACCCTGACAACACGGGTTCGATCCCGCGTGAGGAGCGGTGTGTTTATTTATTTATTTATTTCCTTACTGCGTCTGCACAGATCTGATTGACTGAAGAGAGCGTTTGGTGATCTTACCCCACACGTGATTGGTCTGTGAGTTTACTGCGCCGCACAATTAAATCCTTCTCAGTAGTTTATTGGTTTGGGTCCGCATTGGACAACGTTTGGGTCCGGACCGCGGTCCGCCCATTCTCTTCTGCTGAGAGCTGCTCTCACACTCGCTGCTACTGTGTTGCCAGATCCGTCTTAAAAAGTCCACATTAAACTGTTTTTTTTTTTCTCTCGCGAGACAGGTTTAAGCTTGACGAGAAATATCGTCACATTTAATCTCGCGAGATCTCGTGGCACGATATCTCGTCACACCCCTACTGTTAACGTATTATCCTGTTATAAATCTAAATACTTCAAAGTTACTCTAAAATCCATGCACATCTGTACCAACTGGACAAGGGTCCACTAGACATACAACAAAATATGCCTCACAATAGAATTTGAATAAATAAATTATAAATTAGCAAATAAATAAACTAAAACAAAATAACTAAAATGATTTGGTATGTAAAAAGATGTTTGGGTCAGTAAATATTTTAATTAAACAAAATAAAGTGCTTACATCCATGTAAATGCAAATAAATTATATATTGGGATTTGGTTTGTATTTAGTTTCAAATTTCTTGTAGAAGAAGCCCATTATCTACTGCATTGTTGAATTCCATCACCCAATTTATCTAATCAGATCTTTAATAATGCTGGTAGAATTAAATACATGCATACAATGTCAGGAGTTCACAGAGACATCACAAAGCATACCAGCAATATGTGTTCTAATAAGTTGTTCTATCTATCAAAAACTTACATTATCCTGGTTTAATGCTAATTTGTAGTGTCTATATAAAACTGTGTTTTCATGTATTGTGTTGAAACGTTTTTATTGCAGTGTTTTAAACTGCTCTGATTCCTCTAAAAGATAAAAAACAGTGGTTAATAAAATAAACAGGTTTAAGAGTAAGCTATGAATATCAGAAACATGCATGTCTGGAGAGCAAACAGCAGCAGGGTGAGTCAAAGGTTCCTGGCATGGCTCTGGTCAGCCCGGGCAGGCACCACACTGGACAACAGGGGATCTCAGAGCGGGGGGCCTGACAAACACTCTTTATCTCTGCTCTGGACATCCCACAAACCCTGACTGGCCCATAATGCCTAGAGTCACACCAACAGGGCTTAAAAAACATTCAGAGTACAGTGTATGAGTTCAATGTACATTTAAATAAATACAGAAAAAAATCTGAAAAAAAAAGTGCAGAATGTAAAATGATGTGAAAAAATTTAGTGCAAGTATAAAAAATAAAAAATAATAGCAATGCTCATCTCCAGACAGCGTATATTTGGAAGTTCTGCACTAGCCTAGTTCAATATAATACAGTGGTGTCAAGATTTAATACAAGCTACAAAAGCTATGAATTAAGTTACTTTCACTTTTACAGCACCTTTCTTGACACTAAAGGATGCTTTACAACCACGTTTTACACACAACACATATTACAGTACACATAGTTCACACTCAGCACTCGTCCGCACACACAGTGGGTGAATAATGGCAGCCAATCACACAGCATACTCTCAACTGGAAACAACTGTCCAACTGGAGGACTGCATCGGGCACTGAGCAGTTGACCCAGCACCAATTCATATCCGGGCATACAATCATTTAAGCATTCCCACAATTTAGAGGAGCATCCATTTCTTCTGGGCAATTCCAAATAATGTGGGAGACTGTGTTTCAGACACGAAGAGAACTTGGAAACTCAACTACCCAAATAGAGACTTGAACCCAGGGACCCGGCACTGACATGCGTATGTGCTAGTAACCACTAAGTCACTGTGCCACTACTATTCTAATGATGCAACAATGTAATATAATGTGATACAATTACCAATTTTCTAACCAAACTAGAGAGCCAATTACACAATCCCCATTCATATGAACTCCCCTATCACTAGTAATGCCCCAACACTGGGAGGGTGCAGATTAGCACATCCCTCCTCCGATACATGTAAACTTAGCCATCATCTCTTTTTTTAAACTGCCACTGATGCAGCATCACTGCATAGTCAGCTCGCACAGAGGAAAGCGTAGCAACACAGCATTGATCCATCAACCAACAGACACCTGTGCTAACCAACATTACAATACAGATTAGAAGTCATGAGAAAATACAATCAAACCACCCCTAAGAGAGCAAGTGCAATGGACATGCTCTCTCAGACTCTGGCTGCTGATGGCAAGCAGTTTGAACCGGGATTTGAACCAGTAATCCTAAAATCATACTGTGAGCCCTGGAGTCCTGTACTGTTATATTTCTAAAAATGGCATACACTGTACAAAGTGAGTATATTATGACTGTATGCACATATACTGTAGATATTTCTTTCATTATTCGCTGAGTTCCTCTGCTCAATATACTTATATATATACTATAAGTATATATATATATATATATATATATATATATAGTGTTTTTACTGCTCCAACACACCCACTGCAAGGCAGGAAGGGCTTGTTGAGTACATGATTCATTGGATCAAGTGGAAGAGAGAGTTGCACGACTGGGAACCACTAATTTAAAAGGTATTGATTCATACTCCTGTGGAGTTCAGTCAACAAGAGGAAGAATAACTACTAGCTTTAGTTTTTATTTTAGCTTGGAGGAGTATAAATATGACAATAAGCACATTCTAATAGCCCATTTGGGACTCTATGCTCTACCAAAATAGTACCTTATCTAATATTCCTATCTCTTTGGTAACAGCACCCCACATATTAACAATATGTTCTGTTCTGTTTTGTTGACCAAAGAGTGCATTTAGACAAATAAAAATCTAAAAACTCTTGCTTCTAATAAAACTAGTCTAACATAAAATGGTCCTAAGGGAAGCTACAGTATCTGCACTCTCTGTAGCAGACTCTGTAGACTGTAACTGGAAAACAACTGTGCCCTAAGGGGGCATCAACTGAGTATATCAGTTTCTATAAATATTTGGACATTTGGATTAATGACTGGGATTCTGAGTACCACACTTTGGTGACAACTGTTTGCAGGAATATTTCGGCCTCAGTGTTAGAACCGAATGACGCACTCAACAATATCACTCACTGCCAGAGTGAAGAAGGTGACCTGTTCCTCACACCTCGCTGAGACCTGTGTGAAAAAGGGTTAGGTCACATTGTTTGCATAATGTACGCAACAGCATAACTTGCTTAATATTTCCAAGGCCTTTTAGCTGAAATGACCAGGTTGCTCTGAGGACTTGACAAAGATTTAGCCTAATCCACTAATAAGAATCTAGACAAAAGGCATATACCGCAATTTCCATGATATATGGGACAATTGCATCATTTTTATAAACCTTCCTATACTCTGATGCCTCAAATAAGAACTCAAACTACTTATTTAAGTGCACAATGTTGGATTTAAACTCGCTTGCATTAGTTTTTTTTCTTCAGTTTTTATCCACTGACGTGTTACATGTCATGGGACAGGATACAGTATTGAGTCCCATAAGTTTTGTCATGTCCAATGGAAGCTAAAGAACACTGCACTGGACTGTGGTATATATGAGTATGGCATCTTGTACATTGAATGTGGAAGGGTGGATGGCATTGTCCACAGTGCTTGATAATGCCCTCTATGGCGTATTCCAATTACACACATGACAAGTTAAAATGGCAGCATAACTTCTGGAATTACCTTACCATGAGCACATTGGCCAGTGTTTTTAACTTCACTCACAAGATAACACCTCACAATGTATACAGGTGTGAACATTCCTAAGCTGTCTCCTAAATGAACACTTCATGATGATTTTAAAACTGATCTTCCATCACTGTTGGCCACCAGGAGGCTGATTTGGCAAGTGATGGATTTTCCAGTATTTTGCTTTAGCAGCATGCTTGGGATTTTGTCTCATACAGCTAGACAGCATTGTCTTGTGGTAATATGAAATGCTGTTCACTGAGTTTGGAGACATTTTTTTTATTTGACCTGTGTTTCTGTACCTTAAATTAAATTTTTTCCTACAGTAATCAGTGGTTAAATCATCAGTAAAGAGATTACTTACTTAGCCAGTGGTTGTCGAAGCCTTATAGTCCTAGGCCACAGTACCTCCACCACCATGTTTTACAGACTGACATACATTGTCTTTGTTATCTTTTTGAAATCTTACTTTGTTCAGAATAAAGTTCCAAACAATTTGTGATTGCCATATAATGCTGAAGGTGCTCCTACACCCGCTCTAATGAAGTAACATATCTTTACATTACATTACATTTGGCAGACGCTTTTGTCCAAAGCGACTTAGTCAAGCACACAAGTAATAGAAGTTAAAGGTAAAACATTTAAATAGGGCTTAAAGGAGGTCGAAGGGAAATAATGGGATAGAGGAGTGAAGGAGGGGAAGAAGGAAATGAGGTTAGAAGTAGTGTGTTAGAGGTGTTAGGAGAGTAAGTACTCTTTGAAGAGCTCTGTCTTCAGGAGTTTCTTAAAGACAGTGAGAGATTCTCCTGATCTGGTAGTGGAAGGTAGTTAGTTAGAGGTGTTAGGAGAGTAAGTGCTCTTTGAAGAGCTCTGTCTTCAGGAGTTTATTAAAGATAGTGAGAGATTCTCCTGATCTGGTAGTGGAAGATAGTTTGTTCCACCATTGGGGAACTCTGTATGAGAACAGTCTGGATTGCTTTGTGTGAATGTTTGTTTGGTAAAGCGAGGCGATGTTCATTGGAGAAGCGCAGCGGCCGAGAGGTAGCGTAAGCCTTCAGGAGTGATCAGTGCAGGTAGGAAGGAGCCTGTTCTGTCATCACCTTGTAGGCGATTGTAAGAGCTTTGAATTTGATGCGAGCAGCAACTGGTAGCCAATGGAGCTCAATGAGCAGCGGGGTGACATGTGCCCGTTTTGGCTGCAGGAATCTCTGAGGAATGTAGCAAAACAGCTTTTTGTAACAATTTACTGAATTGTATTACTGTGTAGCTGTGAACTGAAACTTCAGAGTTAGTAAAGTGGTCTTTAGCAAAGAAATAGATCTATACAGGACAATGACAAACATTTGGATGCTTAAATATTTTAACGTACTTGGTAAAACGTTGCATTGGTAAGACAACTTTTAACAACCTTTAATAAATCATTTTATATATCAATATAAAATGATTTATTAAAGGTGCAGTGTTATTGGAAGCTTTTTCAGTACAATGTAGAGACCTATTTACCAGTTGTCAGGGCTTGTTATTGCCAGTTAATTATATAATTATATATAATTACACCCCCTCCAATTCTGATAGACATGATGCTGGATTTGTGTTACAATAGCCTCTTCAGAAGGCATTTCTGAGTTAATGTGTGGAATGTAGAATGTGACAACTGTTTCAGAGCCTTCTGTTATGTGAGAGAGGACTGGTAATTTGGTCGGGGGATGCAGACTGTTCCGTCACACCTAAAAACAGCTCTCCGATAATCCAACCATTTCAAGTGCTTCCATAATGGAAGCTTTCATAGCACTATGACGGAAGACCCTAAAGCTCACTATTGAGTAATGCTGCCACTACAGGACCTCTACAAAGAACCAGAACAGGCTTATGCAACTATGCGGTATACTCTCTCTCACTCACTCAAAAACACACACACTTATGAGCCACTTATGAGCTGGAGGTATCCAGATAAGTCCATTTAAACTGTACAGAGGTACAAAGGTAATGTACATTTATCTGTACTGGTAGAAAAAAGCTTAACAAAAAATATCAGCGACTGATTAGTAGACCATTACTCACAGTACAACACTGAGCTACTACTTATCTAAAAAAATATCTTTGATAAAACGTCTGTTCTGTTATAATAAAGTTATAATGCTCATGTTATACGCCATAATAAACCTATTCACAATGCTGTATTTATGCATTCAATTCCAGTTAAAGAGAACTCCACTTATTTTTCCAACATTTTGCATTTTGATATAAAGTTAAAGCTCAGAGTTTCCTGTTTCAGAGTAATTTTGGCAGAGAAGTGCATACATATGGAGTGAATTTTGTGCCAAAAGTTTTACACAAAAAAATAAAATCCTCAATCAAAATGTTAGGAATCAAAAGCAAAAATTATATGTTACAAATTCAAAAGAGAAAAAATATATAGCAAATATATATTTTTAAATATACTTGGTTATTTTATTATCCTTTGCAGTTATTTGAAAATTATTTCAGTTTGGTCTTTGCTTTTATTTTTGTGTTTTTGTGAATTTTCTGTGGATTTTTTGGATTTTTCTGTTAAAGACTTTTGCTTCTGGAATCCCTCTTTTGCTTCTGCTTCAGTTTTTTGCTTCTGAGTTTTGGCACAGTTTTCACGGGTGGGCGGGGCTTAGAAGAAGGGGTTCCCCTTGAATTTCCATTGGTCAGCTGGTTCTGGACTGGCGGGTTCCCTGAACCCTCGTCTGAGACTGACCACGCCCCCAAACACCCCGCCAGCTTCAAGCGTCCTTCCAAACACGGAGTGAACAGCAGCTTCCAGCAAACAGCAACAGCAGCAGATACTTTTACAATTAAATATTATACAAACGTTATGTTCACAAGTCACATTAGCGAGAGTGCTAAATATTCATGCTGAAAGTAGGTAACTACCTAACTCACTAGCTCACTGAGTAGGTAACTCACTAGTTCACTGACTAGGTAACTCACTAGTTCACTGACTAGCTAACTCACTAGTTCTCTGACTATGTAACTCACTAGTTCACTGACTAGGTAGCATTCTAATTCATTAGCTCATTGAGTAGGTAAGTAGCTAACTCAGTAGCACACTTACTATGTAACTCACTGGTTCACTGACTAGGTAACTCACTTGCTCACTGAGTAAGTAACCTGCTAACTCATTAGCTCACTGAGTAGGTAACTCACTAGTTCACTGACTAAGTAATTCACTAGCTCACTGAGTAGGTAACTAACTCACTAGTTCACTGGCTAGATAACTCACTAGTTTGCTGGCTAGGTTGCTCACTAGCTCACTGAGTAGGTAACTAGCTAACTCACTAGCTCATTGACTAAGATAACTGACTAGTTCACTGATTAGGTAACTAGCTAACTCACTAGCTCATTGACTAAGATAACTGACTAGTTCACTGATTAGGTAACTAGCTAACTCACTAGCTCATTGACTAAGATAACTGACTAGTTCACTGATTAGGTAATTAGCTAACTCACTAGCTCATTGACTAGGTAACTATCATAATTTGCGCGTGAATATTTAGCACATCTTGCTAATGTGAGCTTTTAAATGGAGTGAAACAGAGAATAATATAACATAATATAACATTAAACATAACGTTTGTATAATATTTAATTGTAAAAGTATCTGCTGCTGTTGCTGTTTGCTGGAAGCTGCTGTTCACTCCGTGTTTGGAAGGACGCTTGAAGCTGGCGGGTGTTTGGGGGCGTGGTCAGTCTCAGACGAGGGTTCAGGAACCCGCCAGTCCAGAACCAGCTGACCAATGAAGATTCAAGGGGAACCCCTTCTTCTAAGCCCCGCCCACCCGTGAAAACTGTGCCAAAACTCAGAAGCAAAAAACTGAAGCAGAAGCAAAAGAGGGATTCCAGAAGCAAAAGTCTTTAACAGAAAAATAAAAAAAAATCCACAGAAAATTCACAAAAACACAAAAATAAAAGCAAAGACCAAACTGAAATAATTTTCAAATAACTGCAAAGGATAATAAAATAACCAAGTATATTTAAAAATATATATTTGCTATATATTTTTTCTCTTTTGAATTTGTAACATACAATTTTTGCTTTTGATTCCTAACATTTTGATTGCGGATTTATTTTTTTTGTGTAAAACTTTTGGCACAAAATTCACTCCATACATACAGAGTTCTGTAAGACAATTCTGTATCCAAAGAAACCTCTGCATGGACAGAAGTATGGGGACACTTGCTCATTTATATTTTTAAGTGTATTAAAAAAAAGAGTGCATCCTGCTTATGATGGAGTAACTGTCTCTGCTGTCCAGAATTTTGGAATTTTGGATGATCACCACAACAACTCGTCCACTTAACCCAGAACTACTGGATGGAGCAAGACAATGGGTACAACTTAAAGTAGCTGAATATATTCATTAAAAGGGGTGTCATCTGCATTAATCCTCTTAATATTTCAAACTGATACTTGCTGATGTATTTACTGTATTCTGGACCAACACTGGGCAGTTTCTATAATAACAGGCCAATACTGGCCATGCTACATTAAAATTCATTGATTTAAGTTTTTTTTCTTTACTTTAATTGGTTTCAATAAATATATTGTTTTTTTAACCTGTTAATTTAAAAAGAGGGTTTAAAACTGTGACCAGTCTATGTAAGGACCAGTTAGGTAAATAAACTGTAAAAAAAAATAAAACCAAAATTTTCATGACATAACTTTAATTTTATTGTTTGGATACAGCTGGTTGACAGCTCAAATGCAGGTATATAAATGTTACATCAAGTCTATTAGTTATACCGGGTGTGTGTTCTCTCTGTAAGTTAGAAATGTGTATATCAGCATCAGCAGATATATAGCTAACCTATATGTGTGTAATATCAGATCTCAGCATCAGTTCAGAAATTCCTCATCAGTGTATCACAAGGATGTTTTAAATATTATCATTTTTTATTATTATTTACTAGTGAATATTATTCATAAAATCTGATGTGAGATATGAAGATGTGAAGACACAGCACATCACTGCTATCTAGTGGTTACCGTTGAAACACAACACTAAATAAACCACTGTCTGATACCAATCTTTACATGTAAACTATTCATCTAAATTTCATATTATATTATTGAGAATCAACACAGCACTGTAAAATATAATATTGTGACACTTTGATGTATCGATACTTTCTTTTACACCTTCTTTTACAAGCTACGTTTGTGTTTAAGTGATAAACTGCTCACAACTGAAACTGCGCAGAAACGTGTGGTCAGTGTGGTCTGTGTCTTTAAGGTAGAGGTCTTCCCAGCCGAGCGGCCCTCCACCATCTCCGTGCCAGCTGCTCTACAATCTGCTAGACCAGCAAGAAGTGAGAGCAGAGATCTGTCAGCGCAGGCCAAACTAACCATAAATTGTCTGTCTGCCGCTTTGTTTACTTTAATTCATTAGTATGCTGCTTTGTGCACACAGACCTTGAAATGCGTAGCGCTAACAAAAACACGCACGCACACTCACTCACACTCTCACTCAGTCTCACACACTCACACAAGCTTTGAGAAGCACTCTCATATATGCTGCAGCCAATAGGGACGAAAGAGCGTGAGAGGGAAGACGGGGGGTTGCCAGGCAACGTGGGGTAACATTAACACAATGTGCACAGGGAGAATCAGGTGTCTGCGGAAGAACATCCGGTAGACAAAACCCCTCAATCATTGCAGCACTGATGGGTGTTTAGAGACAAATGAACATGCCATAAACAGATTGTCCTGAGAACAACTCAGGTCATTTTGTCATGCAAATATGTGTAAAACAGGCCACATGTGTTTCCATGGAACAAATAAATAACCAATTACTATACACACTACACAGTAATAAGAAATCAATTACTGTGTGAAAAATCAAACTAACTTCTTCCTGCTACAAGTGCAATCTGATAAAAAATAGTAATTTACAAGCAAACAATGGCTGAAAAAGAATTTCCACAACTGTGTTATTCTAACCCTGCTTTTACACTTGTAGGAGACACTTCTGTCAGTAGCTTGATTCGCTGCACGGTGGTGTGAACTAGGTCCAGCTTATTGGCCAGTTAGCATGCTGACTACTCTAAAAACCTTGTTATTTAGCAACTAAACCAGCAGAGAAACAACAGTCAATCATTCAGAATGTTGCCTTAATTTATATAGGCAAGTCAGTTCTTAACTCCGCAGGCATCTTTGCAACACCACTAGGCAGTTATATCCACTTATACAAGACTAGCCCCTTATCATATATTTTCGAATGGGGAAAAAAATAAAAAAGAATCTCTTAACAGAAGGTCTAATTACTATTACATATGAACAATTTAAACAAAAACATGATTTTTCAGCTTGTTGTTGCTACTGCATTTGCGCAGATCTCCTCATTGAGGGATGCTTTTCCCTCTATTACAAGCATATCCAGCAAGCTAGTTGGCTCTTTTTGTTAAAGAACAGGATTTTATCCTTGAACAGAAGCTGGGCTGATGTCATAGCTGGGCAGATGTAAAATAAAGCTTTAATAAGTAAAGGGGCAACCCAAAGAATAGTCAACCAAAAAAGGTTCAATAACAGGAAACAGGAGCCAACAGGAATAAACATACCAGTTTAAATAACAAGCGTCGAAATAACAAGCTAAAGAATCGAAGTTGGGATACACAGAAGAAATAGGTAATACACAGAGACCAAAAGTAGCAAAAGAAACGCATTGTAATGCAGGAAAAAAACAAACAATACTCAGCACAGATGCTGAGTCTGAGTCTTTTATACTCAGGCCTCCAGGTGTTAGTACTCAGGGGAGCCTCTGACTGGTGTCTTCTGGGCAGTGTAGTTTTGAGACCTGAGTTGAATGTGGGGTAGACAGGTTCTCTCTCTGCACCAGGCATGACAGCTTAGCGTTACAAGATCTCTAATGTTCTAGATTTTAACCAGTGCTTGGTCTCCTCAGTGATAACTACTCTGATAAAGTTGAGAAAATCTTTTCGATTTGTCTTAGTTACAAATTGCTTCATACTACCATAGAAAGCATGGATAGGATAAGGATGAGAAGGTCATATCAGTATTAGCAGATAATTTTTCAAAGTGGAATATCAAGAAAATCCAACTAAATTCATCTTGGCATAGCTAAATACTGAATAATGAAGCCCAGCTGTTTGATTGATTGGTGTCTGGTGGCATTGTGGCTCCAACCCTGCTGAGCACGGCTGTGGGACTAACATGCACACTTGGCCAGACTGTCTATTAAAAAGGCGCAGAGAACAACACTGCTCAGAATGCCTTTACTCCACTACATCTTTACATAGAAATAAAAAGAATAAAATAAGTGATTGTTGCTGTTAAACTAAATTAATGTTGAACCATTTTTAAACTAAGATTATGATGTATTTACTGCTCCCAGAAGAAGAAGAACATAAGGGTGATATTAGATTGTTTTACGTCACTTGTAACATGCTGTAAATAGGTGTAGCACCTCTGATGTAATGTTAATCCAGAGCAGTACAACATCTAGGATTAAAAGTTTACTTTGATGCAAAAGTTATCAACCTCAGCTTGGAAGTTCCACATCAGCGCATCCATACACTGTACTTTTACAATTTGGAGTACATTTTAATGTATATAGCAACACTATAACAATAGAAGAAACACAGAAAAATCTTTTAATAGCTTGTTCATACTGCCTGTCTTTCCTTATTTAAAGTCCTTAATACCTGTAGATTTGCCTAAACAGTCTATACAGTCTTAAAGCCCAAACAGTCAGTAAATCCAAAATCATTAAGGCTGCTTTTCCTGACACTCCTGACTGTCTACTCAGAGCACTGGACTCAAGTAATATGATTCTACACAAAGGTTATAAAAAATTAACCAGCCAACACAAATTATTCATCAATTAGATGACGGAGACGGCATCCAGATCCAGGCTAGTGTTGGAATTTCATCCAAATGCTGGAATCTCTCACCTAGTTAGAATAGTTAACACGCTTTAACTAGTAAATTGGGGTGGACCTACGAGGGCATGCACTTTACTAGTACCATGCAGTTGTGAAAGATATATTATGTTAAATTATTCTATTTCTTTAAGAACAAAAAAATTTAATTCCCTTTAAATACAGCACACAAGGGCTTTCTGACTGACTATTGAGAATATAACAGACAGTCCTTTCAACACAGAACAGTTTATTCACTACACAAGTGGAACAATTTGTCCCAGAGTACAGACACGGTAGGTCAATGCTCAGTCTGATAATCCAAGTCCAATACATCTGTTTTGCAAAAGACCTTTAATATATTTTTAATTGAGGTGAAAATGAAATAAAGACATATGCCCTCCTAATTAAGTTTCAGCAGACCTCAGGTAGGCAGCAACCACTTATTATGATGTTTAAAAGCTTTGTTATTTCCCAATGGTCCAACCCAATATAAATTAAATAATCTCTTCTGCTCCAGCGACACTAAAAAATTATCTTATTACGGTCCAATACAATGTGTTTCTCTGCTGAGCACTAATTTATAAAGCTGCTCAACCACTGAACATTAAATAACCTGTTTGACCATATACTGAGCCTAACTGCAATAATATTTATCTATTTTTAAACCAAAAAAGTATCTGAAATTGATTTCAGATGGAAGATGGAAGATTTTCCATGAAATGCTTCCCTTCCTAAAATATGAATTGATCTTAAAGTGTTCCCTTGAGGTACGGGTCGAAAATATAAGTTGTGAGGCATTATCTTGTGAGTGAGGGTCAAGCAAGGTTCTAAAATTGCCTGATAGTAGTGCCAAATTAATAGGGCTTTCCATTTCCAAAGTTGTGCAGGCACTTAACATTGTACCAGGAATAACTAAAAGGAAGAATTACCAACCATAGTAGACAGTGCAGTACAGTGGGTGGTAATGCATGCACCTGTGGAAACTATCTACAATTGTCCATGTGAACAGACTAGTGGCAGAGATGACACCCACATTCAGTGCAGGAGGCTTCACACACATATCCCATTGGTCAGTATAATGTGGTTTAGCTTCATTGGGACATAGAAAAAGTCATTACACAAAAAAATAGAGTAATTCCTGTCCCATCACATCAGCGTAGGCCTACATATAAATACAACCAACACAAGTAAAAAACCATTGTTCAGACACAGATTCATATCTAAGATTTAACTAGTATTCCTAATTAACGCTAGCTAAGGTTGACACTATGACATTTTGTTTAGCCTAAACTGTAACTATCTAGATACGCTAGGTTAGGATGGCTAGAATAACTAATGCTGGATGAAGCACTGTACTTTTAGCTAGGTTAATGTAGCAAGTTAAAGCTAACTAGTGGTAAATTGTTTATTCAACCTAGTTAGCTATGTTACCTATGCTAGCTAAAATAGCTTTAAACATAGCTAGCTACATTTTAACAGGTGTGCTTATATAGGTTAGCTAGTAAGATTAACTAATTTCTGGAGGATTTAAGATCATACATGTCTTAAAAAAGCATGGAAGTGCACACAGTTTTCAGCAGGTTTGATTCTCAGTCAGAGAACAAAGGTTTTATACCAGATCTAGCTACTTGTCTATCTTAACTCTGCTGCCATATATTTTTCAGCTTTGATTTGCCATTAAAACTACATTTGGATTGGAAAAGCGCACTAATGACTTTAAAAAAATTAAAATGGTTGCCCCTAAAAATCTGCTGCCTATCCCCCTCTAACCTCCTGTCTGCTGCCTCTCCCCTCTATTTCATTACGATACATTACATTACATTGCATTACATTACATTTGGCAGATGCTTTTGTCCAATGTGACTTACAATAGTGCAAAAGTACAAAAGTAATAAAAGCTAAAGGTAAAAACATCTTTAGACAGGGCCTAAAGGAGGTAAAAGGGAAATAATGGGATAGGGGAGTAAAGTAGGGGAAGAAGGAAATAAGGTGTTAGGAGAGTAAGTGCTCTTTGAAGAGCTCTGTCTTCAGGAGTTTCTTAAATATCACCCTCTATCTGCTGCCTTCCTTTTCTATTTACTCCTCTATCTGCTGCTGCTCTCCCCCTCTGCCTGCTGCCTCACCTCTCTATCCTCCCTCTGTCTCCTGCCTTACCTCTCTACCCCCCCTCTTTCTGCTGCATCTCCCCTCTATTCCCCCCTATATCTGCTGTCTCTTCCCCTATGTCTGCTGCCTCTACCTCTCTATTCCCCTCTCTGTCTGCTGCCTCAACCTTCTGTCTGCTGCCTCTCCCTCTCTATCCCCCTCTATGTCTGCTGCCTCACTCTTCTGTCTGCTGCCTCTCCCTCTCTGTCTGCTGCCTCTCCCTTTCTATCCCCCTCTCTGTCTGCTGCCCCCCATTGCCTCTCTGTCTGCTGCCTTGCCCTTCTGTCTGCTGCCTCTCTTCCTCTATTATCCCCTCTATCTGCTGCCTCTCTCCCTCTTTCTGCTGCCTCTTCCCTCTATTCCCCCCTCTATCTGCTGCCTCTCTTCCTCTATTCCCAGCTCTATCTGCTGCCTCTCTCCCTCTTTCTGCTGCCTCTCCTCTCTACTCCCCCTCTATCTGCTGCCTCTCTCCCTCTATTCCCAGCTCTATCTGCTGCCTCTCTCCCTCTTTCTGCTGCCTCTCCCCTCTATCCCCCCTCTATCTGCTGCCTCAATCCCACCTCATTCCCAACTCCCGAACTCATCCAAAAAGAACTGGATAGAGCATGGTAGGCATGGTGCCAATAGGTTCCTCAACTCTGACCTTTTTACTTTTTTAGCATTTTCTTCATCTAGACTCAGCAAAATGGTTCTACAAAGTTCTGAATAAAGGCTAATTTATTATACAAGCAGTGGACCATTATGGTACTATGTGCTGTAAAACTATTTCTTTAAAGAAAAGTACAAAAACCAATTAAGCACCAAGTCAGCATTACTAGTTTTTTTTTGACCTACACTAAAGAAGCCCTGAAGAATCCCCCTTTTTCACAAGCGTCCAAAAGTGATACCATCTACTACTCATGCTTGGCAGGTAGATCCCACATCCATCCTACAAGTGTAAGCCAGAGTCGACACATGATTTATTTAGGTGTGGGTGATGAGGGCACACTGTGGGGATTAACGGAAGCACATGTAGAGACAGCTCATGAATAATTCAGCCTATTTCAGGCATTCTTATAACTTGTCCTATATGTTGCTGCAAGTTCCTGCTGGATACTCCACTCGGCTCCTGCCGCAGTGTCTGCATCCCATTAGGACAAATCAGGCTGCTGTAAAACGTCCAAAAACCCCCACTGTCCTTTCACTTCTCATTCAGCACTGACAAGCACAAGTGTGCACTTTTTCCAGCAGGAACACACACATGCAAAAGCCTCTTAGCTCCGCCGGCCTAACCCAGGCTGTGGCCCTGGAGCTGCTGCTATTCCTTATTTGGCTGCATGAGTGCTGCTTAAGGATGAGCAGATTTCTGGGCCTTTTTTCTGCAGAATACAAATTAGCCAGCCTTAGTGTTCTCTGCTGGTGCTAGCACCCCCCTTACAAACACTTACACAACCTAAAAAACAGTTTTATACTCTGACTAAATTAAAGAAACAGTATGTAGTAAATGAGAGCAAGCATGTAGAATAACTACTACAGTCCAGTTTCAAAACACTGGAGAGACTTTTCTACCCCACCCCCTCCTCCCCAGATGAAGAAGCTCACATGGGTTGCCAGATTGAGGACACTGAACTTTCAACTTCTGTAATCACAATGTATAATTGCATTTAAGTCAACATATAGTCAAACTGTTTGGATTCTGTCATGCATTTCTGTCAATAAACAGCTATAGCCTGTCTGGTGTGACTGATGGCTGACTGAAGAAGTTCACTTTATCGTACAGTAGCATCACAGTGTTAGCCAGCACTAGTCTGGATCACTTTACCCATCTCAAATAACAGTACTCACTGCCTTGATTGCCCAGCCGAACATGGATCACTGACTATAAAAGAGAGCACTCAAATGACTAGCTAGTGGTTGTGATAGCTAGGTTAGCTAAATTACTAAAGCTAACCTTAGCTTAAGCTCATTACTTAACATTAGCTACCTGTCTAGGAGAAAATCAGCTAATAGCTGGCTATGCCAATTCAGCATCTCTCTTATAAGTTTGTCCTTTTGGGCTCTAAGCTGTCTCAATATATCCAACATAATCAAACATCTGCAATATTTACAGGTATTTACTTCTACATCTCTGGTCTTGAAGCTTTTTAGAATGATGCCAATGCCTGCCTGTCCATTGTTGTCTATACCTGGCAACCCAAGGCGTGGAAACAGGACTAGGGAATGGGCATTTGGAAGGAATTAGAGGTAAAAAACATGCTAAAACACTAAAAGATTTTTGCTCCAGAAGACAGAATAATGAACATGCTGGCTGGAGCACTGCTGTCAAAGAGATCAAGTGCTTAAACTTAACTAGCATGCTACCTTAATATCTATAATAATACATATTCTGGTAATTTTATGAGTTAGTAAAGAAAATATAATACATATTGGTTCTTTAACTCTAAACCAGCATCAGCTCCAACTCAATAACAAGACAAAACAAAGGACACACTGGCTGGAGCACTGCTGTCAAGAGATGCCAGTGATAAATGTAACCAGCATGCTATCTTAATATCTACAATAAACCATAATCTGGTAGTTTTATAAGTTAGGAAAGAAAATATATTACATATTGGTTCTTTAACTCTAAACCAGCATCAGCTCCAACTCAATTACAAGACAAAACAAAGGACATACTGGCTGAAGCACTGCTGTCAAGAGGTGCCAGTGCTTAAATGTAACTAGCATGCTATCTTAATATATATAATAATACATATTCTGGTAGTTTTATGAGTTAGTAAAGAAAATATATTACATATTGGTTCTTTAACTTTAAACCAGCATCAGCTCCAACTCAATAACAAGACAAAACAAAAGACACACTGGCTGAAGCACTGCTGTCAAGAGGTGCTACATCTTAAATTTAACTAGCATGTTATCTATCTATAATAATCCATATTCTGGTAGTTTTATGACTTAGTAAAGAAAATATAATATATATTGGTTCTTTAACTTTAAACCAGCATCATCTCCAACTCAATAACAAGACAAAACAAAGGACATACTGCCTGAAGAACTGCTGTATAATAATGCTCTATAATAAACCATATTGTGGTAGTTTTATAAGTTAGTAAAGAAAATATAATACATATCGGTCCTTTAACTCTAAACCGGCATCAGCTCCAACTCAGTAACACTAGCAGGAGGGGATAATTTAGAGTTATGTTGTCTCTCAGGAGTGTAAACCCTCAGCTCCAGATCCAGTACAGTAAGGAGGACACTGCCCTGCTGCTGCTGCTGCTGCACTTTGCAGACGCTGCACATTCGCCGCAGAGCACCGGAGCGTTTTACGCCAATGGAGCACGTTCCCTATCCGTTAAGATATCTCCCCCAGTGTGCTATCTGGACCCGTATCTGTTAAATGTAGACATTCTCCTTTAACCGTGCTGTAATCAGTGATGCCGGTACTGACCTGCCCGCGGAAACACTCCAGCTTTCCCTCTGTACAGCCACACGCTCCTCGCAGTCCAGCGCGCGCACCAGCAGCTCATTTAAACACGCGCAGCAGAGCGCCGCTATTTATTTTTAATCCCACCCGTTTTCCTTAAAACCCCGCCCACCCAGAGTTCCGATTGGCCCGTAGTTTCCAGCCTTCTGCGCTCGGATTGGTTAGTCCCAAAGTCCTAATCAGCATGTCTTTCAATTGAACATCTGCAGCAACCTTGAGATTAAAGAGCCAATGTGAAGCATGTGAGATAGGATTAACATAGCAGAAAAAGAAAAGACAAATTGAGTTTGGTGTTTACTTTCTGATTGCATTCTAAGTAAATCTGTTTTGCTTTTATCTTTTGCTTTTTTTTTTTTTTACTCTACAATTGCTTATACAGCTCTGGAAAATATTAGAGACCACTTAAAAATTATGAGTTTCTTTGATTTCAACCAAATTGAAAACCTCTGTAATATAATCAAGAGGAAGATGGATGATCCCAACCATCAAACCAAGCTGAACTGCTTGAATTTTTGCACCATGAGTGGCATAAAGTTATCCAAAAGCAGTGTGTAAGACTGGTGGAGGAAAACATTCCAAGACGCATGAAAACTGTGATTAAAACCAGGGTTATTCCTTATTCCTAATATTCTTAATTTTTCCAGAACTGTATATCTATTGGCATCTTTAGTACCCTGTTGTGTTCGTTTTTACATTACATTACATTTGGCAGGAACTTTTATCCAAAGCGATTACAATAATGATGCACATTTAGCAATAGAGGATGTAGAAGATCAAGGTAAAAAAAAAAAACATTTTAAGGCAGGGTATAAAGGAGGTCAGAGGGGAACAGTGGAATAAAGGAGCAAAGAAAGGGAAGAAGGAAATGAGGTCATGCTCCTGCTCTGGTAGTAGTAGGTAGCTAGTAGGTATCACATTTTTGGAGTCATCCTTATGAGGTTTGATGCTGTGTGTATGTGGCCTTTATATTTTTTTCTGGTGCTTAAATGCTTTTATAATTCATGGGTCAAAAATGACCCATAAGACAATCTTTGTACCCTAATGGTGTACAGCCCACATGGAAAAATAAACAAAAACAAAGCATCCCTCTTTCTAATGATGGGGTGCCTTTAGGAAAAGTCATAACATTTGGAGTTGGAAAAAGATAGTTTAAGGTATTTTTTCTACAGCTGAACATGGTAGCGGGTCACTTTTATCCTGCAAGACAACACAAGGGTTAATGGAATATGCATTATGCTGAATTAAAAAATTAACCAAATCTTCTCTGCCAGTGCTAGCTTATTCTGTCATTGACTCTGAAGTCTGATCTTCTTGGGGTGACATCTTCTTGGGACGCACACTTCACGGCCTGTCTCTGACATATCAGTTATATGGAAACTGGTACCAGGGCTTCCTCCAAATAATGCTGCAGCTTGGTTTTGCAGAACACCTGCTTGAAGTGCCCCTATTGTACAGGCCCTGTCCAGATCAGTCAAACACTGCATGATGCTGATTCTTGGAGAATACACCTGCTGACCACTGTAGCCCATAAGGCCCATAATCACAGGTGCAGCACCTGGGGAAATCTAAAGCTCAAAAAAGTGTCAATAGCAACAGCAGAGTAATACAAAAATACCTGTGATTAAAAATGAGATAATGAGATGTTATTATTAATGTTATTATATATACAGTTTGTCCAGTGCAGTGTAAAAGTGCACTACACTGTATCTGATCTTTAATGATACATATAAAGCCCAAATGGTGGGAAACAATATTAATCACACAAAAAGTTATGGAGAAATCAATCATCTAAGGTCTCTATACTTAAGTTCATGTTTCCTTCTATTCTATTATCTCTCACAGAACACATTTACTCAATACCCCTTACATCTGCTCTTTTCTACTGCATTTGTAATTAATGTCAAATAAAACTTCCCTTCTACTTCACACCACACGAGGGCAGAGGTAGCAGTTAAATGTGTGAATTGACACAAATAAAACAGTGAACAGTTCTATGGTGAAAAATGGTTGGACTGTATTGGACATTACATATTTTTGCTAATGCACAAAATGAACAAAAAAGCCTTAAAATCCAAAACTAAGCAAAACTTATTACGTACAGAATGATAAAGAGAAAACCAGTGAGCAAAGATATGGATGAGTATAAGCATCAGATTATTTGCTATGCACTCTATAATTAAACACGTTTAGAACATACTAGATTAAGATTAGATAATCTTAGAAAATTCCATTGAAATATTTACAAGAGGGACCTCAAAAGCTTGAGAGCATCATTTATTTTCTCCATTCCGAGTCATGACCACAAGATGGCAGTCATGAAGAGAAGTTCCTGCTCCATGGCCTTGCTGTGTAAAGTTCAGAGTGTGTGTAGAAGCTTCCAGAAACTTGATATAAATGAGAAAAGCTGTATAAAATGAGATGTTGATCACCGGCGTGGTACAGGTGGGGGAGGGATGGGTCTCTGTGGAGGGGTGAGAGGGAGGATGCGAGGTGGGCTGGAGATATAGCGTTCATTTAGCATGCTCTCCGGAACTCTGGGAGTAAAACAGAAAACAGATTGTGTCAGATTTAAAATAAACACTACAAAATAAAGCCATCTTTAACTTATGACTTGTGACAATTTGGTAGAAATAGTCACTCCACCACCCCACTGTGCCTCAGATAGATCATATCATAAGGTTAATATAACTTTTGCTATTAGATCTATATTGGTCATTTAGATTAATTCAGCCTTGATCAGTAGTCTAAGTAAGATATATTCAAATTCTAAAAGAAAATAGACAAAAAATACACAATAATATCACACTTGGTAATTTATTTGTTAAAAACATTACAATTTTACTTATCTGTAAATGGCACAAGCATGGGAACCTTCAGGATTATCAGATAATTTGAAAGTGAAATCAAATGCAGGTGTTTTAAATCAATAAGATGATAATTGGGTGTTAAACAGCATGGATTTATCAAAATCTGATCTTCACAACACATGTTTGTGGAGTTGTATCAAAGCACAAACAAAGGACATTTCAGAGAGCCTTAGAAGAAGTGTAGAAGAGTGAATCTCAGGACAATGCGGGTCATGCTACAAGACAATGACCCTAAGTACACAGTCCTGTCCTACTTCCAAAGAATGGGTAAAAGAAGAAAAACGTAATGTTTTGGAATGGCCAGGTAAATGGCCTGGTCTTACTAAAATTCTTCTAAGCTAATGTACAGGACTCATCACCAGTTACCAGAAACTATTAGCTGCAGTTATTGCTGCACAAGGTACCAGACACTGAAAGCACTGTAAGGTTCACATCTTTTTTCCACTCACAGATATGTACAGTAATGTTTTATCATTTTCCTCAATACAAAAAATAACAGAAATTCAGATGTTTTTGTCTGCTTTCTGTGATATTGTTTTTCTTTTATACTTTTAGTGAAAATCTTCTAAAGCTTGATGCCAAATTTATGCAAACATCCAGGAAATTTGGACACTTTAAAGCACCGCATCATATCACTTATGCAAGCTGATGTCACTGTAACCAATACCAGTCTTAAATACAGATATACTGATCTTCTTCCTGCTCCTTAAAACCCAGCTGATGGAGCATCTGTGTCTATTATTGCATAGAGCCATTTGAAACTGTATAACTTGGTATAAATCTTTATTTATTCTAGTTAAAGAATGAGAAAGATGTTGGATAAGTTCTGTTAAACAGTTTCACTTTTTAGCTCTTGCTTAGTATTTGTGGTTGGAGGTGTTTCTCATTCGTGTTTTGGTTTGCCACACAAGGAAGACTTAAAACCAACCCTGTCATTTCTGTCTTCAGCTGCAAAAGTCATGTGACTGGAATTCAAAGAGTGATATATTTTATATATACAGTATTTTACTGTATTTTAATGCATCTAAAATACATTTTTACATTATTTCTTCAGCCTGCCTTTTACCCGTTCTTTCATTTAAAGGCTGCTGCTGTGTTACAAGGGGCTTGTCTGTAACTTAGCGTGTTATTTTTTTGACACATCCTCTTTATTTCCGCTCTTCGTGTAGCTTCTAAAAAAAAAAGACTTACACGAGGCGCCTGTGAACCACTGCAAGAAAATGTTATGACACATACAACAAATTCCCCTTATGATTTTTGGGCCTGATTATTTAAAATCAACTATCAGATAAAGAGTTCCATAGAAAAGCATGAGAGAATCTGTTTGTATAAGATTAAGTTTCATCATATGTCTAATGTGGTAGACGGTTAAAATCTGTCGACTCCAGCTCAGGCAGGTAAAAGGCAAAGCCTGTAGTCCTGTCTGTCACTCACCGGTCAGGTGGTCGCCGTGGGACTCTGGGTGGTGGGAGAGTGGGCGGAGCTTCCACTGGTGTGCGTGGTGGACGAGGGGGAGGCAAAAACTCTTGGGGCTCCTGTTTAACCACAGAGAATGAAAAAAACAAGCATACAGGAAGTTAGATTTTTACCTGAGCTGAAGACTGTGGTTGAAATAAACATCAAGTGATACATCTGACACTGAATTAAACTCTGTCATCTGTAGAACGCTGGAAAAAAATACAACAAAAAATGTAGACATATCAAGATGGCTACTGCTATTGCTGTTTGCAGCTATGCAGTGTATGCACCTTTGACCATTAGATACGGTACACAAAAGACAGGGGGGCAGAGACCCTGCTCTAGTGCCTCAATGCGCTAAAGTGCCCTCTGCAGTGACCACTAGGATGTCCACTCTTGCAAGAAATTATGATGATGTGCTCTTAAGATCATGAGTAATTTGATAATTTGCTAGTGCCCATCTATGGGTGCCTTTCTGCTCTTTTTTTCCTTTTCTAAAACTGTGCCATTATGAAGTGCCTTCCATGCCACCTTTTACTAGACAGTGTCCCAAAAGGTGCCCCTCTCAGTACAGAAAATGCAGTGGGAGAAAACATGATAAATAGTCTGGTTAGGTGCCCCTTCTAACAGAGCAGTGCCACACAAGTGGGTAAACTGTGATACAGTGCTGTGAAGGGTGTAGGCACATGTGTGAGAATGAGGGGAAGGTTTATTATAGTTTCCACGTCGATGGGTTAAATGTAATGTGATGCACTATAGGTGCTATCAATTTGCATTTGAAGGTAAAAAACAAAGTAAGTTAAAATTGATGACAAAACAATTATTGGCAGTTTTTAAAGGTAAATCTATTCTATTTATGTAAGTTTATAGTTTCAGCCACACCCCCTCTACAATGTACAGATGGTGGGAGCGATTGATGCAGTGTGAGCTGTAACCCTGGTTAAAATAATGTTAAGTTAAGTTACACCCCTTAAAAAAAAGCAATGAACATTTGATAATTAAAAATATTCACATACTAGAACTGGAGTATACAATTTAGTTTCAATGTCCTAAATAAATATACATACATTTTTAAACAGTCAACATAGCGTTAAAAGGTAATCCAATTCTAAGACATTTTTACATTACTAGCTGAAATTCCTAATTCATGACTTATTCATAAAATAAGTAAAAAAAAAATGACACGTCATAATATGCAAATCAGTCAATCAATGTAACCGCCCCCTGATGATGCCCACTAACCCATGCTGCGCACATATCAGAGGCATTTGAGCTTAAATACTGTAAAAACAACTCTAATCTACATAATCTGCATAAATTTAACAAAAAAAAATACTTAACATTTAACACTTAGTACATTACACAAAAAGTACATCTATTTGCTACTTGATCCAATCATTCATTACCTGGGAAAATGAATTCTGCATAAAGTCACAATTCACAGTAAAAAAGATGGTAACTTGCTCTTATGGCCTACACCACTGTGGCCAGCCAGTCCATCACTCCATTAAATATAACTGAATACACAAGAAAAGATAGCCCCAGTGGGCAATACTACACAATGATGGTGCGTGAAGCTTGGGGGGACATGTCCATTATGCTGTCCATCATAATAAATGATGCCAGGAGCCAATAGACAATAAGTAAGTTTTGTGTAATGTACTAAGTAACTTTACCTTATTTTGTGTATGAGCTGTTTATTGTAGGTAGTATCTACTCAAGATATGGGGTGAACTCTATCTGAAATCTATCTATCTATCTATCTATCTATCTATCTATCTATCTATCTATCTATCTATCTATCTATCTATCTATCTATCTAATGCTTTTATGATGTATGTTTTACATTAACATTATTTTCATATATGGCATTTAGCTGATGCTCTCTGGAAGCTGATCCAGAGTGACTTATAAGGTTATTACAGTTATAGAATCAGGCAGTGTAGTTTTAGGAGTCTTGCTCAAGGACTCACTCTTTTATTGGTGTAGTGCAGTATAGTCACCCAGACCAGGAATTAAACCACAGTCTCCCAGACGATGTGGTAGCTCACAAGCAGGTAGTGGTGTTATCCACTGCGCCACACTTACTGCTGGAAATTAGCTAACAGTGTGGATTTTACTCACTATTCCCTATTCAATTGTGTTTAATCAATTGTTTTGTGTAAATGTTACACAAATAGCTTGTGTTATATTTACTAACCCTGTTAATATTTTTTTACAGTGATGAGCAAGAGAGTATATCAGTGCTGGACCCCTCCCAAAGTATCCATTTTAATTATGAGCATTTCTGGGCAATATCTAGATCAGCAAAAATCATAGAGGTCATGTCCACATGTTGTATGATAACTACATTATGTAATTATATAATAAAGCTCCCCAACTCTGGAATAATCTTCCCAAATACTCAGACCCTGTCTCAATACTTAAGTCTAGACTACAAACTTACTTATTTAGCTCAGCTTTTAGTAATTTTAGTAATGTTTTTCCGTTTAGATAAGGCTGTAGATCCAGGGGTTCATGGACACAGGGAATTGTGGGTAAACTGAGATGCTGGTGCTGTTGTTCACTCAGGTTTGTGGATGGTGGAGTGGGTGGATGCTGGTGTTTCAGGGTGCCTCCGTGTCTATGTTACCTTCTGGCTCTTTGCTTTAAGTTAGGCTGTTTTATTCAGATCTGATGGAGTCATTAGATAATCACACTCTGATAATGTTTAATATTCTCTGTTTCTCCATCTCTTTGCCTTTCTTTTTCTCTATCTATCTCTTCTACATATATCAAGATGCCCTGTTCTTGATGTTGCACAGCCTGGATCTCTGCTGCCCGCTGTTTCATAAATCAGTACCTGTTACTGGTACTAGCTTTAGCTATAGCTCACATTATCTCTCTGTACTGTTGTTTTGTTCTGTTATTTGTTTGTTGTTTGCTATTAGTTTGTTCTGAACCTACAATTGAAATGGGTTCCTCTGACTGAGTCTTGGTTTCTCCTAAAGTTTCTTCCTTTTATTGCAAGGAAGTTTTTATCTTGCCATATTTGTCACTACAATAATTGGCATGTCTGTGGTGCTGCTCATAAGAGGCGTGGAACTGTTTTTCTCTGTAAAGCTGCTTTGTGACAACTTGAATTAAATGATCAAGACAAGCTCCGATAGGGCTTAGCTCCTCTGTGTGTTCACTAAACTGCAGTGTGGTACAGACTTGAATACTGGGGGTCTCTTTACTGCTCTCTGCATCTCAGTTTTCTGTTTTTAGCTTATATAAAAGGTGCTCTTTGTGGTTATCTGCTTCTGTAGTTCATCCGCCTGAAGAAAGCTTTGACATATTTAGATGCTCTTCTTCTCACCACACAGAGTGGTATTTTGAGCGACTGTAGCTCAAAGCTGTTTTTGTCAGCCCTAAACAGTTTTAATAATCTGTAGTAAACAATTTGTTTATTACACCATTCTGAGTAAATGTGATAAACTGTTGTGCTGAAAATTTTAGGAGATTAGCAGTTCTAGAAATCATCAAACCAGCCTCCCATGCTCAAAATCTCAGAGACCACAGTTTTCCACATTTTGATGGTTTATATAAACATCACCTGAAATCTTCATATTTTCTTCCTACCACATTATTAAATGACACTGTAGAGATGTTTCTAATAAAATAATAAAATGCAGAGTGAGTATATGATGTTTCTTATTTAAAAAAAGTAAAAAGGGAGCATTCTCACCTCCAGTTCACCGTCGGCTCCGCTGCTGTAGCTGATGGTGCTCAGCGTGCTCAGCCTGTTGCTGCTGCTACCTGTTGTGGTCACAGACATTTATATTTACACACAGTAGAAAAGCAGTTAACACAGTTCTTTTAACTACAACGTTCACTGTGTATTTTCCCTGACATACAGTACTGATATAAAAATATAAATATCAATAAATTAATTGTCCAGGATTAAACATTAGATAAAAAATAAATATATAATGTACAGTAACAATACACAACCAGTCAACAGACAACAGCATAAGATATATATAAGTAGCCTAATGTTTTTAAAAGGTTCCAGAAAGGTTAGCCTGTAACGTCACAGAAATGATGTTCCAGGAATGTTCTGATAGCGTGACATGATAATGGATTGCGTCACGCTTTTAGAACGTTTCTCACATAACATTTCCAGCTAGCCCAATACTAACATTATGGACATGGTATGAGTAACATCCCTAAAAGTAAAAATTCAAACACTGACACGAGTAACGTTTTAGAGATGTTCTTAAAACAGAAAACATTCCCCAGCTGGCACACAACCGACCCTCAACATTGAAATGTGGTTGAAATATGACTAAAGTAATGTATGTTGTTGTTTAACATTGAATCAACATAATGTCCTCAACCTTCTGCCTTTTGAATCTGTATTTTAAATTTCATCACCATATAATTTCTAAAATCGGTTGGATGGAGGAATGAAAAATTGTTTTACTTCTCTTTGCAGTAACTGCTTTTTAATTTAACACCATGTTCATGTTCTATTTGTTTCACTGTTTTAGTGTTTTTGAGATCAGATCTTGAATCAGATTGGTAGTGGTGGGTAACTTTCTTTATACTCAGATTTACTGCAGTTTATTGTTAACACTTTGTTAACCATAGGATTTTCTTCATTGCTATATCAATGTTGATTCACTTTTCAAAATCAATGTTGATCAACGTTGAATCAACATTTATTCAACGTTGAAATGCCAGCTGGGTCTACTAGCCAAAAATTGATTGTCTGGAGTTCACAGAGATGTCAACAACCAAACATATTCACAGCAGATATGCCAGGATGAATTCAACACATGGTTCAGTTTCCTAAACATTTCTCAATAAAAAACTCCATTTAAAATGCTGTGTAGGCGTAGTCCTTGTTTGGGAAACCAGCCTTGTAAGTGTAAACCCACCGCAGTGAAATTTTCACACCCACAGTGTTATTTCAACACTGGCAAATTTACTGTGTTTTTCAAACCAACATTTCGATTTGCTTCATTGACTAACATGAAATTCTGAGTACTGAATTTATTATCTTTTTGTGTTCATAAAGAAATAAAATAGAAAAGAAATATATAAGCTTTTAGCTTGTAGTGGATGCATAAATTACTACATAAATTACTGGTTAATTCATTGATTAGGTTGCGTACATAAAGCCATGAGCCAATACAACCTAATTTAATTTTAATAAAGCAATTTTAACTATACACTTGTTGACACCCAGGATTGCTACAAAAATCACCATGCAGTTATGACTCAATCAGATATGATAATGACAAATATGTAAATTATGTGTGTGTTTTAACCAGACACTGATGGCCTAAAATGCTTCCTGTGCTGTACAATAAAAAGGCTCTCAGGGGCTAAACATACCTCCACAATGCACTTAAAGACATCATTTAACCCTTTTAGACCCTGCATCTTCCATTGCAATTGACATGGTGTGTTCTCTTCTTTTTTGTTTATTCTTCACTTTACACAGATTAAGACTTATTATTAATCAGAATGGACATTTATTAACCAATCAAACAGCAGATTAGCCCCGCCCACTGAATTGGAAAAATAAAAATCTGATCACTGGAGTAAAGCATGGTAGCATCCCAGGTAATGTGGCGAGTAAACACCTTTTCCCTGCATTTTTTTTACTGCTTAGAGATAATTTGTGAAAATATATATAAATAAATCTTAAAATGTTTTTAACAAATGACTGCACTGCGATGACTGTCTGACAATGAAAAGACAAAATACAAATATTATGTTTTATTTTCATTTTTTATTTATTTAATCTATTTACTGAATGCTGTTTTTGAGCACATTACAGACAGAAACAGCATATATATATATATATATATATATATATATATATATATATATATATATATATATATATATATATATATTTTTTTTTATCACAAGAACATAAGTCAGGTTTCAAAGGTTCAAAGGCTAAGCTTAATCCCTGACCAAAACCTGCCCCATTAAATTTGGTTCTGTTCCAACAACTCCTTCTTGGTGAGTTATGTTTGTCAATGAGTGAATATTAATTCAGAAAAAAAAAACTCCTCTAAAAAGGCAAAATGAAATAATTAGTTACCTACTTTACGTGAGAATTATAGGTCAGATGTAATCAGTTCTGGGAAGATCAGGTCTAGTAGTGTTTATCAGTGTTAAATCACCAAATGTAAAAGAGCTTAAAGCTTTTATGAGGAGAAGTGCATTTGACTACACTGCAAATCCAGTTTAATGTCTGTGTAACTCAGCAGCTTCACCAACCACAAACAGTGAAAGTGCTCAGTTTTGTATTTTTTGTGTGGTTGCAGACTTAGTGAAGTAAAGACGTTCATAAAGTGGAGACTGGGTGTAGCCCAAGCTTCTGAGTGCAGCAATACTAACCAACCGCAGTAATACGTAACGATCAGATCAAATCGAGATTAGCTACTGATAAATACAGTATGGGCCTCTCCCTTTTTAGTCTGAAGACATACAAATCATGGGAAATTATAATAGATTATTTAAAAGTGTCAAACTGTTTAAAACCATTTAATGCCCAATTTGCTGATTATTTTTCATTACATGATAATCAGTGAAATGTTTAATTTAAGTTTGTGAGTCTAACCAGATCAGGAGAATCTCTCGCTATCTTTAAGAGACTCCTGAAGACAGAGCTCTTCAAAGAGCACTTACTCTCCTAACACCTCTAACACACTAACTACTTCTAACCCCATTTCCTTCTTCCCCTCCTTCACTTCTCTATCCCTTTATTTCCCTTTGACCTCCTTTAAGCCCTATCTAAAAATGGGTTATCTTAATTCCTATTACTTTTGTACTTCATTATTGTAAGTCGCTTTGGACAAAAGCGTCTGCCAAATGTAATGTAATGTAATGTAATGTAATGTAACTTTGCTACGTCTACTCTATATATATTTCACTTGCACTCTGTTAACTCTTCCTGTTACCCTGTTATATATATATATATATATAACAGGGTAACAGGAAGAGTTAGCAGAGTGCAAATGAAATCACATTTTGCATGAGTGGTTTTAAACCAGAGCTTCCTCAATGTATTGGGCAAAATAAAGAAAGACTATTATTTTCACAATTACAAGCCTTTATCCCATTTCTTGTATTTAAATATAATAAAAAAAGTTAGATTTTGCTGTTTTAAAATAAATTAAAATAATTTTTTTGAAGATATGTGCTTAACTTAGATTGTTTTATGTAAACCAAAATCAGTTTCCCCAACTTATATTGAACATATATAAAACACAGTTCACTCCGTCACTGCCCAGTTTATGTAGTCCATATATAGAAAACATGTGAAGTACATGAGGAAAAAAATATCAGGGAAATGTAGGATATAGGCATTATATATATTATTTAAAATGGACTTCTAAGGGTTACAATATACTCAATTATTATTGTTTTTTTTATCATTTTATGTCTAATTTGTTTCCCATTTTCTCCTCAATTTACATGACCCATTAACCAACCCACTCATTAAGACTCCCCTTATCACTAGTGATGCCCCAACAACAGGAGGGTGAAGACTAGCACATGCCTTCTCCAATACATGATACATCACCACCCAGAGTGAGCAAGGCCAATTGTGCTCTCTCAGGGCTCTGGTAGCTGATGCAAGCTACTTGAACAGGATTCGAACAGACAATCTCCTGATCATAGTGGCAGTGCTTAGCCCGCTGGACCACTCGGAGCCCCAGTATAATCAATTATACAATAATTTAAAGAAATAAAATACTATTAACATATTGATTTAGATCCCATTAGAATATATTTAATGTTATTTATATTAGCAACAGTGCACATTACGCAACATTTTAATGCCAGAGTTATCTAATAAGCTTATTTTCATATGTAGTTCCTGCATAAGTTATAAAGATTAAAGGCAATGTCGTCAGCTCTATAAGCAAAACAACACAATAATAAACACATATACACTTATTTAAAAGCAGTGCCACAAACATAGTATGATCATATCTATATATATCATATATATAAGTAAATTAATAATATTAATATTATTAATTAGTAAACACATTATACACAGTAATAACAAAGTGCAATGTGAACAAGAGATGTTATACAGCTTTAAAGCATCAGGAATGAAGCATCTCTTTAATGTAATTGTAATAAAGCACCTAAATACAGTTTCTCAGAACTTTTACCTGTTTACTCTTTAAATCTATGATACAGGAAACTTACAGTTCCTGGTGTGAGATATGAATGTGAACTCTGGGGGGAAAATAAGAAATAAGAAATAAGTCAGCACAAGTTGACGGTTTACTCACTCGACGTGCTGGAGGCACTTCCTGTCTGCCAGGTTCCTCTCTGTGGGGGTCTGGAGGGGGCTGGAGATGGCTGGTTTACAACTCGGGGGGTGGGTTCATAGACTGAACACTCCACGTTCATCTGAGAACCCCAGAGAAGGTTCCTCTGCATCGGAGCAGTTATCTCCAGCTCTGATTCAAAATTTTAAATACATTTTAAAATTAAACTATTCATTGCTGATTAAACCAAAAACATATTGTATTTTCTATGACAATAATAATCATAATCATAATCATAGTAAAATTAATTGAGCAAATAATTAAATGAAAATGATAAAACATAGTACTGTAAAATTTTTGTATACTAAATATTGTATAGTATAAATTACATTATAAAACAGGAGTGAAAATGCTTAGGTGAAAGTACTTGGTTGCTATACTTGTACTTTACTGTTTATTCAATTACATTTCCAATAAAAAAACATACTTTTTTATTTTTATTAAAACATACATTTACATTAATGCATTTTATGATAAATATTGTTTATTACAAATTATAAATAAATGTGTATCCACTTTGAATACTGTAATACATCATTTCCGTGCTTATAATGAAGAAGTTCATGAAGAAATGTAGGGTGTAAGGATGAGTTTCCTGAATTAAGTCTAGTCCTGTACTTCCCAGTATTTTAAACAGATATTTTCAATGTAAAGCAACATGTAGACTAAGCTAGGTCTAATCTCTGACAGACAATAAATAAACCCTAAAGCACATTTTCTCCTCTTTGTAAATAAACTGTATTACACGTTTTTGAATGTTGAGTTGTATGAACTCTTACCATTTCCTCCTTTTTCTTTGTGTCGACGGGTTATGCTGTCCCGTAATCTTTGTATATTCTCCTACAGGGGCACAGGAAAACATACACCAATGCACATACATATACATTTTCATCTCCTTTCATTATATCCATTGACCCATACGAGTCCAGTCAAGGGCTCACAGCAGCAGCTGCTGATTCTGTGTTTGAAGCCCAGTGCTGTGGGTCTGTGAGTACCTGCTGAAAGCGGACGGACTGAGTGCGTCTATCCTGGTCAATCTGCCAGGCCTTGAACTCCTGCACCGCCTCCTCCATCGTCAGAGCCCCCACCTTCACCCTCTCCTGCAGGGAGATGAGCTGCCTCTGCCCAGGAGTCTTCATGCCAGCGTAGGGGTCATGCACACTGCTGGGGTTACCATCACTTACTGGCCACACTGACCCTAATGGGGAAAGATTATCAAATTCATTTAAAATCATTATATTTCCAGGGATTTGCTTCAAGATTTTTTTTTAACAAATTAAATGTTGGATGTTTTGAGAGTGGGAGAACTGCAGTGTTTCAAAATATATAGGGCTCACACATGGGCCCTTAATTCCCTATTCTTGTTTGTAAGTCCAAAAAGCCAGTTCATGTGCATCATTAATTCTATATTTATACTGCATTTCTCATTTTCAGATCTGCTAAATGCAAAATCTGAGCATCTGTAGTTAATACTGCATTACAGTGAAATTAATTACACTTTATAGTTTACATTCTGTGCTGTATTACACTTTTCAGAATATGTATTATTATTTAGTATCTACTTTTAAAATTTTTATTCAAATGTACTATATTATTCATGTTTGAAATCACCTGTCCATATTCATAACTTTTTTCTTTATGTTATACAGTTCACATTTGTAATCATCTATAGCTTTATTCATTATTTTACATTTCTAATTGGTATAGTTGTTTCAGTTTTATTACAATTTATTCGTTCAAAGTAAGTTTAATTTATGTAATATATAATTAGATCACTGACTACAAACTGATGTGACCCTGTAGTTTTAGGGGGTGAGAGACCAAATATTACAGTATTTTCTCATTTCATACCTTTAGAAGATCTTGTTTCTGTGCGATTTCCCACTGAATAAACTGATTCTTTTGAGCAGAACACTGCAGAAACAGGGTAATAAACAGGTTAAAGAATGTTGAAAAAAAGCTAAATAACTATTTTTTTTTACTGTATCATATTCACAGATCTACCTGTTGAGATGTAGGTCTTGCATCCCTCAGCCTCAACCGCGCTTTGTGGCCGAGGAATCGGAGCCGGTGGACGATTCAGAACTGCAGAGATTTCGTGCTCATCTACAGTATCATAGATTTCCTCTGGACAGCAGAGCTTGTACGGGTCCTCCTCTTCTGAATAGATATCTGCAAACTCATCCCCTGTCTCTTCAGCTCTCGAGCTGACAGGATAACCATTATTCACCTGATCTTCATCAGCAGTCTCTAAATACTTCCGTGGATTTTCTGAATGAGAGAAAAAAAACATGTCAAAACTGGAACAGGGATTCATTCTTATTTTTTTTTTAAATAATTTGTATATATAATAAATATGTAATAATGTGTGTTAATAATACATTTTTGTTGGTCAGTACCAATTTAAATGTTAAGAAAACACAAAAGATTACAGAATGAAGAACTGATTAGATATTCTAATTGTTGGATAGAAATTGTAAACCCTTTCTCAAGGGGTGGTTTGGAACATGCAAAGCATAATGCAATGCTAATTTATATTTATTAATCTGTATTATTTTTATTTAAGTACATACTTTTGCTTTGAACAAATATACACTTCACAAAAATAAAGTTTTATTACACAGTAATACACTGTATATTCTACTCAAACTACTTATTAACACATTATTATTTTGTCTGTTTTATTTAGTAAAAAATAAATACTACATATTATATGTATATATATATATATATATATATATATATATATATATATATATATATATATATATATATATATATATATATATATATATATCAAGGTCTAGCTGTATAGGTTATATATTTTTTTAGTGTTCCCAGGAGATCTACTGCACATATTTTTAAAAAATGTTCATAGTCTTTATGAAAAAAAAGTTTTTATTCTTTCTAACTCAAATCATTAAAACAGCACTGACTACAGACACATTTTCCACATTTTTATTATGCATACCTTGAAGAATCATTCTAAAAGCTTCTTCTGGATGAGATGAATTTAAAGCACTGCTCAGGTCCTCATCTGCAGTGAAATTTGAAGGGTTTGTTAATGAGGTGTGTTCAGATACATTTACGGTGTATTGCTATCTTGGCAACGGAAAACACAGACGCTCCATTGATTGACTATGTTGTATCATATACACTTATTGTAAAAAAAATGTAAAAATTGTTGGCACTCAGAATGAATCAACAGACAGAAATGATTGAGGCGATCATCGAATCTGTGGGTGGAGGTGTCGTGGTCAGCACCAAGATCTCTAGTTGGTGAGGTGTCATGGTATGGGGTGCCTTTGATCTTTATTACAGGCAAAATGTCAGCCAGTTGATACAATAATAAGGTCCTGCAAGCTGTGGCCCTACTTTTGCTCAACACACACTTCAGTGCTGTATTACAACAGGGCAATGTTCATCCACATACTGCTGCTGTTTTAAGAGCTTACCTTGAAGACACAGATACTTTCTTATAGCCAACCGCATTTCTAGACCTATTCCTCAATAAAAAAATGTGCTACTGAATGTGATATCAACACGCCACCCTTTATCTTCTTTCTGAATAGCATTACATTTCAACCTCCTTCTGGGCGCAACTATTTTTAACCATTTCTTTGTCAATGAGTGTACAATCAGCTGCAGTATAGTCAATTTCTACCTCATTGTTATTTGGGGCAAAATCATTGTATTCATGTTAAAGACAAATATTAAAAAGTATTATATTGTATATTAGAAATATGTTGCATTTCTGGGACTTACACAACTGCATGTCAGGATTTAGCTCCATCATGGGCTCATATATGTCTTCTTGAATGGGGAACTTCGGTACGGGATTGTGTTTGGATAATGATACGTCGGCCATCGGCTCATAGATGTCTGTTTCTTCTGAATTTGCCACAGATTCCTTGTTATTAGGGAAATCTACTGTTTCCTGAAAAAAATCACAAAACCAATTAAACAAAGAGCGTCAAATAAACTGGTGTTTAACCCTTTTGTGGTGTTCATATTTTTGTTACTCGTTTACTTTGTTACTTGTATTAAATTCAGCAAAATTAAACAATTTTACATTAAAATGCTTTACACATGCTTGCTTCACCTAAATTGCAAAAAATATAAACAGCTTACATGGTTAATATTTGCCCTTTACCTTTCTTATGTTACATTTCTTTCAAAAAGTGCTACTCTTTTTTTATTAGTTTTTTAATAAAATGTAAAAGAAAATGAATTAAACTCAAGATATGAGTAGACAATTTGTTTAGTTTCAAATTTACAAATGAAGCAATGTTTATTAGCCCTTGGCCAAACATACTGTGTGTAATATAAATGTGTAGGGGGGGTGTACAGTGTGTGTTTATCGAAAATGTGTTTTGATATATGTTTTTCACAAAAAATGAGCCAATGCCAATGAGTTTGAGTTAGAAAAAATATTTTTTTTTGTATCATTTGATGAAAAATGAAAACGGGTCCCACAGACCCGAACACCACACAAGGGTTAAAGTTGTGGAATGGCAAATCTAATGGTTTTAAAGATGAGTGTAAACATATAGTATATAAAGTATATATATGTTGTATTTATACATATATATATAAATAGTCATAAATTGCTAGCATTATTCTCACACTGTTTGAGAATAAGGATATGATTATGATTAAGCTGACAAGGCTATAAAACCAATTACAGACTGTGTTTCAATTAAAGGCGGAAATAAACAACTAAATGTTTTACAGTTTTGAAACAAAAGTTTTGAGAAGTAAAATAAAGAAGCACTGTTTTAGTTCACTATTCATATTTGACCTTTGTACAAAAACATCTGTTTTTTTTAGCCTGAGCTCTTCCACTATGACAGCTATATATGGTTCAGATGACTCTAGGGTAGTTTTATTCTACTGATCAGTAGCTATGTTTCATTTGTAATGAAAACAGTAGAGTTATATACTACTATATCTTAGTCTTTTGTAATCCACTACAAAACCTGAATTAAAAAATTAACCCTTTTATTATGTTGTGGGTCGAACCAATGTGTAAAAAAATACAATAAAATACTAATACACATAATTAAAGTGTGAAACTTCATCCTAAGTCAGCCTGGCTTTGAGCTGCTGTTAATGTAACATGACTTGGCTGCCAATGCACTCGGGGGAACTTACAACATATTTATCCATGATCTGTCTCAATTCAGAGAAGCCACTTTTCTCTGCCAGTTTGTTTGGGTAATCCCCGTTCTTGTTGGCGACGCTGTAGGCCTGCAGGGCTCCAGGGCATTGCAGTAACTCCTTAGTCAGCTTCTTTAGCCCATACTTCGCAGAAAAGTGAAGCAATGTCGGGAGTTCTGTGTTACGCTGATCTGTGTGTCCAAAGAGAGCAGCTTGTGATATATGGGTTATTCAGTTTCTCTGAATCATAGACACCAGAAAGCCCAGCCATTCTGCTGACATCACTCCAAATACTTTCCTTCAGTCTATGCACCTCACTTTACAATTCTGGCAACACTATATAAAACTCAAGACATATTGAGTCAAAGTTCAATATGTCTTTATTTACTGTATTGTTCTGGTATAGTTCCATACATATTAAAGCTATTTTGTAGAGCAGTGGAGAAACACATATAAAACCAACTCCAAACTTAATATCATAAAAGAAAGCTATACGAATTAGTCACACAAAGTCACAATATATACTAAAAAATTAACCAACCAACATATTATTCATTAATTTACACAATTTATCTTCCAGTGATATAGTCAACCTTCAAACTGCACAGTTAATGTACAAACCACAAAACCATTTACTTCCCAGCTGTATCCAGAAGCAAATATAATCTTTAGAGGAACAGGTACAGTACTGTGCAAAAGTTCTAGGCACCTGTGGGAATTTCAGTAAAGAAAAAGCTTCTTATCTATAAAGTAAGTGTTTATTAGCCCAGCCCATCAATTTTACAAAAAGCAGAGCTTTTACAGCCCTGTTTGTTCTTTAAGCATCTCCTAATCTCTCCTCATCTATGTTTAATAGAGTTATTTCTAGTTCTCATCATATTAATCAACACCTGGTAAATTGGTAAATGTGGTAAATCAGGTGAGCTGCTGACGGAACTGAACATAATATACACATGCTGGCTGAGGAGCATCCAGGAGAAATCTGAAACTACACTTTATTGTTCTTCAGCTTGGCTCACAGGATATAACACACTTAGTTAAAAATGAGAATTCCTTGTCACATTTTACTGTATGTATGTTTATTTGCATCTGTTTAAATCATATGTGGTGATTTCTTCAGGTAAAAACACTCATATTACAGTATGTTTAAAAAAAACAAAAGTAAGAACTAATTTAAAAATATAATAGATGTATATCTGTTAAAGGTGTTAAGTTATGGAATAATTGTGAAAAACATTCAAAATATATGTTTAAAGATAAGGCGATAAGCGCTTATAAATATGAGGAATGAACTACTATTAAAGATGGGAGGCTCTGATATAATAATAATAATAATAATATTTTATTTATATAGCACCTTTCCTGAAAACTAAAAGCGCTTAACAACACAGCCATAGACAAAAGGCAGAGTGAATAAAAACAAGCATGCGTAGAAGCATTTACATGTAACAGTGCAAGTATTTATATATTAAAAAAACCTATATGTTAATTAACACTTTGCCATTCTTCTGTATTAGTTATGAGTAAGATATGATTGTATAAGATGGCTTTATAAGATTTAAAAAGGGTAGTCAAAAGTATGCAATAGCTTCAGACTACATCTTTTTTGGTTATTATCTGAGAAGTTTTGAATCCTGATTTAGGAAAATCAATATAAGTCAGTGTTAAATACACACAAACGTCTCTTACTTGCCAGCATATTCTCCTGTTCAAGCTGATTAACTCCAAACACTCGTAATCCACCTGCAGGCATCTGACTTTTGAATGATGCTGTAAACAAGTCATCCAGTGCCTCTGATGTGTTTGATGTAATGTTAAATGCCTGAAAATGAAAGAGCATATAAACATGCACATATAAAAAACTACTAAATTAACAATGTAAATATCCAAAGATGGCAATACTTTGCAACAAAAGGGTACATCACTTAACAGTAGCCATGATATAAATAAATATTGTTAAATGCTTAAGAATTAATAATTGACACTGATTAAGAATGATTAAGAATTAAGAATTATTAAAATGACTCGATTTTAATGCTCAAGATGTTTAAAAAACATGTCAATTAATAATGAATTAAGACAAGAGTTAAAAATGTTGTGTTGATACTGTCTTAACTACTGTTAATTAATGTACCTATATTTAAAAAAGTGTTAACCAAAAGTGTTTATATATAAACATAAACTAAACATATAAATGATGCAAGACAGCACAGCTACTGTATGTGCTCAATACTGTAATAGCTTAGTATAAATACTACTTTGATAGCTATTAACAATTTCTTGCCTCTTATTTTAAGGAACACAGTAACCTAAGCCACTACATGCGTACACTGTATATCTGTCTTCATTATAATATTAAAGTCTTACTGATTAACTAAACAATTACTGCCCCAGACAAGTAGACAGTTTTATTTAGTGTAATTCCAGTCTACAGGTGCCTTAAGCCAGGGAACAGTGTTATTGCTATATATATATATATATATATACGGTCAATAAAAAGACAAAAACTGTGTAAAAAACACCTTTACAGGATAAAAACTGATTGTAAACTAATGCTGATTTTACCTTGTAAAGTTTTAATAAAAGCTTTAAGACTGGCTGGATACAAGATGAACCATTTTTGCTTAATAGAAATAAAATAAATAAGATATATCCAAAGTGTACTGTGTGTATAATACATATCTTTATGTTGTTAATTGGCATTTATAAACATATTACTGTGTTTTTTAAGCTATATAGAAAAAAATATGGAGAGCAAGTATGATGAACTATGATATATGTTTAAGAAACTATTAAATGAACAATGTCATCCAGGGAATGATTGTAATCCAAAAACAAAACTGGCTTCATATTTATGAGTTTACATTTAATATACACCTAATGCTGATTTTACCTGGTAAAGTTCTGATAAAAGTTTTTAGACTGGCTGGATACAAGATGAACCATTTTTGCTTAATAGAAATAAAATATATAAGATATATCCAAACTGTACTGTGTGTATAACACATTTGTATGTTGTTAATTGGCATTTATAGACATGCTACTGTGTTTTTAAGCTATAAATAAAACTATATGGAGAGCAAGTATGATGAACTATGATAAACATTACCTGACACATTAACTTTATGGGATCCATCACTTTCTGAAGATAACTGCTAATTTCCTCCATTTCAGTGTAGTACGTCACAGTTGTTGAACATATAAGGGACTCGTTACTGTAAAGATGTAGTGATGCAGGCCCAGCTGGCATATCTGAAAGCAGAAACATTTTATAGATTCACTTAAGAGACTTAAGAGTGTTTAAACTGTTGCTTACTTTAGTTCTTCATATTTTTCAAGATGCAAATTCATTTAAAAGCTGACAAGTCAACATAGAGGAACTAAGATAGAAGTTCCTCTTTCTGATCTGACTCAAATAGTTTTAACCTACCAGGTGACTGAGCTCTGACAATATATTCGTTCACAAGCGTTCCTGACACACGCTTTGATGAACGTTCACAGTAAAATTCCACTTCCACACTGGCCTGATTGTCCAACTTCTTTTCCATGATGATGTAAACATCCACCTGAGTCTGAAAATGAAGACGAGAAACAGATAAGAGGAAAGCTTGCAAGAAAGGTTCCAAGAAGCTGAATTGTGTTTTTGCAAAATTAAAATGAATAAAATACAACCCTTATGTGACACAACTAAATTTGTTCAATCCATATCAAAGTCATAATGTTTACCTTAACCAATTAAATGACTTCAAAGTAATTTATATTAATTACATAACTGAACATACTGCACATATACTGTCCATGTCACATAATCTTTACTTGTTTCTGTTAAACTAAACTTATTATACAATATTATACCATTTAAACAGTCTTTATATAATATATGTTTTACCAATTTAACATATTCACAAATGATTATGGCATCACCTTGTTTTAAAGCATGAGTGGTCTTTGTAGCTTTCTGCCAAAAGTCACAATATCAACAACAGTAAAAAAAAAATAACAGGGGAAAGGGGAAAGACTACACAGAGATGTTGAGTGAGAGAGTGGGGGGCTCACATCCCATATGCGACGAGATGCTGCCAGCAGCTAATGGGAAATGTATGAGTTTTAATTAAGTGTCCACTTCAGTTTCTGAATCAGTTTCTCTGATTTTGCTATTTATAGTTATATGTTTGAGTAAAATGAACATTGTTGTGCAAACTACAGACAACATTTATCCAAAATTCCAAATATTGTCATTTAGAACATTTATTTCAAGAAAATGAGAAATGGCTGAAATAACAAAAAAGATGCAGAGCTTCCAGATCTCAAATAATACAAAGAAAACAAGTTCATATTCAATAAGTTTTAAGAGTTCAGAAATCAATATTTGATGAAATAGCCATGGTTTTAATCACAGTTTTTATGCATCTTGGCATGTTTTCCTCCACCAGTCTTACACACTGCTTTTGGATAACATTACACCACACCTGGTGCAAAAAATCAAGCAGTTCAGCTTAGTTTGATTTGATGGCTTGTGATCATCCATCTTCCTCCTGATTATATTCCAGAGGTTTTCAATTTGGTAAAATCAATTCATAATCAAAGTCATTATTTTTAAGTGGTCTCTTTTTTCAGAAATGTAAATTCATCACTGTAAACAGGAAAGGTACTCACACGCAAGAATAAAAAAACCATAAGTGGCCTAATACATTTGTTGTGTATTTAGTGCATAACCATATCTTTAGTGCATAAACTCATAACAAAGTATTAGAACTTACCCCACATAGTATTCTGTGTGGCTGTACAGTGAGACAGGTCTGTTCTTTTGATGATTCTTCACTTATACTCGCAGACTGTGTCTGGGTTTCTTCTGGGATGTCTGGATCTTTCTCTAGAGGTTGGATCTGAGACAGGTCTAACTCCTCAGGCTCTTCTGAAGCATTTAAATCATACTCAGAAGCATTAGCTTCATACGCAGGAGCATTTATCTCAAACTCTGGAACATTTACTTCATACTCAGAAGGAGTTACACGATAATCTGGAGAAGGTAGGCTGAACTGAGGGGCAGCCAAGCCATATTCTGAGGCAGTCTGGTCATATTTTGGAAGAGTTATGTCATATTCTAAGGCAGTCTGATCATATTTTGGAAGAGTTATGTCATATTCTGAGGCAGTCTGATCATATTTTGGAAGATTTATGTCATATTCTGAAGCGATCTGGTCATACTTTGGAGCAGTAAAGCCGTATTGTGAAGCAGTCTGGTCATACTTTGACAGAGTCGACTCGTTGTTGTCTTGTTTTGGTGGTGGAATTTCATAGTCAGTCCTCCACTGGTCTTCACGCTCAGAAACATCATTGGCAAGACTGGACTTAACTGCAAAACAAGTAACACCAGCACTATTAACCTCTAAACGGACCACATGTGCCATCACACCTCAGTTTCTCACTCTCATGCCTGCAGAACTCACACCTTTATAGTTTATAGCTGTTAGTAGGGCTAGAGGGCTAGAGGGTCTTATATATGGTTATTATAGTACATTAAGAAAAGTTTATCAAACTAGGTGTAATTGTGAGTAGAAGATTCACCAAAATATGCTGGAGATCAGCTCTCTAGGAGCAGAGTTTAAAAAGTCTAGAAGGCTGGAACGATGATATAGTGACAGCCATTCTATGCAGCAAACTTTATTGGTTGGATTTTCCTATCTGAGCACATCTGACATGCTATGCTACTACAATAGACAAGTCCATGGCAAGACACACTATTCTCTATATTGTCTATATTAATGTGCAGTACCTCAGTTAAAACATATCTATAAAGCAGGGTTGCCAGGTCCAACAAAAATATCCAGCTCAAAGTCAGCTTTAAACAGAATCTTAGCCCAAAATATATGTCTGACAGTATTTTGTTCATAAGGGATTTATTATCAGTATTGTTATTTATCTTAATAACTAATTAATAATATTGTAACAATATTAGTGTTACATTATTTCTTTCTGAACTCTCTTCCTTCCTCCGTAACATTTCTTTTTAATCGCGTTGTGATTTCTGGTTTCTGGTTACAGTGTGATTTCTCTCTCTCTCTCTCTCTCTCTCTCTCTCTCTCTCTCTCTCTCTCTCTCTCTCTCTTTCTCTCTCTGTTTCTCTCTCTCTCTCTCTGTTTCTCTCTCTCGTTCTCCCACTCTCCTTTTCATGCTGTCCTTTATGTTGTTATGTATGGGAGATGAATCCTGCCAAAAATAAAGCTAAAATAAAAACAGTAAAATAAAAATGCAAATATTATTTTGCACTTTGATTTTTTAAACATGTGTTAAAATATTATGACAAAAAAAAATCACTTCATTTGCAATTATTTTTTTTACTTGAGCATGGGTCATATGTGACAAAATAAAAAAAATGCCATTTAATATTTATTACCATAAGGTAATAATTTTACAGTCAAATCTAAAATTAAAAAGCTAATAGTGAAAAGAAAAATAAAAGTTTTACTTTGGCCTTGCCTTTTCGTGATGAACTGCATAATAAATGTCAAAAATAAAATCAAAATGCAATGGTAATGTTTTTATTTATTAGTCTGTGCAATGATTTACCTCCCATAGTTATGTTATTTTGGATATTATAGTTGTGATCAATGGAAAATTAATTTTAGTCTGGCCTTCTACACGTTTGCCCTCAGAGTTGACGTAACATCCAAGACAATACCCACTTTTTGTTTTTTGGTGGCCGTTGTCATTTTTTAAGTAGTCGATAAAAACGCACCTCTCCACCCCTGAATTTTCACCCCCGACTGGATTTGCAAACAAGCTCAATTTGGCGGGAAAACCATGAAACTGGCAACTCTGATATAAAGATATGCAAGTGTTTTTTCTGGCTTAAGGAAAATCATTCGACCAGCTAAAGAACCATTCAAGCATTCAATTTAGGCATGCATCAAAAAATGGCTCCGGGACAGGACTGCTGTACTGTGTGTAAACTGGTAATCAGTTTAACTACTTGCACAAACTGGCTAAGTTACCTCAGCCTGAACATTTTTCCTTTCACTACATAAATTCCAAGTTAGTTTAAGCTAGCAACATTTTTGGGTAGAATATCATGGCTAAAATAAATGTATAATTAGAATAACACTAATCTCTAGAGGTAAATTTATTATGCCTAGAATAGCACTGCTAAAGTAGACTCATGATTAGTATAACACTGTTGAGGTAAATGTATTGTGCTAATATATTATAATATATACAGTGTTCAATATATTTTAGTTATTGCAGTTTTGTATATAATTGATTTCTATTTAAACAGCAAGACAAAAAACGTAGAGCATGTCAATAATTTATTGGTAAAAAAGTGACAAGTTTAACGAAAACCTCTGAGAAACTGAAGACCAGTATTCAGTCTTCGACAAAATGTTTAATTTTGTTCTGTTTTGGTTTTGACCAAAAATGTTCATTTCAGTGCATCCCTAATACTTATATTTATTTATACTATATATCTAACAATTGTCATGTTTCCTTACAGTACCATTGCCTTTAATAAAGGATCATTGTGGAGTAACTGAATAGTATGTTGTTAAGTTTAAGATGTTAAGTCGGAGTCTATGCTGTTTTCTAATGCCAGATTTACACTACACGATTTTACACCTGATTTTCCAGTCGCAATCAATTTTTGGAAATATACTCGCCGCTGGCTTAGTCCCTATTTAAAACAAGACAAAAACACACAATCTGACCGTCAATGCTTTGCTATAAATGTCTGCGATAAATATATACAGAGTTTATTATCTAAACCTCTCTGCAATGCTAAAGTACTGTGAAGTACTGTGACTTTCCAGTACTGTAAAAAGTGTTGTGTGACTGGATGTTAGTGCAGAGACTAACTACAGCCAGCGAGACCGTAAAAGTGGAGTTTTTACACCTGGCTTGTACTTATAAGTGTGTCCAGTATTTTTAATCTAAAATTGTCCTGACTTCAATCATTTAAAGCACAAAAAGGCTCTGAGTATTCTTACTTTAAAGGCCTGATAACATATAAATAAACCAACCATTAAAATCAATTAGAATGCGTTTTATCTCCAACATCTCTAAACATGATCACCCGATATTCTTATTTTTAAATCACTTAGTCATAACACATGAATAATTTAGATATAAATAAACTGTGAATGTAAGCTTCTAAATGTAAACCCTTTTGTCTGTGTGACGTCTACGCAGGTCCATATAGCAAACCACTGACCTGTTAAAAAAAATGTGTTATGTAGATTAGACATCTGCATGTATCTGTTTGTTCAAATAAAGGAAAGGAAGCATGAGATCTGCATTTGTTTAAGTAAAAATTGTAAAAATAGAGTGAAAGGAAGAATTGTATTAAATTTATAAACAAAGGTTTAAGAATGTAGGTGAATGTAATAATCCCATGTTCTACATTACAGACAATCTAAAGTTAATTAAGGTAATAATTAAGCCAGTTGCAACTATATTAAGATGCTATATTGAATGGTTTGAATGCTCCAGTTGAGATAAAGATTGATAGCATTTGTTTGAAACTGAATAATAATAATAATAATAATAATAATAATAATATGTTTTACTTGTAACGCACTTTACATTTAAGTCAAATCTCAAAGCATCTGTTTGAAAGCATTGTTTTATAGTGATTTGAAGTGTTCTAAGTTAAAATATCAACTGACTGTCACAAACCAATGCATTTCTGAGCAAAACATGATTATAGTACAGAGCTAATATTTTTATTTATTTTGACTTTCCGAAAAAATTAAAGATGTTTAATTTGAACACTAATAGGGTTAATTCAAAACTAACAATGTTAATTTTTTACCGGAAATATGCTCCCTGTGTCCAGAAATGTATCCAGCTACAAGGGTTGATTTAATTGTATAAACTTCAATGTGTTACATGTCCTACTGCTATTTTTGGCAGGATTTTCCTCCCTTAACCCGCCCTCACCCTCCTTCCTCCTTTTCCAAAGGAGAGAATTACTCAACCCTCATACTGCTCTCAAAATACTATAGAAAATTAAAAACACCTACCATCAGCAAGGACCTCCAGGACTGTGGAGACATACTGCGACGGGTCATCTTCTGAATCCAGCTTATGCCAACTGTCCCAATGCTGGAAGTAGTTCTTCAAGCCATCTGATTCAGACACCCCACACATAAAGGCCACCACTTTCCATGGAGGCTGGAGAACTGTGTCGAAGATGCCCTGAACCTCCGGCTCGTCGTACAGGTCTAAGAACGCCAGTGAGAGCAGAAGCAAGGTGCACCTGCTGGAGTGAAATATGGAAAAGTCCTCCTCTTGCCACGGTCGCTCTTCATCCACATTATACAGAGTAATAGAATCCTGAGGGAAATGATTAGATGTCTCTAAGATGAGCTTCAGGTAAGTGGCCCAGTCCTGGGTCTCACTAGTGTACACAATCAACACCTCACTCATGGCAGAGCAGCCAAACTGTCCTGTGAATCAAAAATAAGGACATATGGTTAAAATATATAATTTATACAGTTAAAATAATTCAAACAGCTTTGGAAAAAACTGAAATATCACGTGTCTTCAAGTGTTTGGGGGTTATTTTAGCACCCGCCACACCTCTAAAACACTTGATAAAGACTGAGAAGAAACTAACTCACCAACCTTAAAATGAAACTACAGTAATGCAGTCATATATATTGACTTTTGGAATGGAATTACAGCATGAATAGAGCCACTGTTCCCAAGCAACCTTGGCGAGACGTGTCACCAGAGTGAGTACACACACAATCAATACCAATCTAAGCAAACTCTACGACCAGCGTCAACTAAAAAACCTGTCAAACCCACATTTTTCAACCCACGTCTTCATTCTCTGACAGATTCTCTTTCTAATGCTGGCTTTACATGAGTCAGAACGGCTGGTATGCAGTGAAACATCATGGTGTCAGAGTAGTGCAGGAGATCATGAAGAAATTTAAAACGTATAAAAATTACTAAAAACTAAATGTTGCTTTTTTTTACCAGTAGATGAAACCCAGTCCAGAGTCCCACCATGTAGCATTAGAGGAACAATTCTGGCCCAACTTCCTCGTTAAAAAAAGCTTTGCTTCAACAGTTCTGTCATGCATGGTAAATTTGCATTTTTATCTACGTTAAACAAAATACCACAGATTAAAATGGCAAGTTATCTTAAAAACACTGTTTACATTTCTTAACCCTAAGAACATATTAGTGACAAGGTCAAAATCTTGCAAAGCACTAAAATTCTCACTCATATAGATGGATGAATTTCTGAGCATTTTATTCAACCTACCATCAACTAAAACCAAGTCTTAAAGCCTTTAAAAGAACTCACCTTATAGCTTAATGAGAGGCATCCAGTTGCACTAAATCACTCCAAGTATATCCTCTAAAAGTACACACTTCTGACCTTTCTCTATCTCTACAATCAAGACGTTTTTCTACAATCTAGACGACTGTTCGCTGGTATATTTAGCTCCCAGCCTGATCTGCAGCCCACGACTTTCACATATTAAAAGAAGCTCTCAGTTTCCTGATGCTTTCGTGGCAACGTCACTTCCTAAAACACTCTGTGAGAGTAAAAAGTCTATCAGACTGAGGCTGAGAAGTTTTGCGTTAAGCTATGAGAGGTGAACTGTAACTGTAAACTCACTCCCCACAACCCAAATCCGCCAGGTTATGCAATATAGAGCAGCACAGCAAAACAAGCAGTGGAGCAGTTCCCTCAAACTAGAGTGAGTGGAATGCCAAATGATCTCAAAAAGCATGTATTTCATGCATTAAACACCCGTATATTTATGAATCAGACATTACACAACATGAGGTGGGGTTTAAATTTCAACATTTGTGGTAACTTGAGAGAGAGAGAGCAAATGGTTTCAGTAGGCGTATTTTCCACTGGAGGATCGTTTCCTCTCCAGTTTAAAATTAACTCGAGGTCTAAATAGGGTCTGTCTAGTCTTGCTTCCCACCTGACGCAATCCAAAAATTTGTTACATGTTACAGTAATTATCATCAACATATCAATCAATATATGTATATAACCATAGTGATTATGAATAGCTTAATAGTGGCCATTAAATTTACCTAGCAAAGCCAAGGAATAAACATCAATCAGTGCGTTTATATGCACCTCATTATCCCATTATTCAAGTAGTCATGTAAACAGCATACTCTGATTTATTAGATCAGGGAAAGGACTAAATAGAATCGCATCCAATTTATCAGATTTGTTTTCTCCCTTTTTTCTACCAATTTACCTAGGCCAATTGTCCAACCTATTTAGCTACTACTCAGCTGTATATCCCCCATCACTAGTGATGCCACAACACAAGGAGGGTGAAGACTAGCAAATGCCTCCTCCGATACATGTGAAGTCAGCCACCTCCTCTTGTCAAACTACTGCAGCATTTCCGAGTAGCATCACAGCGAAGGAAAGCGCAGCGACTCGGTTCCAATACATCAGCTCACAGACACCTTGTGCTAAACAACATCATCCTAGGAGTGATGAGGAGAAAAAGTGCCATCTACCCACCCAGAGAGAGCAAGGCCAATTGTGCACTCTCAGGGCTCCGGCAGCTGATGGCAAGCTGCATGACTGAGATTTGAACCAGCTATCTCTTAATTATAGAAGCAACGCTTATTCTTAAACAAAGTATTTTCCCATTTTTCAGTCTGCATATGCACGAAAACAAACAGCAAATAAAAACAAGTAGTGTTTAACATAGCACCTTTTGTTGACCTACCCTAGTAAACCACAAAGTACACTAAAATGCTTTGGTATATATATACATATATAATACACCAGTTCCAATGCCTGATTATTTTTAATATATGTTTTCTGTTTAAATTCATGTAATTTTAATTTTTACACTGTTACATTATTATATTGATGGAATAAAATGTCCTTAAAATGACAATACTGTTGTTTATTCTTTTATGTAAATATTTTTATGTTATTGTTATACTCTGGACTAACATATTGACCAGAAAAATCACTTTGCCCAGAGTTTTTATGACAGATTTCATAACATACCAGTTTCTCTAAGGTTTCTCTCTCTCCTCTACAGGAGCCCAAAGAAAAAATATTTTAGTTCCATAAAGAACCATTCATGTAATAAGATATTTATATGTAAAGAACCTTAAAAAGGTTTGTAAATGTTCTTTTTAAAACAATACGTTTGCTTCTTTATAAAACTAAAAGTGGTTCTACAGCATCACTCAAAAAAACTCTTTAGAGCATCTCTATTTTTAAAGTGATCAGTGTAGCACTGTAGAACTAAACCTACACTGTTGTGCACACTGAATAGACAATCAAAGCCAATTTTATTGTTTTTCTTTTTCACCACTGACGTGATGAGTGAGGAACAAAATATAGTTCCTCTGAAACACAGGCCACGTTTACCACAGTACAGTAAATACGGATATTAAATCATACCAAACACACTTATACAGCAAAACATACAACTCACAGCACAATATACACTGACAAGACAAAAGTCTTGGGATAGCAGTATGCAAATTGAAAATTAAGTGGTACCTCAGGGGGTGGCTTGGGAACATCCATTACATATGGTGAGGTGTTTTTGTGTTATGGAACACTCATGACAAGGTGACATAAATTATCTTTGAGTGAGTTTGTGTTCAGCCTAAGAGTGCTGAAGAGTGCTACTACAGACTAGTAGCTCTCCAGCCCAGAGGGTTGTTGAACCCAACTGCAGAACAGCTGATCTCAAAGCAGGTAAACCCAAGAAGAAAGGAAAAAAAATAAAATAAAAACACACCGCTCCTCACGTGGGATCAGACCTGTGTCGACAGAGTCACGATCCAATACACTATATCTGCCCCGGCTAGTGATATGGGACACAAGTAGGAAAACGCCCTTATAAAGAGATAGGGAGCCCAAGAAAGATGGAAAAACGAGAAGAGGAATGTAAACAAATGCTCTTCAGAGAAGTATTTTTTTTCATTATCTTTCATTATAGTTCAAACAACCTCACAAGCCAGATGTTTCATGCTTGTGGGCCACATCTGGCCTGTGGGCCACCTTTTGCCGACCCCTGGTTTACAGTGTCACATGGTACCACCCACAGTGGACAGTGAAGTTTGGTTTTCCAGTAAAATAATGTATTAGACTCTTTTAGCTTTATACAAACTTAAAAAGAGATTTAATTTCATTTGATTTATAAATGAAAGTGTATGTAGTGAGCATTTGCTGATACTTGCTTGTTTGATTTATATTTTCAGATTCACTGTGGACTATATTGGGCATAGGCTACATTGGAAGGAAAAAAAAACTTTTCCCTGACTCAGCTGACCTATAATAAGAGCTTGTTTCTGCCATTATCAGCAGTGTGTTCAACTTCTGCCCCAGTGTGGATATTTTTAAAGTGAAACTTGCTTCTTCCTGCTCCAGTATTAGGAGGTCAGTCAACTGCCTTTAGACACTGTTTGTGGCCGCCATTTTCTCAAACATATTGTCATGCATCTACTTCCTTTTTTTTTACATTGTTTAATTTAACCCTTAGTGGACACAGTTATCACTGGCAATTACAAAAAAACAACAAAGTTTTATCTAAGCTTGGACTGTCAGATACATTTCACTTTTAACATTTAAGTCCTTTTCACTTACTTTAGGGAAGGCATTCTAAATAGAGTTGGTACATTAAAGCTTTACCATTTGTCGTGTTGCCATTCCTTCTCACAGCACTTAAACAACATTTTGTTATTTTGTCCCATTCTTCCTGCAAACAAGTCTTAAGGTGGGCAACACTACAGTGATGCAATTTTTTGTTTTTGAATTCTACACAGGTCAAGTGAGGTCAGGTCTGCAGGCAGGCCAGTCCAGTACCCGCGCCCTCTTCTTCCACAGCCATGCCTTTGTAATGTATGCAGCATGTGGTTTTACACTGTCTTGTTAAAAAATGCATGTATGTCCCTAAAAAACAGCATAAAATACCAATCAAAAGTTTGGACCAGCTTAAATTCAGTGTTTTTTCATAATTGTTTCATTATGTTCTGCATTGTAAATCCAAACTATGAAGATATTAAATTATTACTATGGACAATTTGTATACAGTGAATAGCTCTATTTTAAAAATGATAAACTTATGAAAGTACCCTCAAGTGCGATGCAGTAATGATAAAACTGGCTCTCATCAGGACCGGCCCAGAAAAAGAAAGGCAAAGTTACTTCTGTTGCACAGGATACGTTCATCAGTGTTTACTACCTGATTTTTTATGTGTCCCTTAATAGTCTGGATAAAAAATTAAAATAGTGAATGAGAAGGTGAGACCAAACTTTTGTATGGTACTGTATGTTGCTCTTTCTCAATGTATTTTTCTGTAGTAATACTGCCATCACCTGCCAGTGCCCCCTTTACCAAAGGTACTGACACAACTCTATATCCTGACAAACCCTGGATTTTGCACTTACTGTTGATAACAGTCTGGATGGACCATTTCTTCTTCGGTCTGGCGTACACGTCGTCCATTTCTTCAGAAAAAAGATGTGGAATACCGCTTTATCTGATCACAATACACCCTACACAGGAAAAAAGTATTAATATTTAATATTTCAGATATTAAAACGTTCAAAATATACTTTAATGCTCCATATTATAAGGAATTTTACTTACAGTCTGATCCGACTCTCCGTGCTCTTGCCTAATGAAACTGTCTTTAAGCTTTTTGGTTGTAATTGACTTCCTCACGGCACTGTGGGACTGACTGGCAGCATCATTCTGAATCCTGTGATCCAGACACTCAACCGAGCAGCTCAAACTACCCAAATCTATTTAGCTCTCAACTGTATAGACATAAATAACCCAACTGTATAGACGTTAATTCCAGCAACTAACTCTACCAAGAAACTAACCCAAACTTTGGAAAATAATCAAATAATTTTTCATGGTTACGAGTTATTCAGTAAATCATGTGAAATACTAAATATATACTATGTCGTGTAGTTCTTAATGAGTACTTAAATTCAGGTCTGTATTACAGGCCATTAGGGAGTAACGGGCTACAAATAACATGGCTGACTTAAAACACCATTATTATTTAATTATTTAAAACACTATGAAAAAGATTTATTATCAATATGTTTGCCCTCTTCACACGGTGCTGTCTCAGGTTTGCTACAAACAACCCCCCTGTTCTGAAGTTCCTCTTTCATTAGCTGATGTGAAACCAGCCTGGGACACAGCAGACACTGTGGCTGCAGAGAAACTGTAGAGAAACTATAATGTTTGGGACTACCTGGGAGGAACGATCTTCCTGGTTCTTATGAATTGCTATACAGAAGACTCTCCATTCCATCATACTTCCTCTTTCCACCTTTAAACTCATACTGCCTGTTAAATAAGACTCCAGAGACCCGATGAGTATATTTAACAATAATGTGTGTCATAGGCTTAGCTAGCCCTTTTATGGGAACTCAAGCCCCTCTAAAGTAAGTCCCAGCACCCTTAAAATGGGAGTAAAAAGCTTTTTGTTATGTTAAAAAAATATATGGGTAAATGTCACATTTTGCTGTTATTGTCTGGCTTTTTTTTATTTAGTGAGCTAATGCTGCAGGTAATCAGTCAGAAACTGTCCACTGTTTGAACTGGAGTGAATCAAGCAAGCTGCTATGCCAACTGTTTGGTCCTCTAAACAGTAAACAGCTAATAATGTTTGATTAGCAGAACATTTTCTGAATGTTACAGTTAATGTTCTTAGAACAATAAATCTATCAAGTTTTCTGTATGTTCTGAACTTTTTATTAAATGTTTTTAAACATTTTGATGAAAACAATTTTTAAGTCACACATTTGCAAATGTTCTTGGAACATTATTTCTATAACGTTACAGGCAAAGCTTTGTGGAACCTTTTTAAAACTAAATGTTCTTATAACATTCTCTGTTTGCTGGAACACATCCTGCTTTGGTTATTTGTATCAAACCAGTTCATGTAGAATGCAGTTTCCTATTTTCTGATATCTAAAACAATAGTTTATAGGCTTCTTATCTGCTAAATCAATGTTTACACTTATGTATTACAGTTGGTTAAATATAAATCATTCCTTATATGACATTTGTTTAAAATGAGCAGAGAGGGCCTAAACATCCTAGAAATGCACAGTGAGTTTTACATTATTCATGGGCTCATTGTCACTTATCCACATATTATACTACTGCCAAACAAAATAAGGAAAAAACATATGTGTATTTTAACAGGGCCGATCAGCCATAACCACTGACAGGTGCAGTTAAATTATACATTCTTCATCTACAGTGGCATCTGTCAAGAGATTGAAGTTTTAGGCAGTACAGTCAGTTTTTGAAGTTGTCTTGAAAGCAGGAAAAATGGGCAAGCATAAAAATCTAAGAATCTTATTGAGTCTAATTTGACAAGAGATAATTAATTGTGATGGCTAAACAGCTAGGTCAGAATATCTGAAAAAAAAAACAACAAGCAGACCTTGTGGGCCTTTTCTGGCAGGTAATGGTCAGTAGCTACAAAACATGGTCCAAGAAAGGAAACCACTAAACCACAATTACAGGAAAGATCTGCTGCAATAATGTCTTGGTGACAGATACAAAAAACAACAAAATAAACCTTCAAACAACTTGACTGTGAGACCATGACACAAATGTCTAAATTTAATGTGGTGACACATGAGGGACCTACTAACATTAGCAAGGTGGTAACAATGTAATGGCCGAATATTTTGCATATCTTAACTTATACTGTAGGGTAATTTACCACAGTATGACTTAGATAAAACTCGGATGTGAGAAATCTCAGAACATGAAATGATGACCAATGAGTCAGAGCTTAGAATTTAAAATATATTAAAGTTTACTTGAAAAATAGTTTCAGCATTACAGATATATAAAAGGAACAAAAATTAAAAGATATATATTAGAAAAGAGTAAAAGTACATCAACGAATAAAATCTCGATAGATCAACACATTCGCAACCCAGAGAGAGAAAGAGAGAGAGAGAAAGAAAGTGAGAGAGAGAGAAAGAAAGAGAGAGAGAGAGAGAAAGAAAGAGAAAGAAACTAAAGCCAGTCGAGGGCCAGAGAGAACTCCTCAGACTTCATCCAAGCAGTTATACATTTTGCAAATGACATGTGATTGGACAGAACTTATCACTATGATTGTGTCAGCAGAGTCCAGTTAACAGCATGTTGTCCAGTTTTAATGACGTGATCCGCTCCAGCCTGTCTGAGCAACAGGTTCTTATCATGATGTTGTTCAGCACTGTGTCCTTCATGAACACAGCAGACAGTCCTTAAGTGTCCTAAAGTCTGTGAGAAGATGAAACAGAGGAAAAGAGTGGATGGAAAGATCTTCTGCCCTGTGTACGACTTTACGGCGTGTAGAACAGGCAAGCGCTGGCTATCTGAGGAGAGGTCCTCAGCACTTCACTCAGATAGCTTGTTGTCTCCTAGTTCATATGCACTGGTCCCAGAACAGTAGTGAAGCTTCTCTGCCACTCAGGGTCACGTTCTCCTCACAGCTCTCATTGTTGATGAAAACACTCTGACCTTCCTGATTCCTGAAAAAGTAAAAACAACCTCCAAAGCCTTGTCATAGTGACAGTTAAAAAGAGAGCAGAGATCATAAGGTTATTAAGTGAATTATAAAGTGAACAGTAAAAATAATAACTGTATATATACATGTATAAAACATTTAAGAATAAGAGTGTGAAGGTGTGGTTATCTCCAATCACACCCTTCAATACACTACAAAGTTTTCATAGGATACCTTAGTCATTTTCTGTATCTGAAAAATCCTACAAAACAGAAAAGCCTACATTAGATAAAGAGCTGCAATAAATGACTATTTTGGTGGTCGACAAATCTGATGATTATGTTTTTCATTAGTGGATTAGACAACAATAATTTCTGCCATTCTGTTAATCCCTGAATGTAGGATTTAAAAGTCTGTTAAATATCCAGAAAATGATTAAAAGTGAAGTGCTGAAATTTTGTGAGTAAATATGTAATCTCTTGTGTTTGGACATTTAGAGACACAAACCAAATGGAGTGTAAACTGTGTAAATGAGCCCATTACCCCTCTCCCACAGCGTTTCTGACCCAAGCACTTAGTCAACACTAAAATTTCATTATATTTTTATAATCAGCACAAACCGTTGTTCAGATTGATTAAAATATTCAATTACAGTATTAATTTATTTTGCTTTTATTATACATTTATTAAAATGAGAGAAAGAGTTATGTTCTTCAGTTGTCCTCTAGAACCCTGGATAGTTTAACTGTTAATGAGTGCGGCATGGTTCATCCACGGTTTATTTTAAAGTTGAATATCAGTGTGAGGCAACATGAGACACTGTGTCCGAAACAGAAGCATGTGGTGTGTAGACAACTGCATAGTGAAGAAAAAACATTTTGTCCAATTGTCTCGTTTTTCATGTCTGCTTAAAAAAATAGATTGAATTATACCATTAGATTTTTACAAGATGCAAAAATGGAAACATCTGAATATTCCCTGACATTCTTATTATGCAAAAATAGAAAAATGTAAAAATGGATGAAAGTCCATTTCTTCACCTTACCAAATGGGAAAAAATAAATAATAAAGTTCACACTGAAGTTTACACTATTTTTAAACCTGACTTTAAATTTAGCCGATAAACAGTACTTTGCGTAAAACTACTGAAAGAAAAGAAAAAAAAGTGAAATTCTGACCTTTTGGCAAATAATACATTACTAACCCAACAGACTAAGTAGTTAATAATGCTCTTGTGCACTTATGGTTGTCAAACATGCCCCCATAGCACTGATGACGTGAGAGGATGTGGGTGTTTATTTTAAGACAGGTGCTGATGCACTTCAGTCAATTTGTGGCTTGTCTGGTGCATCATATATATATATATATATATATATATATATATATATATATATATAGATAGATAGATAGATAGATAGATAGATAGATAGATAGATAGATAGAAGTAGATGATAGAGAGAAGTAGATGATAGGTGGTAGCTCCAATGTGCAAGTACACCAAAGTATTGTGAAAGATGTGCTTAAAAATATACAAATATGAAGGAAAGAGTCTTATTATTATTATTTAGAGCTAATTATTGAGCGTTTTAAATGGTGTGATGATTTGCCTTTTACAGCACAGAACTTTTTCAGACAGGAAATTATTTTTACTTCTGAAGGAAGATAGAGTACAGAAATACCCGCCATTCAGAAGCGTAAATTCAGTGGCTTCTGGTAAGACCTGAGATCTACTGTACTTGACGCTTGTGTGAACACTGCATGTACTGATGCGTGTCTACTGATTGTGCAGTCACTTTCCACTACAGCTGAGCATATAAACATAAATTTACCTGAACACACTTCAATTTAAAGATCTATTTGCAAGCACGGGCACAATTTAAACCACACAGGTGGAAGGTGTAAAAATTGACTGTTGGCATAGTGCAAGATAGCAATGAGCATTGTGATGCAACTAGCACAGAGTGTAAGATAAGACCCATACTTTTATAAAAGTTTTATTCATTATTTTATTGTGAATTTCTTTTGTTTTGGGGTTGTATTTGGGTTATTTATTGAATTTAGTTCTCAGTTTGGATGCTTCTTGCAGATCAAACAAAAGCATGATATTATTTCTATAAAATTAAGTGGGTTTGTTAAAGTGGACCCCATGGATTTGTTCAAGCATTTTTAAATCAAGATAATGAATTCCATTAATAAAAAGTGTGGGTGGATGAGAGGGGGAACCAACATAAGAAATTTGCTGGGTATAGAGCCCTTAAGGTGACATTATGTAAAAAAAATGCATGGGGATGACTTATTAAGGCATGGATACAAGATATAATAATTAAGTCATAGGGTGACTTATTAAAACGTGGAAATGAGAAAATTAAGTTGTGGGGCAACTTATTAGTACTACAGAGCCCCTAAGGTGACATCATGCTAAAAAAAAAAAAATTTTAGCAGCCACGACTTATTAAGGCATGGGAACGAGATCCTAATGCGTGGGAACAAGATAATTAAGGCGTGGGAATGAGGTCATTAAGGTGTGGCCACGACTTATTAAGGCGTAGGAACAAGTTAATTAAATCTAGCTGGAGAGTAATAAAGCTTACTTTTCTGTAAATAAATGCCTATGGAAATAAAGGCCTTAGGATCTTGTTCCCACGCCTTATTAAAGTGTGGCCACGCATTATTTTTATTTTTTACATGATGTCACCTTAGGGGCTCAGAGATAATTAAGTTGTGGGGGCGACTTATTAAAACGTGGGAACATATAAGCTGCCCCAACACCTTAATTATCTCATTCCCATGCATTAGGATCTTGTTCCCACGCCTAAGGATCTTGTTCCCACGCCTTAATAAAGTATGGCCATGCATTATTTTTTTTAAATGATGTCACCTTAGTGGCTCCATATATTACAGACAGAAAAGAGCATTGTTATATGTTTCCATTATTGAAACATAATAATTTAAGCCTGAAAGGGTTAGGTTGTGGCTGCATATTTTTTTGTGATGTCACCCTAGGGGCTCAAAGATAATTAAGTTGTGGGGGCTGCTTATTAAAGCGTGGGAACATATAAGCCGTCCCACTATTAATTATCTCGTTCCCACGCGTTAATAAGTCGTGGCCAGGCTTTTTTTTTTTTTTTTTTTTTACTTGATGTCACTTTAGGGGCTGTGTTGAGGCACTGTGTATACTAAGCTGAAATCCAGCGGCTCTGGCCGCTGCTGGCCTCTGCTGGTGGGATCGCTGAGCTGAACTGAAGGGAGAGGCTCTGCTTCTTCTCCTCAGAAAACAAACATGGCGTCCACCAGCAGTCGTGAATGGAGGGCGGTGTGCGAGAAATTCGGGCGGGCGAACCACCTTTCCGAGGTGGAGTCCAGAAAAGATCCGGAGAACGACCCGTTCCGCTCCAAATACGAAGCCCGGGAGCTGTTAAAAGACATTTACTGCGCGCTGAAGAGCGTGGAGGCGGAGGAGAGCGACGGCGAGGCGGACGGGCAGGGCGAGCAGAGCGGCTCCGAGGAGGCGGAGTGTGGAGCCGGGAGATCCGTGCCGGGAGACTCGCGGGCCGGCCTCAGAGCCGCCAAGCTCGCGGTCATCGAGTACTACCTGGGCGTGAACCACACCGAGACCGAGGAGCTCTCAGCCGGTGAGGAGCATCTGATGAACTGCATGAAGCTGCTGGAGAAATGCACAGTGACCCCGGAGAACGTCTCTCTGTTCATCCAGGCCAGGGTAAAAACACAGTGTACACAAATTCATCACTCATACATCCCGAATATATCACAGAAATATCACTAAGGTGTTATTATCATGATGCACATGATTTGTAGTTACATTTCTGAGCATATTCTGTATAATGTCAGTCTAAGAAAAATATGCTACACATTTTATTACAAATAATGTAACTGGATGGAGTACAGCAGCACATTCTGAACACAAATCACTGAACTAAATGTGTACTAAATGAGATTATTTTACCAACAGTTGTTGTTCAGACTATCACTACTGATGCATGTTTTCTATCTATGTGTGATGTAAAAATATTGCAATTAAGACCATGTATTATAAAGATTTTTTGATGCAATATTTTGACAATATTCCTCAGCCATTTTTAATATCTTAAATAAATGAAAAAAAAATCCCACTTTTTTGTGACTCTGCTCTAAAACTAGGTGATACTGTAAAACTATTGTATCACAGTGTTTAAAGACATTTTCACAGTGCACAATATTTATTGCAATCAGGGATGCATCAATACTTTTTTTTCCCAACTGCGTAAGAGTACGAGTTCATGTATTTGTGTATTCGCCCATACCAGGAGCATTATTTAACTGTGTAGGTTTTAGTGTAAAGTAGTGCAATGCAACAGTTCATTTGTTAATTTTGAGATATATTTTGAGTCACATTATATACATTAGCATTTTTTAAAGAAATGAAGAAAGTATGCTTTTCTATTCTGATACCAGTATCAGTATTGATGCATCCCTAATTGCAATGCAGTAGCAAATTCCTTACAAACTGCTACCCAATTACACTCTCTTATATAGTTGGGTCAGTGTTCTTTAAAGGTCACCTTCCGCGAAAATCCGATTTTTCTTGTTTTTTGTGGAATACAGTAGGTCTCTCCGAGTTGAATGTGTACACCTGCACATTAAACTGTTTTGCAGCCCCCATTGTCTGCAGGAGCTAAGCAAAGAAGTCCCCCCTCCCCCCCTCCGAAAAACGGGTGAATTTTGAATTATCTTTCTGCCTACGTAGGCAGAAACTCACAGACCAGCCCACCTTGGCTCGAGAAACTCCCAGAGGCGGAGCTGAAGCGACGCAACATCACCGCTCATCAGTTAGGAGGTGGGAGGCAGTGAGCGGCAGAGCGGTGGAGGGGCGTCGCAGTGCTCCTAGCCAATCAGAGGAGAGATATTTGCATGCTGTTTGCATGTATGAATATTCATGAGCAAAGCTGGAATCCGGTCATTTTGGACACACCCCTAAAACAGTCCTTTAAAAAAGAGCTATACAGAGACACCTGAGCACTTTTTTTTTACAAAAACGGCTCACATGTCATTCATTCATACTAGAGACCACAACTAGACATTTTAAAATGAAAGAAAAAACGACGGAAGGTGACCTTTAAGCATTGATGATATTTCTGATATGATTTTTCACAGTATGATAAAATACCATAGTATGGCCCATATCAGCTCTCCTCTCTAAGTAAATGTATATTTCAAAGCAAATATATTGTTTAAAAAGTTAATACCTAGAATTATTGTGACAGGCCTATGTGTAACCTGACTCTTTGTCTTTCCTCAACAGAACCAGCTTGGGATCTTGTGGGCTGGAAGAGATGAAACTGAGAAAGCTCAAGGATTCTTGGAAACAGCAGAATCCATTTATGTAAACTACATGAAAGAGGTGATGCAGATCTTTATTTTATTAATCACCCACAATAAAACGTGGAAGATGTCTTCACTTATTCGCATACACAATGTTTACACCCAGTTTGTGTAGTGTAAGGGGATAGCAATATTAACTAACAGATTGAGATGTTCTGAGCAGGCTAACATAGTCATACCATGACACTGCGGGAATATCCAGCTCAGGACTAGCTACTTTTGGAAGCTCAAGGTAGTTGAAAAGCTGTTCGTCCAGATGAAACATACACTTTGCTGGAAATCTAGCTGGTTAACCAGCTCTTAACCAGCATATAGTATGCTGCATTTGATTTTCATTATATTTGGTTATAGGGGTGGGCGATATGGCCCTAAAATAATATCACAATAGTTATATTATTCGATAGTCACGATATGGCATTTTCATGAAACGATACTCTTGGAGATATGACAAAAAGCTGAATAAAAAAACAAATACACTAATGCAACAAAATAAAAAAATAATTTTATTATTGCGTACAGTGTGATATGGCACACCCTTAACTGAGATATTAAAAAATACAAGAATTGTATCAGATTTGTAACAGAAGTCAATGATCCAGAATATTATGATACTACATAAATCCAGGACTAAATGAAAAATTAATTATACTAGACAGATATAGTCTGTTTCTTGTAGATATATAATGGAAAACGCAAGAAGCGTGATTTTTTTATTTTGCTACAAACAGCAAAAAAAGTTGTACCCTGATGTGATCAATAGGAGTGATATGGCACAATATTTCAGGGCATAATATTGTTTGCAATATTCAAAAATGTTGGTGATATTATTGCGTACGATACAATATGGCACACAACTATTTGGTTATGCTGGTTGATCAGTGTGATTAGACTTGTTATTAACAATTACAATGAAGATTAAAAATACCAGTATTTGTCTTTTTAGCACAATTTTATGTTAAATGGATATGCAGTAGGTGTGAAACTTCCAGAATCCTTTCTATTGATTTAATAGTCACAGTGATGTCCATAACTCTAAAATAAAGCCTCCCATTCAGTTTACAGACTTTAAAGTAAGTGTTAAATGAACAGATGTTTTGGGCATAAAGTGTATGCTCTAACTAGCATCTACTTGTTTGTTGTGTTCCTCCATATTGCATAAATAATGCACTACAGACAGTAGGTGGCACTGTGGGAAAAGCTCTGTCTGTTGAATAGAAGCTGCATGCTCGTTATCTCATGCAGTGTAGGAGCACATGCACTGTGGGGTGGTTTCCTAGGCAGGGATTAATCCTGGTCATAGACTGTGTGTTTCTTTCAATTAAAAATCTCCATTTAAAATGCTGTATATTAGGCATAAGGCAAGGCATAATCCCGGTCTGGGAAACCACCCCATAGTGTATGTGAGTACATTGCATGGAATAAGAGGGGCATACAGTGTCTTATACTATCCCTATATGTCCAAACGTTTCTACTAAAAGCATTTAGCTAACTATAACTAGTCATTAAATGCTTTAAAATCCTCACAGCAATGCTACAAGATCTAGTAGAAATTCTTCCCTGGACATCACAAACAGTTTCTTTAAACATGTTCTTGCTTTATTGTTCCAGGATGGTCAGCCACCAGTAGATTTGATGGATTTCTTTGTGGCAGAGGAAGATGCAACAACCCAACAGGAGAGAATGAGGAGGTGACACATTGATCACAGGCAGCTAAGACAATCTAATTTAAGTTTTTGTAGTGATTTCCAGCTATTATTAACTATGTCTTTCTCTGTTGACAGGTTTGAAATGGCCTACACCCACACTCTTTACTACCTGGCTCAGGTTTATAAAAACCTGGATCAGTTTGAGCGTGCTGGACAGTACTGTCACAGTACTCTGCAGAGACAGCTGAAGTTTAACCAGTTTGTGCCACTTGAATGGGCCATTAATGCCGCTACACTGTCACAGTACTACATCACCAAGGTAGGGCTTTTTACACATCAGAATTAACACAGACAAATAGGAATATTTAAAAACACAAAGAAATATGTTGGCAAAATTTTTGGTTTAGTGAAGAAGGCGGTGAGAAAAAATGTTATAGTGACAGGCCTACTGCCTTTCTGTAGTAAGTGCATTATCTCAGCCTTCTCCACTGTCGCCATGTTTGTAGTTTCAGAAATTAGCTGCCCCCTAGTGGGTTTATTGCGTAACACCCATGCCATATAAGGCAACTAAAAGGGATTTATTCATTTTACTATGTAAAGGAAGTATAAATAGGCCTTAAGTAATTTTATTTCTGGTTATTAGCACTTTTTCCTATTCATTTTGAGATAATTTATGATAATAACAAACTAGTTTAGTGCTAAATGGTAAACCCTTTTTTTGCATAATGCTGATCAGTTACACTCATAGGTTGTTTTTGTTCAATTTTACCAGATAAAGTTTACCAATAAAAATGTTCAGTGAACAGAGTTACTTTTTCTTTTCAATATTTTAAGCTCTGTTTACTTGTGTGTTGTTTACTTGTCTATAAAGCTGAATTAAGGTGATTCAGCTTGCTGCTGCTCAGCTCCCCCTCTGGGCATGTCACCCCCTTCCAAAATAATTTATTTTGCTGTCACTGTTTTTCTGCTTTCTCCTCTTAGTCAGATACATTCCGTATCGGGCGTCTAATAGAATGAAAACAGATATTATCCTTTCATCCACTCTAAATCCTTAATTGCTGTTATTAAGTTGTTTTCATGCCCTCTTTCAGACGCGCTACATGGAGGCACGACACTGCTTGGCTGCAGCGAGTGTTATTGCTGGCCTGGCTGGAGAAGTCCCTTCAGAGGCTGCTGCCAAAGAAAGTAAGTTTGTATGTTTTGCTTGAGGTTTTTGTCTTATCACTTTCTGAATGATTTTCTCCAGGTGTTTCCTGTCAAGAACATATTCACATGCAAAGAACATATTAGTGCATCTCAAACATTTTAAATATCATTAAAAAGTTACTTTATTTCAGTAATTTAGTTAAAAATGTGAAACTCATATCTTATATAGATGAATTGCAAACAGTACCAATATTGTACAATACCAAATTCTAAAAGTACCAACTGGTCTCATATAATATTCTAATTTTCTGAGACACAGATTTTTGGGTTTTCATTGGCTGTTAGCCATAATCATCAACAATAAAAGAAACAAATGCTTAAAAAGGATCAATCTGTGTGTAATACAAATATATAGTAATACGGCTTTCACATTTTAAACCGAATTACTGAAATAAAGTAACTCTTCAATGATAATCTTTTTTTTTTTTTTTAGATGCACTGGCATATACTGACATTCCATTAGTAATTAGATAGCAGTATAGTTAATCATGAAGTGCTGCTTCAGGGAACACCTTGGGAACACCCACACCTGTATAAATTGTGAGGTGTCATCTTGTGAGTGAGAGTGAACAGTGGGCAGCATTGAGTTGAATGGAGACCTAATAGTAAGTGCCAAATGGACAGGACATCTAGAAACTTAATTTCTTAATTTTTGCAGGCATTTCTGAACATTTCTCCATCTACAGTGTCATATTTGTGCCAGGAATATGTCATTTGAAGGTATTTGATTCACAGCGAACAGCACAGTGGGTAGTAATGATTGGGACTGGCAGTGTCTGACTAGAATTGGGCCACAAGACACAACACACAAGTGAATCGAGGCTGAAATCAAATGCACATTCAATGCAGGAGATCCCATATCTTGCAAGAGCCATGAAACAGCTGGTCAAAACTTATTCCTATCCCATGACTTTTGGCATGTCAATGTAATAACAGCATGCTTTCTCTTTATTAACATATGCAATCCATTTACAGGTCAAACTGAGTATGAAAAACGTGAGCAGCTGCGCCAGAAGAGAGCTGAAATTGCCAGATGCTGGATCAAATATTGCCTTAACCTGTTACAAGATGCCAGAAAGCTTTTAGAGGTAAATTTAGCTACTTTTGGTTATTGCACTTACTGCATTTTCTCACACGTCTTTCATTGAACTTTTTTTGACCCCTCACATACTTGAAGAGCATGTCCTCATCCACTCCTCCAGTGTGAACATGCTGTTTGTTTCTGAATGATAACCTAAATTAATCTGTATTTTTTACTCTCCTGATTAGGACAACATTGGAGATCTAGATCTAGATCGACAGGAGGAGCTGCTGAGAGCTCGCCAAGATGAGGAGGAGGAGAAAGAGAGAGAGAAAAAGAGCGCCGTTCTTTTCGATTCCTGTGACACCTTCGACTCCATTTGCAGCCTGGAAGAGAAGGTGAGCTGTGCGTTTCCGCTGACCTTCGAAGAAGCCCGTGCCATCTTCCTGGTGGGCCAGACCTACGTGGGCCAGGCTAAGGAGTATTTTGAAATGGACGGTCATGTGACGGATCATATTGAGATCATTCAGGACCACAGCGCTCTCTTCAAAGTGCTGGCCTTCTTCGAGGAGGATCTGGAGCGCCGCTGTAAGATGCACAAGCGCCGGGTCGACATGCTGGAGCCCATCTGCAAAGATCTGAACGCTCAGTACTACCTGCTCATCTGCCGACAGCTGCAGTTCGAACTCGCCGAGACCTTCTATGAGATGATGAGCCTGAAGCTGGCAGTGGCTGAAAAGCAGGACCAGCCTGACACTCACATCATAAAGAAGTTCAACCTCTTGTGCACCTCGTCCATCAAGTACTACGAGATGTTCCTGGACTCGCTCCGTTCACCAGAAGGCAAATTCCCTGAGGTGCTGGAGGACGACGTGCTGAGACCAGCTCTGGTGGCCAAGTTTAGTGTTGCTCGGCTGCAGTCCAAGATCATCTCCACCAGTCTGGCTGTTCAGCTGGAGAACCTCACCCGCTCACTGGAATGCTACAACTTTATCATGCAGTATTGTATGGACCACCCAGAAGCTAAGAAGGCTGTGGAAACTGAACTGGAGCTCAGTGAAGAGATGGTGTCCCTTCTTCCATTGAAGATTAATAGAATAAAATCCAAAATGGTATCTGCCAACTCATAAGTGACCACTATTGTAATTAGAACTGCACACTAATATTAAAATACTACTATTATGATTATTGTTACAAAGATGCACCTTACAGTATATTAAAGTACTTCAATACATCAATACACACAATCTGCGTTATTCTGACAAATAATAAACATGGATATGGTTGGACTATATGGATAACTTGCTTAATCAGAACACTTATCCAGAACTAATATTTACATCATGCTGTGAGTTTTATATCAGTGCAGTTCTGAAGTTATAAAAGACTCTCTATGCTGCTTGACATAGAAATAAACCCCTCACCCCAATCTGATGCATCATTAACACAGAAGAGATCAGCCCATCTGACCCTGACCACCATCTCTATACCCCAAGCCCCGCCTCACTCACTGCTTCCTGTGTACACCTGGGACCAGATTAAATCTGAGAGACTTTCGCTTTACTGTCAACAGTTTCCTCTTATCTGCATGATTCTCATATGACTAATTTATTAAGTAAATGCCTTGTCGTGTACATGTTTACGTTGTCTCAATTAGGGGCTTTAAATACGATGTAATGTAAATGTATTTTGTCCCCAAATAAAACATTTCTTTTACTTTAATAAAGTATTTTTCTTGTCTGCTCATTTTCAGACTGATAAATACTTGGAATAATGTTTTATTATTTAAACAATTCAACACAGATATTATACTTCAACCAGACTTCTAGGTTCTTATTATGTTTGCCCTATCACTTGCTTGTAATGTAGATTCATATATTATATTGTGTGTTCAAACACTTCACACAAAAAAGGTTGTGAACAAACAGAGTCTGTGTTAAATTGACATGCCTTTATATTTTTAAGTTAATTAATTTTAATTTAATTTTTAGTTGCCTTTGCCCAAGTTTTACAATCATTAACCATTTTATGAAAAATAATGAAATATCACACTGAACTTGTGTAGGGCAATGGTTATCAAGATATCACTGTGTAGTGTTTACTCTCTTACAGATAATTTACATGACTTTCCAGAAAATCAAAAAAAAAAAAAATCTGTTTTTGTAGCAAGGCAGAAATGTAATGCTCTTAAGGAGAAGGAGAGAGAGAGCAATTGATCAGTTTTTGAGCACAAAAAAAATTATCTCTTAATTTGACAGTTATTTCTATGGCTTAAATTTGTATGTTTTCCTAATTTTTCTCGTAGTTACTTCCCGTAAGTTATTTTACCTAATTACTAGTGATGTTCACATACCCAGCTGCCTGTTAACCCCCTTTTTATTAACATAAAATGTAACATTTCCCTCTATTTACTCAAATATCTGGCTGACAGAAACAACCTTTTCCCTAAAGTTTGTCTCTATGTTTATTAATCCTTCTCTCTATCCTGATCTATTTGGAGTCCATGCCACGTTTTATATGGCTGCTAGGTGTGCAAGGCTGTAAGGTGTCCAATTTTTTAAAATTTACTAAACAAGGGTGCTGACAAGAGCCAGCCCCAAAGAGCACTTGATGGGCGTTTCACTTGAAAATGGAGAAAAAGATACTCTTTAAAAGTGAGAGCTACCTATAATCTTTTATTTTCAGGATTAAAATGCCTGTTCAGGATGTGAAAATTCAGAAAATTTAAATAGAAAAAATACCAGGGGGTTGAAAACTGACATGGTCCAATAATAGACAAACCCGTTTGTAAAGTTGTTAAGCTATTAGCTGTAATGGATCTTCTATATGTCAGATCATATAGCTGTTAGCTGCCATTCATGTATTTTAAAAGTGTAAATAGCGGAAAATCGCCAAAACTGACATTTATACTAAAACAAACAATAAGAAGATATATTTTAGGCTCATCACTGGTCATGAGTGCTTGGCAGATGTGGAGGCTGTTTGGTAGATAATTGTGTTGAGTGCTCTGATGAGGTGCTGTTGTTTCTGGCTGATTACTAATGGGGGAGCTGTGTCTCTGTCTCGTTTCTAACTGCTCATTTCCCTGCTGTACACTGCAGCTTATTACACAGTGTTCATCTCTTCTCCAGCACAGACATGTCCTATCAGCTTGCTTTTGCTCAGAACTTGGTTTTAGTTTCTTGTTTAGAAGTATACAGGTTTGAGCCTTCTTTGTAGGCCTGTTAATGTAACTATTTTAATTGGATTGCATATTTTGCAATGTATATATATTATAACATTATTGTCATGTTCAGACATTGTGCCATTAATATACTGATAATATAATAGCATAAAATTAAATTATGTCTTTTTAAAGAGCAATGAACTTTTGTAAGAATTAGTAAGAATATGCAGACTGCAATTGTAATATCGATATTTAAAAATACTTTTAGAGTAAATATACAGGCTCATGCTCATTTACATCAATGGGTGCTACTTGTTAAGGAAATGTAATGGGCAATAAATGAGGTCATGTTGTATTGGACTGGGATAAATATAGATACTGTGATGTATTGTATTTGTGTGCAATACATTAATGAAATGTAATGTCAAATATTGATATTCTCTTGAAACACACATCCTCTAATTTCCCTAAGACCCCCAACCCCCCTCCCCCCAATTTAACTTGCTAAAGTTACTGCTTCATTACTCCACATGGTGGCGCTAATCAAATTATTAGTAGGTAAACCTGCAGTAAAGGTTATTGGTTGTCACAGTTTGTGAAACTGACACCAATAATTTAAGAATTCCTGATATTTAGAGTATTTTACACTCTTCAGTAACACAGATATTGTAAATTACTGTAAAGGATTGTCTTGCGATATATTGAGTATTGCAAAATCACAGTATCGTAAGAACGTTGTCATCGCAGGCGCTGTTTGGTGATTTTATCACGAGATGCCCTGTGATTCCAACTCCTAATGTTGTATATATTGTACAATAATTATATAATAATAATAATAGTGAAATGCCTGCTTCTGTGTTTTGTTATTATTCAGACACAGTAGGTGCAGATTCTGTTATCTCCAGTAATTTCCACCACTATAGTCTTCCAACTAACTGTCTAAGGAAAGTCCCAGAAGATCCAGTGCCTGCTGGTTTCTGTATGCTCAATAAATTCGCCCGACACCTGGTGCTGTCCTTCACTTTCTTTTGTGCACTGTTAATCATATCTCCCTTCTGCAGAATGCAACAGTTAAAATTACATGATAGATAGATAGATAGATAGATACTTTATTGATCCCGAAGGAAATTTAGCAGCCAGTAGCAATTACACAACACAGTAGAAACAAACAATAAGTATTATAAAATAAAATAAAAGAGCACAGTGAGGAATATAAGACTCTAAACTATAAAATTATAAACTGAGACTTAAAAATATATACATAAATATATAAATACAAAAAAACTATACAAAGTGTGAAAGTAATCAGTCATAGATATGAGGTAGTGCAGTAAAATAATAATTTAAGTATAGAAGGTATCAGCAGATATGACAATATTAAACATAAACCTGTGCAAGTATTGTATTTAAGTAAGGTGCGTAGTGTAGTGTCCAGGAGTGCAAAAGTACAGGATGTACAGTAAAGTGACAAAGTGTCCAGGGGTGCAAATGTACAAGATGTACAGTAAAGTGTCCAGGAGTGAAAAGGTACAGAGTGTACAGTAAAGTGCCAAGTGTCCAGGGATGCAAATGAACAGTATATACAGTAAAAAGGCAAAAGAGTCCCAGGGTGTAGATGTGTAGGGTGCTTTCCAGTACCCATTGGAATTAAGTTAGAAATATTTTGTTCCACTGGAATGTCTGTAGGTGTGGTATTACGGAGCTTCACCAGTTTTCTTATTCGCTTGTTTTTCCAAAGTCATTAAAAGCACTGTTTTTACTTCCATTACCTCAGGGTCAAAAGATTATGCAACTCCTCAACATTATGCTTTACTGGAATAGAAGACGTAACTCAGATTATAGGAATACCTCCCTGCTTGTGGTTGTTGTTGGAATATTTCTGTTCTAATGCCTCTAATATCAAAACTTACTCATAATCTGCTTAATACTAGAAAAGGGAAATATACATTTAACAGTTAACCCGCAGATCACAGTCTTATTTCTTCACTCTTCCTTCTTCAAACACCTCACACAAACACACCAGTGTGTTTTTTTGCTTGTGATCAGTAGTATTCAAGAGTGTGATATGTCACAGTATATTGTATATCAGTATATTTAGCTTTCCTGTAGATTGCATAGACTTAGCATACCAGAGGAACAGTAGCTCTGCACTACACATCAAAACCTACAAAGTCTGCAACATATTAAATAATAAGAAACACAGTATCATAGAACAAGGCTTATTTTTTTAAGGGTTCAGAATATTTTGTGATTTTGCATAATGTAGTTGAGATATTTGAGACATTTGACTTTAAAATGTAGTGGAGTTAATCCATAAAAGCCCAGACTCAGAATATTGGTACAAAAAACTGCATCAGTTTAATTTGTTGAGCATCTCATATGTGTTTTTTTTATTCATTTATGTTCACTTTTCTCATTATTAACATGTAAATATTTGAAGGTTTCATACATGACTGAACAACAATTTTATAACTTGTACTTTAACATTGCACTCAGAATAGGGCTGGACGATATTGTAAAAATATTGTATCTTGATATTTATTATCTTATTTACATGCGGGCAAAATGCATTAATAGCATCAGATTATATTTATATTTATTAATTATATTTATTTCAATGTTACTTGGGCTTTATGAGTTAAAGTAAAGAACAGAGTGCTGTAAATAATTTACCACATCTTTTCAAGTCATAATGGGCTCTTTTGGTTTTAAAGTAAAAAAGTCACCAAAAATATAAATACGGTACTGCAGTAGAGTAAAATAATAAAATACATTTACTTAGCAACTGTACACCACTAGGGAGAAATTAATTGTCCAGTCTTGATTTTTTAACAGTAACCCCTAACAAGGGTAAAGTGTACACCATTTAGGAGGTAGGTCTAAATAGGTTTAGTTGAGTATTTGAGGAGAGATGCTAAACTAAAAGAACCAGGAACCCACTTCCTGTATCTAAGGGTGTGAGATACAGTATGCGTCACAGATGAGTAAATAGCACGGTAATTTACATCGTGGACGAATGTTAAAGAGGGAGAAGCCCTATCCAGAAACTTCAGGGTTTTTGTTTCCTCTTTGCCAAACTATAAGTGAATTACTATTCTTTTGGTAGTTTCAGCCTCATAGAGGAGGAAGTGAGTTAAAGTGACCTTGTGTTTCTACTGAGTGATATGAGTTAAGCTGGCTAAGTGTCTGACTGAAACAAAACCCAAACAACCCAATTATATACTCTGCTATTGTCATCTTAAGGCCATTCAGCATTGTGTTTAAGGCATGACTAATTCTGAGGCCACAGGCCTGTCATTTTTCACAAGACAGGAACTCCTTCATCTTTAATGGGAGTAACAAACAACATTCAGACATAGCACTTCACCACCACAACTACTCACTTCACCATGATAAGTGGCCACCTGCAGTCACCCAGCCACATGCGCTATTTGTAGAAAACTCAAAACTCAAATCAAGTACAAACAATCCACATATTAATTGTTATATGGAGTTTTAATTCACGTAAGAAAAACAATTTAAACCAATACAGCATATAATTTTTTTTTTCATTTTCTCTCTAATTTACAAAGCCAATTACCTAACAAACTCAGTAGGAGTCCCCAACACCAGGAGGGTGAAGACTAGCACATGCCTCCTCCAATACATGTAAAGTCAGCCACCGCCTTTTTTCAAACTGCTGATGTAGCATTGCTGAGTAGCATCACAACGCGCTCGGAGGTAAGCCCAGCTACTCGGTTTTGATACATCAGCTCACAGACGCCTTGTGCTGATCCACATCACCCTAGAAGTGATGTGGGGAAAAAGGGCACCATCTACCCATCCAAAGAGAGCAAGGCTAATTGTGCTTTCTCAGGAGTCCTGTAGCCGATGGCAAGCTACACGAACAGGATTAAAACTGACGATCTCCTGATCATAGTGGCAGCCCTTAGCCCGCTGGACCACTTGGAGCCCCCATCAATACATATTTTAATATTTTAATAGCGGCAATAATAACAACCACCTTTTTAACATATGGTAATAACATAATTCTGCATCAGCTGCCACCACAGAGTTCAGCCAAAATAAATTCATGCTCAGCAGCTGAGAGATTTAAAACAAACTTTAACACTGAGGGCCAACCAATGACACCAAAATATAAATCACAAGCTAACCTAGGGGGAAATGACCACACTGATGGTGGGTGAGGAGGGAAGATGCACCCAGTATGCAAATAGATGGTGAGTTACAACTATCAGTGAGTGTATTTACATGCACTCAGTAATTTAATATATAAGACAGAAGTGTGTGAAGATTATTACTATTTTTATTTATTTATTTTTTCAGGATATGGGGTAACACTGTGATGCTGCAGGTATCTTGCGTGCTGCACAGCTGCAGGAGCCCAGGGTTGTGGGTTTAATCCCCACTCTGGTCTCTGTTGATAAGGAATTTGGTATGTTCTCCCTGTGTATGAGCGGGTTTCCTGTGGGTATTCCGGTTTCCTCATGCCTCCCAAAAATACACTCAGCAGATGAATTCACTGTGCTAAATTGCCCCTAGGAGTGAATGTGTGAGTGAATGCTTGTGTGTGGTACCATGCGATGGACTGGTGCACTGCTCATGGGGTATTCCTCTCTTGTACTCAGGGATTCCGGGTCAGCTATACACTGCAACCCTGACTGGGAAAAAGCGGGAAAGAAGATGGATGGATGGATGAATTATTATTTGTGATATGCACTTATACATTTAAAAAATCTGCCAATGTTGATAACAAAATCTTGTGGTAGCAAAAGAGTGAACACAAGCATCAGGTTAACTTATGTTCACCCTCAGCAGCACAGAATAAAGGGAACTTGCTCTCACATCCTAAAACAATTTATACTTCTGCATCAAACCTACATCATAATATATATGTAACTGCGTACCCTATGCCGTAGCCTATGCCGTAGCCTATGCCGTAGCCTATGCCGTAGCTCAATGCACTACTTCCTGGAAATGTGACTACATGGCACGCAACGTGGACAACTGCAGCTGAGATTGGTCCGCTGGGCCTCATGTTCCCGCCCACACATTCCCGCCTTTGTGGTTTAAACTGCAGAGCAACACAGAGCTCCTGAAATACACACGCAGAAGTTTAAACACGTTCCGCTGCGTACCACGCTCTTTTACTGGGTTTGGGTAGGCTACGATGTACGTTCCACGAGAAGCATAAACTGGCCTTAAGACCTGGCAGCTGCCCAATACATAAACAAAACTGCACGCAAGTGCAGCCAATAAGATAGATGTACGTTTTATTAACCAACACTGACGAAAGAGTCTATTAAACTAGTCTAAAACACAAAATCACTTTTTAGAGTGTGCATGTAAAATTAGCTATGTTATGCAAGGCTGCCCACTGTACTATGTCCTGAAACTAGGTAGAGAATTATATATTTTGACTATTTTTCCAACAGTAACAGTATTTACAGTATACATTTTTATTTATTTATCTATTTTTTTAATTAATTATTTTTTTTAAATTAAATTAAATCAAAAAATCTATTTTTATAAAAATAAGCACTGCCACTATGATCAGGAGATCGCCGGTTCAAATCCTGTTCACGTAGTTTGCCATCAACTACCAGAGCCCTGAGAGAGCACAATTAGCCTTGCTCTTTCTGGGTGGATAGATAGCGCTCTTTACCTTCATCACTCTATAGGGTGATGTTGATCAGCACAAGGCAGCTTTGAGCTGATGTATCGGAACCAAGTCACTGCGCTTTCCTCCAAGTGCGTTGTGATGCTACTCAGCAATGCTGCAGCAGTTCAAAAAAGAGGTGGTGGCTGATTTCACATGTGCCGGAGGAGGCATGTGCTTGTTTTCACCCTGCTGATAGTGATAAGGGGAGTCCTAATAAATGGGTTGGGTAATTAGCCTTGTAAATTGGGGAGAAAATGGGATTAAAATTTGAGATAAAATGATATGATATAGGGCCTTTAAAAATGCAACAATGCATTCACAATTTAATATTACATATAAAATAATTAATGCTAAAGCTTACACAATATGTCGTCAGTCACAGTCAGTCATAAGTGACAGAGATGTCACATTTTTAGATAAGATAAGTGTTCAGGTTGAACAGCTGCACTGTCTATTGGGGAAACTAAAAGTTCTGTTATGGTTCTGTGGTCAGTGTTGAAACTTCCCACTTGTTCAACAGGCGGTTATGTTGCAGCCTCAGAATAACAACAGAAAGGCTGGGTCTACAAGACTTACTGACATTAGCATTAGTGAGGTCAGGATTTTGGATGGTCACCACCCCACCTCCCAAAATTATTGGATGAAGCATCATTGCTGATTCGCTGCTGCTCCACAGCTCATTGCTGGAAGGCTTTATACACCTTTAGCCCACACTTGAAATAAGGCATATTGGTAACAGATTCCTATTTATCTGCCTTAGAAAGTCCTACTCTTTTTTCAGTACTTCTTTACAGGGATTAGACAAAATGTGTGTTTTTATATTACATTACATTACATTTGGCAGATACTTTTGTCCAAAGTGACAAACAGTAGTAATAAAAGTCAAGGTTAGAAGTAGTTAGTTTGTTAGAGGTGTTAGGAGAGTAAGTGCTCTTTACAGAGCTCTGTCTTCAGGAGTTTCTTAAAGATAGCGAGAGATTCTCCTGATCTGGTAGTGGAAGGGAGTTTGTTCCACCATTAGGGAACTCGGTAGGAGAACAGTCTGGATTGTTTTGTGTGAATGTTTGGTAAAGCTAGGTAATGTTCACTGGAGGAACGCAGTGGCCGGGAGGTAGCGTAAGCCTTCAGGAGCAAGTGCAAGTAGGAAGGAGTCTGCTCTGTCATCACCTTGTAGGCAACTGTAAGAGAATTTGAATTTGATATGAGCAGCAACTGGTAGGCAATGGAGCTCAATGAGCAGTGGTTTGACATGTGCCATTTTGGCTGGTTGAAGACCAGGCACGCTGCTGCGTTCTGGATCATTTGGAGTGGTTTTACTACACAGGCGGGAGGCCCGTTAGTATGGCATTGCAGTAGTCGAGGCGTGAGATGACCACTGCTTGTATCCAGAATTGGGTAGCCTGTTTCTGATGTTATAAAGCGCGAAGCGGAAGGATCGAGCAACTGTGAAGGAGAGCTGGTCTTCAACCATAACACCCAGGTTCCTAGTAACCTTTGTCAGTGAGAAAGAGACATAAAAACAAGAAGGTGGGTTGAAGCTTTTGCCTGTTTCTATATTCTTAAACATCTAAAAGATAATTGCTCTTTAAAATGGTTTTCATACGGATTATGCTATTTTATATATTTTTTATTTATATTAGTCCCATAAAACCTCAATAAAAATCCAATAATACAGTTTTTTTTAGTAATAATTTCTGGGACAATATATATTTTACAATCAAAAATAATTAAAGTGACAGGCCTACATATGTAAAATGCTTTATTTGGTGTTCTAGGTGCTCTGGAAAATCCGCCACTCCGCTTGTCATAATGCGTGTCTATTAAGATGTGACTGTCATTTCCTGTGCACAGATCGGAATGAACCCACTTCCTGGTGACACTGCAGCTTTATATCAGCTGAAATGTTCAGAAAAGAAAGATGCTCACTGGCTTGGCTAGACAGAAAAAATGGAGTTTCCTTTGTGCCAGAAAAGAGTGACAGTTTTGCAGTGAACTGTGTCAGCATGTTTTTGTCTTTTGTTTTAATTTAAACAGTTTAACAGTTTAGAAGTAACCTTTGCCTGTTTTAGGGCAGAGGAAGCGCACACCGCCTCCATTTACCACAGACAGCATGTAGCACTTCAGAGCACCACACATTTAGAGGCCTAACACTTACAGAATTTTTTTAACCAAACACACAGGCTTAATTTACAACAGCGTCCCAGCGTCCCTTTATTTTAGTAATTCAGTTGAAAATGTGAAACTCATATACAGTATTATATAGATATAGTGATCTATTTTACACGCTTACAGCAAATGAAAACCCAAAAGTCTGTATCTCAGAAAATTTGTATATTATAAAAGACCAATTGGTACTTTTGACAGTGTGGGCAGTGTGCCAAGTCCTGCTGGAAAATAAAATCCGCATTTCCAAAAAAGTTTTCAGTTGTCAGCTTAAATCGAAACTGTTCACAAAAGGTATTTTATAGTCACTTGATTGTACTGAATACAAACTCAGTGTCAGACCAATTAATTAATTATATTTAAAAATTGGTGAAGTAAGAGTCACCTAAAATTAGTTGATTAAGCACTGGTGAGTCTTATTACAAAAATGATAACCAGACATTAGAGCCATATTAAATCATGATACTTTTACTTGCTACATAAAACCATGATACATTGGATATATATATTTATATATATATATATATATATATATATATATATATATATATATATATATATATATATATATATATATATATATATATATATATTACTTTTACTCAAGTGCAGGTCTAAAGGAAAAAATATAGAATGATATTTCACCTTTGATCTACTTTACTCCAGTACACGTGTATTTGTGTATTTCATCCACCACTCATTCATTTGAGCAAAAGATGACAGCTACACATCACATCTCCTAAACTCAGGATTCTTAATCGCTCCCATATTCACACCCATACTTATCTTAACTATAAAGCACTACTCATGAACTCCCACAGGTCATGGAACTGTGACTGTGGTGACTGTGACAGTGACTGTGGTGATCATATTTTGGTATTCATAAAGGAGGATGCTGAAGACACACAGGGGCGTCTGCTGTGGTTAGGTTATTGTGGTCGTGGAGGGGATTTAAATATGTTTCAAAATTTAAAGTTGTATGGCAGTGACAATGTGTATGTGGGAGGCTGGGAAGGAGATAAAGGTGCTGTAAATTATTATTAACAATGACTGTTAATATTAAACTCACCCGTCCCTTTAGTGCTCCTTTATTTGCTCCACCTCCAAACACAGCATGGAAAACACTAGAGAAAAAAAACATTAAAAAAGACACAAAAGAGAACAAGAGTTATTTGTTTAAATTGTTTCTACAAAATGACAGTGACCACTTAGAGGAGTATATGTATAGAAAGGCAGTTAATCTAGCAAGAAAAGTAATGTTATTTAGCATAATATTTCAAATTATTATTTTATATCAGTCCATCACACTCTGCTAGCAAACATATTTCAATTTTTTTGTGTTTATAAACCTTTCACAAATGTTGTATGACCAACTACTATTACAGAACATTAGAATTACATTATAGCACATATTTCTTAACTAAAGCTAGATTAGCTTTAGCTAGGTTAGCTATAGCTTTGTTCATTTTAGCTAGGTTAGCTATAGCTTGGTTAATTTTAGCTAGGTTAGCTATAGCTAGGTAATTTTAGCCAGGTTAGCTATAGCTTGGTTAATTTTAGCTAGGTTAGCTATATCTAGGTAATTTTAGCTAGGTTAGCTATAGCTTGGTTAATTTTAGCTAGGTTAGCTATATCTAGGTAATTTTAGCTAGGTTAGCTATAGCTTGGTTAATTTTAGCTAGGTTAGCTATAGCTTGGTTAATTTTAGCTAGGTTAGCTATAGCTTGGTTAATTTGAGCTAGGTTAGCTATAGCTTGGTTAATTTTAGCTAGGTTAGCTATAGCTTGGTTAATTTTAGCTAGGTTAGCTATAGCTAGGTAATTTTAGCTAGGTTAGCTATAGCTTGGTTAATTTTAGCTAGATTAGCTATAGCTTGGTTAATTTTAACTAGGTTAGCTATAGTTAGGTTAATTTTAGATAGGTTAGCTATAGCTAGGTTCATTTTAGCTAGGTTAGCTATAGCTAGGTTAATTTTAGCTAGGTTAGCTATAGCTTGGTTAATTTTAGCTCGGTTAGCTATAGCTTGGTTAATTTGAGCTAGGTTAGCTATAACAAAAAAAAAAAAATCAGAAATGAAAATAAGAGACACCCACCAAATAAACACATAATTACACATATGTATGTGTATACATATTTATTTTATATATATGGACACTTAGGAAAATAAAGAACAAATCGCTTTACACATGGTTCAATACGGACACAATATTTTATTTGTATTTTATTTAACATTTAACATGTATTTTACAGGACGGATGGCAACCCTAGCTATAGCTAGGTTGGCTATATCTAGGTTAATTTTAGCTAGGTTAGCTAAAGCTAGGTTAGCCATAGCCAGGTTAGCTATAGCTAGCTAACATAGCTATGTAGAGGAGAAGAAAAATATAGAGTAATAGATGTAGTAGCGTAAAAAGTTGATATTTTTTAGAAGACCTATCCCTCCTCCTCTCCTCCAACATCCAAAAACCTTACCAGTGTTCACACACATCTTTGTTCTTGCCTGATCTAAGAAGTTTTGGTTCTGATTTAGATCATCACTTGTCAGTTGCACTGTAGCCTAATTTAAACCGCACCACTAGTTTAAAGTAACACATTCAGCATGTGGTTTAGAAAAGACTTCACACCTTAAACTACAACTATAACCTATGTTTAGCTGTGTATAATCTTGCATGGATGCAGCATATTCATATACAATCTGAGCAATAGCAGTGTGGACATATATACAGTCATATGAAAAAGTTTGGGCACCCTATTAATCTTAATCATTTTAAGTTCTAAATATTTGGGTGTTTGCAATAGCCATTTCAGTTTGATATATCTAATAACTGATGGACACATATTTCAGGATAGAAATGAAGTTTATTGTACTAACCGAAAATGTGCAATATGCATTAAATTTGATCGATGCAAAAGTATGGGCACCCTTATCATTTTATTGATTTAAATACTCCTAACTACTTTTTACTGACTTACTGAAGCACAAAATTGGTTTGGTAACCCCATTGAGCTTTGAACTTCATAGGTGTATCCAATCATGAGAAAAGGTATTTAAGGTGGCCAATTGCAAGTTGTTCTCCTATTTGAATCTCCTCTGAGGAGTGGATACAAAAAGTTGTCTCAGAGATTTACCCTGTCAGTTTCCACTGTGAGGTACATAGTAAGGAAATGGAAGACCACAGGGACAGTTCTTGTTAAGCCCAGAAGTGGCAGGCCAAGAAAAATATCAGAAAGGCAGAGAAGAAGAATGGTGAGAACAGTTAAGGACAATCCACAGACCACTTTGCACAAGGAGAAGCTGTATGGGAGAGTGATTTCATTTCTGCAAGCACGCCACAAACAGAGTCGCCTGAGGTGTGCTTTTGCTTATGCATACCTCAGGCGACTCTGTTTGTGGCGTGCTTGCAGAAATGGCTTCTTTCGCATCACTCTCCCATACAGCTTCTCCTTGTGCAAAGTGCTCTGTATTGTTGACTGATGCACAGTGACACCATCTGCAGCAAGAGAGATGCTGCAGCTCTTTGGAGGTGGTCTGTGGATTGTCCTTGACTGTTCTCACCATTCTTCTCTGCCTCTCTGATATTTTTCTTATATATGTTTTGTTCATCAGTACTAATTCTGGAACACTGTAAGTCCAGCTGCCAGTTTTACTGCACTGGTGTTTAATGGGGAATGTTGGGTCAGTGTGCAGCGGCCTTAACCTGTCATTCTGAGGCTTTCCTGATAGCAAATGAAGGCCTGCCTCTCCTTGGACACAAAAGCACTGGACCCAGTAGGAACTCATTATAGCTCAACCTGTTTGTAAAGTGGTGTTTAGATTATGAGCTTTGTTATGCAGAGAACCTATGTTTAACTGAACATCTCTGTCCTGGATCCACCTTCAGTGAAATGATACAATTTATCCCATCTCCACCTCTGAGTTACACATGAGTGAAATTACTACAGTACACAAAACACTAAAATAAAAATTATCATTTACCTAACTGACCACTATGCTACATTTTTCTTGTTTTTTATTTTTCTCTGAGGTCTGCATATGATGTGTGTGTTGTGTTTTCTGAACCAAAAACAACCTCATTTGTTTTTACATGAACATGTCTAAACCCCATATATACAGCTCTGGGAAGAAATACGTTTCTTTGATTTGACCAATAACTCTCTAGAATATAATCAAGAGTAAGATGGATGATGGCAAGCCATCAACTGCTTGAATTTTTGCACCAGTAGCATAAAGTTATCCAAAAGCAGTGTGTAAGGCTGGTGGAGGAGAACAGGCCAAGATGCATGAAAACTGTGATTTAAAAACATGGTTTTCCACCAAATATCGATTTCTGAACTCTTAGAACTTTATGAATATGAACTTGTACTCGTTATTTGATTTCTGATCTCTGTATCTTTTTTGAAATTTCAGCCATTTTACATTTTCTGCAAATAAATGCTCTAAATGACAGTATTCATATTTGGAATTTGGGAGAAATGTTGTCTGTAGTTTATAGAATAAAACAACAATGCTCCTTTTACTCAAACATATACCTATAAATAGCAAAATCAGAAAAACTGAATTAGAAACTGAAGTGGTCTCTTTATTTTTTTCAGAGCTTTATAGTGGCGTAAGAATGTATTTGCCCCCTTACAAATTTCTTTTGGTTTTGCATTTTTGTCATACTTAAATTTTTTATATCATTAAACAAATTTTATTATTTGACAAACATTACAAGGGCAATAAATATAAAAAGCTATTTTAAATGATGATTTAATTTAATAAGGGAAAAAAATATCTACACCAAACTAGCCCTGTGTGAAAAAGTGTTTGCACCCCATGAATTAACTGTGATTAATCACGCATTTTGTAAATAATTTAAATAGAACCTGTCGGACAACATGAAGCAGCTCTGCAGCAGGACAATGATCCAAGGCAGACAAACAAGTCCACCTCTGAATGACTTAAAAAGAAACAAAATGAAGGTTTGGGAGTGGCCAAAGTCTGTGTTTTATTTTAAAGTGATTGGGCAGAGGATAATTGCAAATAAACTGCTCTGAAACATGTTGTATGTCAGAGCAATTAATACTACATAATAATATCAGCTCTTTAAATACTTATACAATATATGGATAAAGTGTAGTGAGACTCTCTGCTGTCTTGTAAAGGCCCTCTCCTATAGGTACTGGAGCATTGCTGTAAGGAATTGAATGCATTCAGTTTGAAGAATGGTCACTGCCTCGCCTCATTCCGAACTCCCCAACTCATCACAAAAGTATTTGATAAAGCACCTTCATTCCAGAAAACACTGTTCAACTTATCCTCACTCTAGCCCACACCTGACATTAGATTTTGTACCAATAGGTTTATTTTTATCTGCTGCAGAATGTCCTATTCTATTGGCAGCACTTCATTAAGATAATGGGTGAAAGGATTTAAGAATTCAAGGAGAGTTTATTGTCATTCGCATCACAAGTGGTACATGAGGTAGATCGAAATTGTAATCTCATGGGAATCTCTCCAGTTACATCCAAGAACAATTGTTATGTGGATAAAATAAAATAGTATAAAATATAATATAAATAATAGATAACCAGATAAAAACACATAATTTACAAAAGTAAAGTAGAGAAGTAGGGAAGTAGCAGCAACAAGTGCAAAGAGTTTAAGAGTCTAACAGCTTTTAGACTTAAAATAGCCAAACGCATTAATTAGATGGAGTGTCAACAACATAAATATCACAGGATTACTAACGCTAAAAGTGAAGGCACAACGTTTTTGAATAAATGAACTAAAACTTCTAACATAAAATTGAACCAAACCACATTTTTACAAGCAAAGATTGCATAGAATTTTTAAACTTCATTTCAAAAATTCTTGTACAACTTTGCAATTTGCACAATAGAGCATGTTATAAATACCACTGCAATATAAACCAAATAATAGCTTTCCAAATTTAGATAAATTAGTAATTTTATTAGTCTGTAGTTATGTACCCTCCACTAAGCATCTCAAGTCCTGATTTTTCAGGATCGGCCATCAGTGCTCATCAGTGTAGTTAAAAATTCAGTTCAGATTTTACACCCTCTTTTTCTTTGATGTAGGAAGGATTTGGTTTCTCCCTGTCTGCAGTGCTGCCTGTTTCAGTTGAATAATTCTTGAAAAAGCAGTTAAATAACTATAAATATAAATGTTCTTATTTTTTTAAGTATTTTCTTCATTTTTTTAAACATTTAAATAATTAATTTATCTTTTTAGGTCATTTAGGTTGTTTAAATACTTAGATAGATAGTTAGACAGATAGAAAAATCATATATTGCAGCAACCTAATCACACAGAACCAATAACAAGTATAAATAAAATACAGTAATAATATACTCATATTGCATATTAAATGTATAAATAATCTTAAGTAAATATTAAAAAGTATTATAGATAAATAAATAAACAGATGACCAATCCTATCCTGCAGGGGAAAATACAGTGTAAGGCCATCTGGTGCACAGTTTGTTAGTACTAAAGAGTTCATGCTTAAATGTCGTCTATTGCTGCTGCCCGACAGGGTGAAGAAGTGTTGAACAGTGTTATCGCTGTTGGTACAAACGATCTCCTGTATCGTTATTTACTACAGCGGAGCTGGAGGAGTCTATTACTGAAAGTGCTCCACTGTCTGATCAGAAGGTCATGAAGGGGATGCGATGTATTGTTCAAAACGGCAGTGACTTTGTTGAGAGACCGCCTTTTCGACCACCTCCTCGAAACCATCCTGTGAACAGCCCAGAAAAGAGCTAAGTGTGTCCAAGAGCACTTGCTGCATGTTTAACAATTAAGAATATTAATGTCATATTCTTATCATTTCAAAGAGTTTAAGCTGTCCATCCTGTCATAGTAAAATATGAGTGTAATAAAAAAAAAGAAAACAATTTTTAAAATAAAAAAATAAATATATATTTTTTTAAATCTTTAAAAAAGAGAACAAGCTTATTATGCACAATTCAACATTTTTACAACTCTAGGTCAACCACAATTTTATTAAATGCCTTTTCTTTTTTATTGTCCACTTCGTTGTGCAGCTTGCCATGACAGTGTGAACACATGCAGGACAAGAAATACCAAGTAAAGTAACAAGGAATAACATGTGAAAAGAGTAATCTGAATTCTTGGAAATATATATATATATATTTTTGTTTTCATGGCCCAGACACTCAGTATTCTGAATGATCCAGTGCTTTAAGGAGAGCTCCAAGATCCCGGGAAAGTTCCAGCACTCTGTCCACAAAGCTAAGTGTCATGATTTGTTGTACTTGGCATGGACAGGCGAGCAGTGGAAACGGCCGCTGTCTGTGTCCATGTCAACAGCAGGGACTTCCACCCAGAGTGAAAGGGACGGAGGCCTCCAGGACATTACGGCAGATGATTTGCAACATGTTTTTACTCAAGTGTAAACCACCCTAAACACTGTTAGCACAGCCAGCCCGAGGCCCACCTCGAAATATTTGGCAAGTAACAGCCAAACAGCTCTGAGTAACGCTTAAAGTAAGGAACTGCCATGGGGTTGCTTAACCTCCAGTGCTCAAACACCAGCAGATCAGATGCTCATTTTACAAGCAGCATTGCCTAAATAGTTCAGTTGCTGCTCAGAACCCACTGAGGGCTTGTTACAGCAATCAGAAGTCACAACTCTCACATCTAGTCCTGTGGATCCTGCATGTTTTAGGTGCTTTCCTGCTTCAGCTCACCTGATTCAAATCATCAGCTCATTATCAAGCAGTGACAGTGAGAGCACTGAGCGTTCAGGGATGGGCTGCATAATTATGACAATAATCAAACTATATTATAATATTTACAGCAAATGAACACAATAACTTTTTTGTGAAAGGAAGGAATGTGATATGGTAATTAGGTTCAATCTTTCTGATACTCTGACACAGTTAGGAGTCAGCCAGTCAAGAGACATATGACATGACATGTTCAAATACTTGTGGGCACCCATTCTAACGAATACACTTAACCCTGGATTTCTAAAGAAACAGTGAATAAGCAGGTCCACAAATATGTTTGTCTGTATATGTTTGTATGTAAGTGTGTGATGGTGTATGTGTTTGTACACACATTTTTTTGCTTTTTCATAATTTAAAGTAAATGTAGCAAAATTTGATTGAATTTTTAATTTTATTGTAATTCAATATCTGTATACACCGAAAACATTGCTGCTTTAAAATCCTTATTGCACATTGTTGTCTTGAGGCAACAAACCAATTGCCTTCCTGGTGTTGAGGGGGTGGGTGGCGAGGTTGTATGCTTGATATATCAACAGTGACTCCCCAATCTCCCAAAATTGTGGTCTGAAATATTGTTTCTCTGCCATAGAGGAAGAAGTGTTCGAATAGCAATGTGATTTTTATTGATTATAAATATTCTTCAGGATTCTGCACATCATCAGTTCTTATTATAGATGTATATAATAGATTTAAACCAAATAAATGTTCAACATTTAAAAAATGACTATATATTTATAAAGTGTAAATATTTATATTTATTATTATATTTTATTATATACACAATGACAACTTATACAATGCAGATCTAATTCGTCCAAACAAGCTAATCCAGCAAAACATTTAGATTAAAGAAATTCAGTGTGCATATTTAATATGTTACCAATGAAAAATTTAAGGAATATTCAAGTACAATAAGATGTAATTTTTGTAATTTCTTTCAAGTTATCTGTTATGATATGTGTTACAATCTACAAGTATTTCTAATAAATTTCATTTTCTCTACTCCAAGAAGAAAAGGTTTCAGTAATTGCCAGTATTATGCTCCATACAAAACCCTTTTATTGGACAATGGAGTATTTCAAGACCAGTCAATCAGACAATTATAACAAATGCCAATCTGCCATAACATTAAAACCACCTGATAACTTACTGCAAATTACACCTCTACCAATTTTAGGCACCTCTAATGGTGTTTTGTGGTAGACCTTACCAGCAGATCCTTTAAATCCTGTAAGTTGTGTGTTGGGGTCTTCATGAATCGTAATAATGAAACTGGCCATGACCTTGTAATAAGACCTGTAATAAGACCCTTTTGATACATACTGACCGCTGCATACCAGGAACACTCCACAAAACCTTGATGTTTTATGTTTTTGGATATTCTCTGAGCCAGTCATCTAGCCATTATACTTTCTAGATATGTAGACTTAGAGATTAAGAGTTTTAGCCAAGGATCATTTAATTATTGAGGAAAATTATTCCATTATACACATCCTTGAGTGGCAAAAGTATGTGTACCTTTGCTTTCAGTATCTGGTGTGACCTACAACTAAATGTTCCCATCGATTAACTGTTGATTAGCCTGCACATCAGATTAGAGGACTTGTAGCCCTTTCCTCTGTACAACACAGTGGAACAATGATCTCTGTCGGTGGGCCATTTCTGTGGAAGGTAATAATGGTCTTGAATTTCCTCCATTTGTGCAAAGTCTGTCTGACTGTGGATTTGTGGAGTTAAACTCTTTAGAGATGTTTTTGAAACATTTTTCAGCCTGATGAACATCAGACTTTAGATATATTACAGTTTTTTTCCCTCTGAGTCCCACCTAATTATCTGCTAATACTAAAGGTGCATATTCTTTGGATTATTTTCCTCAACAAATAAATTACACAGTCTTATATTTCGGCCTTATTTTTTATTCTCATTTGGTTCTCTTTACGTGCATTAAGGACTTTAGATAAAATTGAATAATTTATTCATAACACTTAAACATTAGTGTATACTAAGCACCTCCCTCTTTAACACAGTCATGCTCACTACTGTATGTGTTGTTTGGGTATTATTTAGGTGGTGGGTTATTCTAAGCACTGCAGCAACTTTGGCTTGCTGGTGGTGTGTCAGTGTGTGTTGTGTTAGCATGAGTGGATCAGACACAGCAGTGCTGCTGGAGTTTTTAAACACCTTGTCACTGTTGGACAGAGAATAATCCAAAAACAGCATCCTGTGGGCAGCATCCTGAGCAGCAGTGCAGCATCAGATGAGCTTCTGTTTCTGACTTTACATCTACATGGTGGAGCAGCATGGTGGTACCAGTACAAAAAAAACTAACACAACTCCACCATGCGAGTGTCACTGCAGTGCTGAGAATGATACCTGGCCTGTGGTGGTCCTGTAGGGTTGGTTTGTAGGAAGTAGGACTACTTCTCTGCTGTCAATAATAGTACTAAAATGCTGTATCTAAGGGAGTATTAATTTTTTTATCACACTTCCACTTTTACTTTACTACATATTTTGGATTAGTTCAATACTTTTACTCTGATGCATTTTTATGTGCTGTATCGTTACTCATTACAATTATAAAAATGTTAGGAATCATTCTAAACCATCTTAATATTGAAAACCAGAGCAGTAGATGTTCTGCAATGTTACTGGGTTTGATGAAGCTGCTTAGCATTAAAGCTGATCTTATAAGAAGACCTCGCTGCTCCCATTTTGCCTTTCACTCTTAGAACTTTACATTGAACCTTTAATAAACCATAGCTGTACAACTACAAACAAAAGGCTTTTATTACCACAAATAGCTAAAACTATAAAATCCTATGGTTAACAGAGTGTTAACAACAAACTTATATCACTGTAGTAAAGCTGTGTATAAAAAAGTTACCCACCTCTACCAATCTGATTAAAAACACAACAGTAAAACAAATAGAACAAACCCCCAAGTATGGTGAAGAATTAAAAAGCAATTAAAATCACTCTCCAAATGGAAGGAAAAGGAAGTAAAATCCCTCCATCCAACCATTTTTTTTAATTGTGATGAAAGATGATGAAATGAAAAATGCTAATTTAACAATAACATTTCACACAACCATTTAACATTAAATGTTTTTTCAATGTTGTTGTAAGCTTTTAACTATTATAATACGCTTATTGGTTTTGTGTAGAAGTGATGATGATATTGTCTAGGTTTATTTTAGGGCAGTTTTACTCAGTTCTTTCCTAACCCCAGATATAAAGCAGTAGTAGAGCAGTGTAATGGAGAAACTTGTGACCCACACACTTCCCTTCAGACTGATACTGAAGGTGTTGCCAAACCCTGTTCTTGTGGGTTGAGCTAGGCAGGCCATGACGCATGCGCAGTGGGCGGGTGGAGAGAGAGAGACAGAAAGCTAGAGAGAGAAAGAGAGAGAGAGAGAGAAGAAAAGACTGTTCATCTGCATTTCTAACACACTTCAGCTCCACTGCTCGGAAGGAAAATTACCATGAGATTTTACCAGAGAATAGCATTCGTCTTGCTCCTCGTATACCTCTTTGAGGATAATGTACTCGGTAAGTACTTTTAATTCATTATTTTCTTTTCATTTTAACTTTTTTATGATCTGTGTACATTTAGTATATATATATTGGATATTTTCTTTTCTTTTCTTTTTTTATATTATAAACAGCACCAAAATACAAAGTTTAGCCACCAAAGTGACCAAAAAATCCAAATTATCCCAGAATACTGGATAAATGTAAATTTATATTTGATAAAATGACATGCTTATAATATAAAAGTAGTTTAGGAGTCAATAATTGGTCTAGTCTAGTTTTATGTATTGCTAGTTAACTGTAACCTCAGTCTAGCCAGTGTCAGGAAGTCAGCAATGAAGCTGAGAGTCTGTAGGCTGAACTATGAAGGTCTATAAACTGTTTTTTTTTTTTAAATCATAATTAAAGCTAGATAGCCAATATATTTTTATTTGTATGTAAAGTATTTGTTTTATTATTGTATATATGAGGAATATTAGAAAGCATAAATGTGTCTTATATATATTGTCATAGAGGTGTGCCATATTGTGGCGTAGATAAAAAAAAACTTGATAAAAGCATTATTTATAAATGTTTTTAATTACTATTATGCTTTAAAGGAATTTTTATATAACTGTTTATGTTTAATATTCTGCATTTTTTTTTTTTTTTTTGCATTGTATTATTTTGGTATTATTTTTATAGCTTTTTTAGCATCTACTAAATGTTTAGATCTGTTATAGTAAATAAAACCTTTATCCTATTTTAGTAATATATTCTTAAAATTAAAGTTTTAATATCATCGAGAATATTGTTATCACATAAATAACTTCAAATCTTATTATATTGTTTTAGGGCCATATCGCCCCCCTACTATTTAATGTATTTAATCATTAAAAATCTGCTCAGTGCGTACAAATGTCACATTTACACTGATGTAGAATCTCTAATGTTGATTAATGTGCACTGTCTCTGGTAAATAAATAAATGAATAACTAAACTTATGTTATGATTGAATTTAGGAGCGCCAGCACAAGGCAGGTACAACTGGGTGACATGCAAGCCTGATAGCAAAAATGCAAACTGTATCCAGAAACAGGGCCCCTTGATTGACATTTCAGGGGCCAGTCAGCGACTTCCCCCAAGTGCCACAAAAGACATGTGAGTGTCATTTCTTGCCTGGGGACTGGGAATGATGGGTTGAGGTGGAGTGTGTCATATCTTTTTTGAGTTGTTGTGTAAGTGAGTGTGGATTTGGATCACACTTCAATATTATCTCACTCACATCAATTTAATATTATTAAATTGTGTTTTCCTATTTCGTGTCATATGATTAAGGGACTTACTGTCAAAACAACCAACGCCAAAACATTTTTCACCAAAGTGTCACAACAAACTATAATTTTCTGGGTGAATGACCATATGAATTAGGCTTGTGTGAAAAGGCATGATTTATGAGTAAACCTCTTGAGTGTCCTTTGTCACTGCTGATGAAGTAATAGCTAAAAGTGGAAGAGAAGTCTGAATTTTGCTGTCTTGTTCTTTTACTAAGATATGAAATGAATATTAAGTTGAATTACTTGAACACAGAACAGTTTAAACAGAATTTACCAGAAACTGTTGAATCCTGTTGATTCTTATGGTTTGAAGGCTAACAATGTACACTGTGGTGATGTGTCTTTTTCAGCCACATCATGCCTCAGTTAGTTACTCCATCAGTCGGTTAAATAGAGAAACTTTGAGAGCATGATTTTAGTATTCTCCTTCTGAGGTTTGAAGAACATATTGCTTTATCTGTCTAACATATCTGAGGCCTGTTTTGCTCTTGCTTCACTCATTATAATGATGAAATTTACCACAGAGATTCTTATCCTGTTCATTATCGTTTTCCTGTGTGATGCGTCAGCACAGATCTCGGTGGCTTGTAAAGGATAAAAAGTTGAAAACCCTTTTTTATATGATGAAGACTAAGATAAGACATGGTCTTAATGTGTATCATCTACTTTTATTAGTTTTTTTTTTTCAGTTAAAGGCTTGATTAAGGATGAAAATAAATATTGTATTAAAAATGTTATTAAGACTTAGGACGCATTTGTGATCCATGTAAGAGTACACATAACAGGGAATCAGATGTTAGATTTCATTTATTGGCAGTATGCACTGATTACATACTAAAGTTGACTTCTATAAATGTAAAAAAAGATTTATATTGAATTATATTTTGTTTATTTATTTAATTAAACATTAAAAAGTGAGCTTTATCATACAGTAAATTTAGATACAATGGAAACTTGTCTTTGGCAGTTTGCCATACAAAAACCTACAGTTTTCTATATTATATATATTATATACTTACATAAACAAAACTAAAGAGACTGGATAATCTCTTTATGACAACAATGCACATGACTACTATACTTAGGGGTTGTTTACTATGCCCTTTGTTAGAATGTTCAAAGCAGAGGTCACAAATCATTAGAGCTAGATAAAGATATACATATATATCTGAATATACAAAAGATATATGCCCTTAAAATGTTATTGGTGCCTTTTCTCAAACATAACACCTACACTCGTGCACTCATGTAGTCATAGTTTTGTTATGCTTTGTAACTGTTTGAATTACGAGCAAACCACTATATCATTGTATGTCTAAGCACACCAGTTGCCTTTAAAGTGATAGTCATGTTTTATGACCTATTTTACACAGTACACAGTATTTGTTTTTTTGTTAAATCAATAATCGTAAGGACAGTTTCACAGACAGAGATTACGCCCAGTCTTGGACTAGCCAGAATATTGAATGGAGATTTTCATAGACAGGAAGTATATATATATATATATATATATATATATATATATATATATATATATATATATATATATATATATATATATATAGTCTGGTAAAACTAAACTTAAGTGTTAAACTTCGGCAAACATAGTGTTAAACATTAAAAGTGTTGATTTAACATTGGAAAATGAACTGTGTATGGTTTTAGTAAATATTTTCAATATGTAGATTTCTTTAACAGCATGAAAAGCCCCATATTTATGAAGTTTTCTTACTTCTTGGCACTTCTGAACTCTTTTTATTTCAGTGTTTTGCTTTATGTAATGGATCTTAACTGCCTGTTAAAAACATTTAAAGTTCTTTTTCAAATCTGAAATACTGTGTTGGCTGATATATTGGTAATGATTTGCTTTAGCTCACTTGTTTGTTGGCTTCAGACACTTTGTTCTCTAAACAAAGCACACAAAATGGAGGACTGGGCAAGGAACATTCCTGGTAGCTTGAAAAAAAATGACAGGAAGGGCGAAAGGATGTCGGCTCACTTTGGCTCTGTGCTTCTGTTTTTCCTCCAGTGTTCCAGTAGAGCGCGATGAGGACACCCCTGAGACAGAAACAGAAGAGCAGTCTGGAGAAAGCTCTGGTGACCTGGACCTGGCTGAGAAGAAGCAGGATTGGATGGATGACGGTCCAGTTAAGATGGTTCGACAGGTAGAGGATCCCTTCCTGGAGGAGGCCAGCGGTGAGGTTGATATTGAAAACTTCGTATTTCCTGAGCGAAAGGAACCAAAGCTGTCTCCAGAGGATTTGAAAGAAGATAATAATAGAGGGCTGCAGTCTGCAGTGTGTTTTTGATGTAATTTGGGTGTCAGAAGCTCTGTTTGTAAGGACTCAGAGGTCTTAATGTCTTTATACTGCTTCTTTTTTTTTTTTTTTTTTTTTTTTTTTTTTAAGTCAGTGACCTAAATGTGTACTGGTTTGGAAATAGACTACTCTGTGATGTATACTAGGGCTGCACGATATAAGTTTTGTCATCATCTCAGCATCTCTTGTATCTCCCCGATATAATTTATTTTACTGCAGTGTTCATAACACAGTGGGCATTATTAAAATCATCATGTAGAATCATTAATACCTGTTGAAATTGTTAACAATTTTAATATTGTAATATAATATATATTGCAGAAAAAAATAAGATTTACAATGCCAGTTTTGTTCCAGTATCGTGCAGCTCTAGTGTATACTGCATACTGAGCAATGTGATGTGATGTAAACATTGTACAGCATTAGCCAAAAGCAGATTATTTAATACCCATAAAATAAATGATTAAAAATGTATGTGTAATATAATATAAAGTTTTATAAAAGAAAATATAATTCACCAGAAGAAGACAACATTCTTTGGAAACTTAAATATTTAATATTTAAATGATCATTTAGTGCTGTTTTTTTCCAGCCCTGGTCCTGCAGGACCCCCTATGTGCTGCACATTTTAGAGTTTACCATGCTCTTAACAATCCTGGTCCAGCTAATTAGCTAATTTACACCATATATTTGAGTTTTTAGGGAATGAACTAGAACAGGAAATCACATGTGTATAACAGATAGGGGGTTCTATAAGACCAGAGTTTGGAACTTTTAATTTGGAAAATATTTCAGAGTAAATTCATGGTTGTTACATAGATGCTGGACATAAGTAACTTTTGCAAATATATAAAAATGCTCTACCAATTTTTGTATTTTTTATAAATGTGGTTGAAGTTTTAGGGCTGAGTGATCTTTTGCAATTGCTTTCAGCTTTTTCTAATTATTTTATACAAGATTTTAATATTATTCAAAAAGTATAAATCACTTGACATCAGTAGCCCAAATAATTGAAATTCATTAAAGGTAGCATGTCAGTTACATTTTATTTCCCAATTAAAAGTCTTCCTTCATGTTCTTTGTGATGAATTGTGACTTTATTGCAGAATCTATATTTCCCATACCTATTTTTTTTATACTATTGCTAAACACAGAGGAGAAGTGAGGAACAGATTTTATGGCAGAATTGCAGGATTATAGTATTAAAATTTCCCATTCTGTCTCATCATCAATCACCTGTTCTTAGCAGCTGATGTTTCATTTGTCATATGACCTCTCCTGTGCCACTGGAAAAAAAGCATGAGGTTTTAAGATGGTACATCGTCCTACGTATATGACATGAACACAAACTCACTGCTCAGAGACTTCCTGTTATCACACTTTCATGCTGAGTATGTTTAGCAAGTTTCCTCCGACATGTATTTCTCACGACCTGTTTCTCCACACCCATAGAAAATGTGCGATTTTACTGTTCAGCAAAATTAAGCGAGAGAGGAAATTCATTCTGGTATGATGATAAATGAGGAGTTTTGCCTAGTGGTTTACCACAGAAAACTATTGCAGATTTCAAGTTTTTCTTTTTTTTTTTTAATTTAATGATTATTTATAAAAACTATTTATTTTTTATCTAAAACTTAATGGATGGCCTTTAGCTGTTGAAACAAAATGGCTCTTAGATTGAATGTGTAATTACTTATCTAGAATCTCTGTTTATGCTGATTTTGTGCAATAAAAAACAGTATTGTCAGAAAAGACTATATATTTTACTCTATTACAGGCTTTATATTAAATTGAACATTTGTGGCTCAGTCGTTCAGGTTGAACAGCCACTATCAGTTTTATTATTTATAAAGCAATATTTATGTTATTTTTTTGATCAGTCGAAAACTAAAAATATTTTTAGTCACTGTCTCCAAAAATGAAAGAAGAAAAAAACCTTAATTAAAAAGCCATTTTGTTTCATTCTTATTGGTCAATTTATGAAAACCCTTTGACACACTGTCAAACTGGCTAATTTAAGTGTGCAAATAGAGGTAAAAGATAAAGTAATTAAGAAAAACAATATAACCTTTGGAAAGGCTAATAAAATGCATAAACCATGAGATAAGAAAACTGCATAGTAAAAAATGCAAACATATAAATAAGAGGCACCACCACTTACAATGTGTTTATTACAGCGTGACAACAGCAAGAGAACTTAAATGTGCAGGATCATTAAACAATTTATCAACTAATGGTCAATTAATCTCAAGGTAAATTGATTGAATGATTTTCACTTAACTAAAGTAACTGTTTAAATGTTGAGTCAAAACAGCTTCTGGGCTCCCCCTACAGTCTGGAAGTGCAATTACATTGAGCTGCCACTAAATAACACACATTACACATGCATTTCTTGACAAGCTGTGAGGTACAGATCCAGCATGTGAACTGAGGTGGTAGAGTAATATTACAGGATTTTACACAAATTTAACTCGGGTTACACAATGTTCTCACAGTTCTCACAAGCATTGCCCTGACCACTTCAACACAGTACGTAGTGCAGGTTCTGGTGTGCTGGTAATGTATAATAATAAAGTAACAATAATGAATATGCTATTCTTATTACAGCTTATTAGAGCAGCAACATTTGAAGCTATTATTTTAAGATAAAAAAAAAATAGATTGTTGCTTTAAATATTACTACAGTCTTCCCTTTTTCTGCTCCTAGGTAAGGTTGTTCTGAGGTAATGTAACCACAACATCCTGTAGATTACTCTACCGAAATGAGGATATGAGACATTTTTACCAAGTGGTAAGATCCAGGTCACAACAGTGAAGTCACTTGAAATATGCAAGATGTGATTTTTTTAAAAACCCTTTTCATTTCTGTCATAGAAAATCAAGGTGTTAGACATAAAATGCCATACATGGGCATAATGAGGACAACATAATGATGCATGGCTTCAGTGGTCTATTGTGGACAAACACCTCATTTGTTTCATCTGACCATAAACATTTCTGACTCTAAAAATGTCCATGTGGTAAACTGCACATTTTAGTTGTGAATAATAAATAAAGTTGTCAATTTTGGAGTAGGAATTTCTTTCTGGAAACACAGCTGTTCAGAAAACTTTTTACAATTGGCAGAAATCTGTCTGATTTGTTCTCATGCATGCAGGTCATAAATGACCCACCAGGAAGCAAAAAAACATCTGTCTGACTTTATTTTCTTATTTATTTATTTTTTTCTGTACATTTTAATGCACTATTTTTTATTTATTGTTACTATGTGTATCATTGGTATTAGTTATATACTATTTAATAATTGTTTATTTTGCATAATTATTTAATTATCACACTGATGTTGTTGGTGTCTGAAAACATCAGATATGAAACATGATATGATTCATGCTTTAAACTTCTGTAATTTATAAACCATTTTTAAATACATAAGCCTTTTTATTTTTTTAAAACTTTTTAAAATTTGATTGGAACTTTTGTTTTTACAATTGTATCAGTTCGGCATCCTGATGAATGTGGACAGTGTTTTTTTTTTTAATAAAAATGATTTGTCTTTGACCAAATTAAAAAACCTAGAGGAAGATGGATGATCACAAGCCATCAAACTAAGCTGAACTGCTTAAATTTATACACCAGGAGTGGCATAAGTTATCCAAAAGCAGTATGTAAGACTGGTGGAGGATTAAACCAGGGTTATTCCAACAAATATTGATTTCTGAACCTTAAAACTTGTTTTCTTTCCATTTTTGAGAAAAATGCTCTGCATCTTTTTTGTTATTTCAACCATTTCTCGTTTTCTGCAAATAAATGCTCTAAATGACAATATATTTATAACATTGTAAAACAACAATGTTAATTTTACTCAAACATATACCTATAAATAGCTAAATCAGAGAAACTGATTCAGAAACTGAAGTGGTCTCTTAATGTTTTTCCCAGAGCTGTATATAGTGGGGAAAGAAAGCGAAGCGAGTCAGTTGTGTTTATCGGTGTATTATCCTGAATGATAATAAAAGTCTGTGACTTTTGTTTTGAAATTTCTCCATAATCATTCCTAATGTTGTGGAGTTCGCGGATCTGTGGGGAAAGAGCGCTGCTGCTGCTGCTGCTGCTGCGGGTCCTGGTGTGGAGCTGCTGTTGGGACTGACCGACTTAAAGCGGAAAAGCTGCTGAAATGGTGCGTTTTTAATGCGGAGAACGCAGTGCGGGCAAGTCTGACTCCTGACAGATGTTACTGGATTGTTTAGAGCCGATTATTCAGCTGTAGGAGGGAAATGCGCTGCGTTTCGCTGATCGTGGAGGAGAAAGTGGCCAAAACAAGGCCGGGCAGCGGGAGGAGAGGCTGGGTGAATGGGTGTGGATCCCGGGGCTAACGGTTGCTAGGTTAGCTAACGCTAGCTCAGTTATTAACCTGAGACTGTTATGAGCTCATTTACGAGTCTTACTCTAAATCTGAGATGCCTGAGTGGTCTTTAATAGTACAGACACGGATACGGATACTGATATCTATAGCTAGATAATTTCATTTATTTGTTTTTGTACATGCTAGATAAATAATTAAGACTTTTAGATAGTCCGCCGAGCCTATGTGCAGGTTGCTAACTAGCTAAGCTAACGTTAAATCTTTAAAAGCTTTGGTAGTTAGTCCCTAGTAGCTATTTTAATAAAACAATAATTTGTAGCGTTAACCTACTGTTTAAAAAACGTGTGCCAGCTTCAGAGGTGTGCCAAGGTTACAGTAGCTTATTTTAGCCTGGCCTAGATTTACATAGCCGTCAAAAATCAATGCAGCAAAGTTCACCATCCTTGCTAACATTCCTCCAGTGACAGCTCTGCCCATGTACTAGCTAAACTAGCTTATATAACCAAGTTAACCTAACTGTTTAGATATATACAGCAATTTTTAGGCAGGGAAACCAAGAGCTATAGGCACTTGCTATATAAAGCTCTTGAATAAAATAAGAGACCACTTCATTTTCTGAATCAGTTTCTCTGATTTTGCGATTTGTAGGTATATGTTTGAGTAAAATGGCCATTGTTGTTTTATTCTTTAAACTACGGACATTTCTTTAAAATTCCAAACAAAAATATTGTTATTTAGAGCATTTATTTGCAGAAAAAAATGGCTGAAATAACAAAATCACAGTTATCATTCATCTTGGCATGTCTCCTCCACCAGTCTTACACACTGCTTTTGTATAATTTATGCCACTCCTGGTGCAACGATTTAAGCAGTTCAACTTGCTTTGATGGCTTGTGATCATTCATCTTCATCTTGATTATATTCCAGAGGTTTTTAATTTAGCAAAATCAAAGAAACTCATAATTTTTAAGTGATCTCGTTTTTTTTCAGAGCTGTATGTTTGTATTCTCAGCTAATACCTCCTTCCTTTCCTGCTGTAACAGATCACTCTTTTTGTAGTTAAGACTTGCCTTAATATGATGGAACATTGCTGAAAAATGAGGCAAGAAAAAGAAAGCAGTTTGATTTGTTTGATTGATTGGCTTCAGTAGATTATGACTGATGTATCCTCTGCCCTTTTGCTTACACCCACTGGTTCTCCGGCCTGCACTAGCGGGATTGTAACATCTAGTGTTCAAACAATGCAACTGCATTATATAATTTCTACTGTATGGTAATTTATATTATATGATAAAAAATGCTATGTTCGTTATCATTTAGCACAGTATTGTGGGTTATATAATATTGATCATCAGTAGTTTGGTTGTGTTCAGACAGAAGCACATTAAAAAAAGAGATATCAGGTACTGATGTTAAATGGTCTAAAATTTTGATTTAAACTTATTATAATGGTGTGGTGTGGTGTGGAGATCTGTCACTCCAGATAACACAATTTGACATTAGCCCAAAAGAGCACATGGTGATGAGACCCTTTAAGAGTTGTGTAAAGTTCCTTAGAGCACCGTGTCTTTCACTTTAACTCATGATGTTCATGAGTGACACATACTGAACATCCTGAGTGAATCACAGGACAGTGTGTGAATCTGTGTTCCTTCATCTCACCTTATTTTTAGAATGTATGAGTGCTGGGTTAGTGCTGAAGATAAAACTAGCTCCTTTTAAAAGTATATTTTCGCTTTTAAAGGTCTGTTCCAACCATTTTAACAATTAAAATGCTTTAACAAAAAGTTTTGCGTTACATATAACTAGTCATTACACGACTTTTAGAACATAATTATATGTCCACTCTGGATTCATGACTTGACATGCACCAGACATGCTATGCAGATATTTAGATATGTGTAGGGGTTATGCCCAGATGTTAAGTGATGACCTGTTTTTAACTGTTTCAGAGTTTCCTTGGCGGTTTGTTTGGGCCTATCTGTGAGATTGATGTCATACTAAATGATGCTGAGAGTAGAAAGACAGCAGAGCTGAAAACAGAAGATGGAAAAGTGGAAAAACATTACTTATTTTATGATGGAGAGTCTGTGTCAGGAAAGGTGAGTTATGTTGATATCATTGGTTTGTGTTTTCTAAATGTTTTGCATAATTTGAATGCCTGTGACATTTATTGAGTTTTGGGAGTCCTGTGACATTAGCAAAGTAGGAGAACTTTTTGATAGTTCATTATAGTGTGAATTAGTTCACACTATACATTATAGTATAGAATTAGTTTAACTGGGGTAATTATTTACATGTGTTTTAACGGTTTAGATCTACTTGTTTCAGTATGGAATTATTTTGTAAGCCAAGTTTTTATAACAGGCTCATTATTATTTCTCTCCCACAAGGTTAATCTGAATGTGAAACAGACCAGCAAGCGGCTTGAACATCAGGGAATTCGAATAGAGTTTGTTGGACAGATCGGTGAGTCATATATCCACCAAAATTCACCATGAGTGAATAAAAACTAAAGAAAGCTGCAGTTGCTCTAGTGCTGGATGTGCCTGTCCATTGAATTGTGCTCCACACTTCAGCCTTGAAATGCAGAAGGCTTAGGGAAGCATGTGGTTGTCACATGGTCTGAGCACTTCTCATTCAATGTAAAACAAGCAACCGGCAGTCTTTTCAAAATAACTGCAATGACTGACTGTCTGCTTAGTCATATCCTGCAATGAGGACTTACCAAAAGTGATGTATATTTCGTCATGTGTGTACATGTTTTAAAGCATTATTTAAATATATACAGTCAGGTTTAAACATGTTTGGACCCTGACAAACTGGATTAGAAAAAAAGCATTTAAGATGCAATCAATGTGTTGTTTTTCAGCTTTAATTCAAAGGGGTTAAAAAAAATAATTTAACCATTCAGGTATTTTAATTTATACATAGTTCCTCTACTTTTCAAGGATAAAGGGAAATTGGACAAACTGATATTTTTGTACATATTAGGGGCAGTAATAATGCTTTGCTGTCAATCTATGGCTGAAGTCTTAAATCTATGGACATCTAATGCTTTGCTTTGCCTTAAACTTAAACCGAAATTACAAAAAACAATGACCAGTTGTATTTCCATGTTTGTCATACAGAACTCTTCAGTGATAAAAGCAACACACATGAATTTGTAAACCTTGTAAAGGAGCTTGCTCTTCCTGGAGAGTTGACCCAGAATCGCAGCTATGACTTTGAATTCATGCAAGTGGAGAAGCCATACGAGTCCTATGTTGGAGCTAATGTGCGACTGAGGTTAGTCAAATTTTAAGCAGTCCCTTAATTGCTGTATAAGAAGTAAATATTAATGTAATAATATGTATTGATGTTGTAATGATAAGAAGTATTTTAGTGTATAATCTTCTGTCTGTATGGGCAGGGCAGACTGGCCAAATAAACACAAACATTTTCAACTTTGTAACACTGTAAAAGTAGTGTGTCTTATGGGGGAAACAGATTAAAGACATTTAATATGTAACAAGAAACCCCTCTCAAAAGTTCATTTCTAAGCCTTTTTAGCGAGTGTCAGCAGAGCTAGCAAATGCTGCTAACGACAGTAAATGTGGTTATTCCAAAAAGTAAAGTACATTTCATCTTGTGAAACAACACACAAAATTATTACAGAAGCCCTGCATGGTGATGCATTGCCAGTTGGCCAGTCATTGACAAGCAAATTGAACTGAAGTGATTAGTCATGGAATACTTTAGAGTTTTTCAGTGATCAAACACGTTCATGGGGCAGCAAATAACTCTTTAATTTTGTTTGTATTTGTCTAATTTTCAGTGGTTTATAAATTTTAGCATCTTGATCAGGGTAGATGAATCTATATAAAAGCACATTTTAATGTGATTCTTTGAATGCTTGACAGGTATTTCCTCAAAGTAACAATAGTGCGAAGGCTGTCTGATTTGGTAAAAGAGTACGACATCATTGTCCATCAGCTTGCTACCTACCCTGATGTCAACAATTCCATCAAAATGGAGGTGGGCATTGAAGACTGCCTACATATAGAGTTTGAGTACAACAAGTCCAAGTAAGTTGCCATTTCCTGATACTGGTCATATTCTTATATATTTTCCATGTGCATACACTATCTGGACAAAAGTATTGGGACACCTTCACATGTGTTTCTGAAATCAAGGGGTTTAAAATGAATTTATGCTGCCTCTACTGTCCAAGGAAGGCTTTCTATGAGATGTTGATCATTGCTGTGAGAATTTGATCACATTCAGCTAAGGTACCATAATTCCAGAGAATGCAGTTTTACTGCTCCTTTTTTATCCTCCATTGCACATGTCTGACATTAGACAATATTGCAGAGAGTTGTATTCCATTGGTAGTAATTCTCTGCAGGGACTAAACAAGCATTTTGCATTTTTAGCTATGTCAGCAATGGGTGCAACTTACACTAGTGAATAGATTTTAAGAACATTTGGACATGAAGTGTGTTTGTCTAAATCAATGCTTATACTTAAACTTCCTTAATTTGTAGATATTAAGATTAAAATGACATACAAATAGGCTTTTTGTTCTTCTCTGGACTACAATAAACAAACATGTCAACAAATGTCAATGTCAAATCCTGAAAAATCTAAATTGGTCCGGTTCTAATATTATATATTTAATCACTTATCTTCTGAATCTGATGTAATTGTGCATCACTAATTGATATGTTACTTTGATTTAATAATAATTTTCTAGTTGCTTTAACTGAACTGATTTAATTGATTTCAGCATTGCTTATTCTGATATATTAGTTTTCTTGTTTTGCCACAGATACCACCTAAAAGATGTAATTGTTGGTAAAATCTACTTTCTGCTGGTTCGAATCAAAATTCAACACATGGAGCTTCAGCTGATCAAGAAAGAAATGACAGGAATTGGTAAGAACTAATGAGAACGAGGTCACCCCTTTAAACTTCTTCAATATAGGAACATCCAGTTCAGCCTGGTGGAAACTGGCATAGTGGTGGCTTATTAACATTACAAATGTAATCTTGGCTTGTTTTTGATCTAGGTTATTTTCATAAAAATTCCTTAAGTCATGTGACATTCCTTTAACAGGGCCAAGTACAACTACGGAGACTGAAACCGTCGCCAAATATGAGATTATGGATGGAGCGCCAGTGAAGGGTAAGCTTGGCTTCATAGTGGACAAAACACACATATTGTACAATATACAATTATTTGTAAGGCAGTTATATAGACTAGTGCTGATGAGTAGAATGTTCAGTCTATTGCACTATTGGTTTGTCTTTAAATTTTAGTTAGTCTGAGGTTCCTCTCTCATGATGATTTGAGAGTCTGGGAGTGGAGTGACATTTGTGTTATGTTTCAGTTCCAGAAATGGGGGAAAAAAAAAAAAAGTGTCTTAAAATGTGAATTAAACTTCCTGACAGTAGGTGGAGCCATGGAGCAAGAAACACCAGTTCAATGATACCAGTGCAAATGAATGCACAATTATGGGTTATTTGAACTCTTATCTTTAATTATACAACATCATGTGCTCCTAGAATGTCTATAGTAAAAGAAAATATGTTTTCTTGATAGGTGAGTCCATTCCCATACGCCTGTTCCTCGCTGGCTATGACCTCACAGCTACAATGAGAGATGTAAACAAGAAGTTCTCAGTGAGGTACTTTCTAAATCTGGTCCTGGTGGATGAAGAGGATAGGAGGTACTTCAAACAGCAGGTATAGTACCTTCATAACATATCTGAATATGAACTATTGGATAGAATTCCTTATGTACAACATTTTGTATTTACGCAGAATACAGAACAGTATCTTAATGGTCATTACAAATTAGTAAAGCATTTGGGTAAGCAAGCCAATTCAGGATATAGGCCACACTACAGGGGCAGCAGTCTATGTAGTGTGAACATGTAGAGTCTATGCGTTTTGATTGTTGTTTTCCCCATTGATTAACATACTCGATGACATCAGCTTGCACATCCTAACACAGCATTAGGATATTATCATGGACAATAAATATTGGACATTTCTACCACATACACTACATATGTTTTGTGTTTTTTTTTTTTTTCAAGAAACCCTTTAGCTAGCTCCAGACCTGCTTTAATGTTTTACTTCAGCTTTTATCTAGCCCCTCCAATAAAACCCAGATGTATGCAGAGCTCTTGAAGCCTTTTTACTAGAGCACCTTCAAAGTGGCTTTTGACCTCACTGTGCCCCTCCCCCCACAGGCCTCATTCTGACATTATTGTCTAGGTAGTACCTAGATGGTGTGATACAGTTTCCATTTCCTCAAAACTGATTTAACAGTGCTGATGGGTATAGGCAAGAACTTAAATGTTATGTTGTAGCTTCGTTTAGACACAGTATGACCAGTGGAACAATGACACTAAAAGGGCTCATTTCCAGAAAGGAAGAGATTCTAAAATTCAGGGTATTAAAAAAAGGTTCATCCTTTTTGTTGTCGTAACTGTCTCTACTGTCAAGGGAAGGCTTTCTGCTAGATTTTGGAACATTGTTGTGTGTCTTTGATTGTATTCAGGTACAAGAGCATTTGTGAGGTTAGGATTTATTGTATTTAGCAACATAAAACATAGTTCCTCTGTTCTGCCGTAATTTGTCTTTAGGGACTACACAAGTTGTGTGTAGGAATTTCCAATTCTTGTAAGCAAAGTGAATGTGGATTTCCCTACATGAAACAATTACTGAAACAAGTACTAAATGTCTTTTTTTAAAAATATCCTTTGTAAAAGTGACCTTTAAAATATAGACTGATTTAATGATTTTAGGTGGTTAGTACTTTAGCAAGGTGCTGTAATTAAATCTGTATACATTTTTTTATGTTGTAATCATTTGTAATGATTTAAAATGCGTTTTTTCCCCAAAACCAGGAGATTGTTTTGTGGCGAAAAGCCCCAGAGAAAATGCGAAAACGCAATTTCCACCAGCGCTACGAGTCGCCAGAGCCACGGCCGAGCCTCTCCGCCGAGCAGCCAGAAATGTGAGGAGGGAGGGGTCCAGGAACAGCCAGCCAGGGACACATTTCTTCAGTAGCCAATTGCAGGAGAGGAGAGCAACTCCCACCAAACATTCACACCACCACTCGTCACAGCTTGCGGTGATGAGCTGTGTCCTTCGCCTGCCTTCGCTGTGTCCACTCCGCCGTCCACAGCAAGCAATTCGTTAGCATACAAGGACTTCTTCCACACTATAGAAAGCACTGGAACTGAAGCTACTATCTTATTCTTATAGTACAGTTTGGGGCTTGCACCCTTCTATAGATGAAGATTTTTTTGTTTGTTTTTCCCTTTTTTTAAAGCACTTGCTAGTTATCCTGAAGCTCCAGATAAATAAGAGGCAGCCAGGAATCTAAAAGATACACTTCACTTCAGAGAGCGTTCTAGTGCATGCTGGTTGGTTGGATTGAATCTGGTTACAAACAGCTATGTAGGCTATCGGGACTCAAAGGTCAAGAAATGCAATGTGTTCCGTGTGTATCCGGGCCAGAGTGCCATACTGTTTTTGCAATCGCTTTTAAGATGTAAAAGATTTCTATTTAACTTATTTAGTGTCAAATCTTTAGGTCTTTCTTGCGGATTTCTCCTCATTGTAAGTACATTTTGGACAAACAGATTATATATATAAATATATTATCAAGATATTCAATGTTTTGCATGAGGCTTTGGATTTGAAACTTTACAAAATTACCTAAAAATTATGTTTTACAATGGTTACATGTGAGCGACTTACAGCCCGTGGGTTTAGCTGATAATGGAGTAGCTCACGTCAATATTCTTATTTTTGTTCTCTTAACGTGTTGAGATTTCTCTCAACCTTGCTGCAGAGCTAAATGTAGGCTGCACTGCTTTCACTTTTAGAGTAGTAACATTCTTCTTCTGTTTCTGAAAACCATATGCAGGCATTTCCTCTCCTTGTTTAAGTGTTCAAGTGCCCATATGGTTCTGATTAAATTATGCCAAGTTATATCCCATGCATGACAGCCTGGTTAATGGTTTTGGTACACAGAACAGCGTTCCTTTCCATTTTCATGTTGCTGATGTGCATAAAGTTCTCTACAGGATGGTGAGAATCTACATTCCTTTGGATGTTGAATTACCAGCATACAGGCCATTATGGTTATGATATGAACGACGCTAATCTTTTTAAACTCTACGACACTACTACAGGTGAGGCTGTTCTCCAGCCTTAAGTGCTGTCACTGTAATGCATTGGGAATATTTGCTACATGGATGTGCAGCCATGTAAAGTTATTTGTGGAAAAAAATGTACATATCCAGCCTCAACCTGTTATCTGTTAATCTGTCAAATAAAAATGCAAGTTTATACTGGTAAACATTTGTCTGTGTTTGACTGTGTTAAAAAGCAGCTATGATGTCCAACCTTAGAGAGTAGACCCATACTGTGTTAAACACTTAAACAACTAACAGCTAATTTTATCATAAAGGTAATTTAGAACTAAAACTAACGTTACACAAACACAGTATTTGCTTGCATTACCTTCTTTCCCAGACAAAATATTGTAGAACACACAAACACTATAAGGTATAATCTGTGTAATTGTTGGAAAATTGGCTGTTGTTTACAAATAAGTGATGAAACTGTGCCAAAATGTCTGACATATGACACACTCAAAAACTAGTTTGATATTAGATATTTAGATATTAGTACATAATTTGGAAACATGAGTTAATATGATTAATGATGGTAAAGGGCACCTATAATGAAAACTGAACAAAGTGTGTGTGGGGGAAAAAATATGTTGACAATGACAAGAGCTGGAGGGCATTCCTATTGGTCAGTTATCACATTTTGGTATGAATTCAACACGTGCTAAGATATCGTGAGCAGAAATTACTGGCTGATTTGTATTTACTGCAGTGGAGTAAATGTAAATCACATTGTATGTAGAGGGAGCACAGGAGCCAAAAAAATAATACTAATTCTCACATAAACCTAAAGTGCATAACGTGCTAACTTGTGTCCATAATTTCACTTTATGCCTTTCATAACACCACAAATTCTACAAGATGGTGGTTCACAGTGGCTCCTTACACTGTGCAACTTCTGCACATTTGTGCTGTGAAAAGACCCTTTGTCCCCAGAAACATTGTATCTACAAGATGCTATGGTGGTACTGCTGCAAACAGCACAGCTTCACATTTGTGCTGGGAAAAGCGTTTTTTCTACAAATAACCCTGCTATTTGCCTGTAGTGGGTTAAAACTGGCTACATTGTGTGAGAAAAAAAGAAAATTAAGGTCTATCCAATAGGGAATCGAGCTGGAGGAGATTGTTATTGGTCTGTAATCAAATTTGAGCTTGCATTAACCCCGCCCCCGTAGCGCTGTAGTATTAACCAGCGTGCTCAAGTGTTTTCCAGCTCCAGTTAATTAGAACCGGTGCGTTCTTGATCAGCAGAATAGCAAACCGCTGTGAACAAAGCTGTTTATTTGTTCTGACAATACAGAGTGTCGATAAAAGAAAGGAAAAAAGGAAGAGAGAGAAAAAAGAAAAAGAAGGCAATAATCTGAATTAGTCCGTGAGGTTCAGCCATAGTCTCTGTCTCTGTGTGTTTGTGTGTGTGATGCGCTCTCATCTGCTCGTCTATCAGATATGTTCCTCATTTTCTTGTTTTCTTCTTTGTAAACAGCTATAAAATCCTTTTCTACTAAAGCAGCGTCGAGTATCGATCATATTTCATCGCTGATAAACAGTAAAATGAGGTTTTTGGTCATATTCTCCATCCACAAACCCAAATCCACTTTTGCGTAAAAACCTGCGCTCAGAGATGCAAATTCAGTTCCCGTCCACAAACACTTGAGACGCGTCCTGCTGCTGCTGCGGAGCCCCCGCCGCCAGAGCGCAGTCCTCGGACCCGGACTCTTCCTCCGACCAGCCTGCGTCCTCCGCGCTCCAGCCCGGGTGCTCCGGGGGCGGCCACTGCAGCGAGGCGGTGGTGCTCTTGGTTTTGATGAAGCCCATCCTACACAAAGTCCGGTACGCGGTGCGCTCTGAGATCACCCTCTGCGTTCCGTCGTTAAACGCGTCTGTGATCTGCTTGGTCGTGGCCCGTATGTTCGCCTGCACGATTTTCAGCATTTTCTTCTGACCCCCCTCGTCCACCAGCGGTTTGCGCCCGCACGACCTCCGGTTCGTGGTGGTCTTCTGCTTCTGGTTCCACTCGCGGAAGACCCTCGAGACCGTGGTCCGGGAAAAGCCCAGGCTGTCCGCCGTCTTCGAGACGCTGCAGCCGGCGCGCCGCGCGCCCACGATCATCCCCCGATCAAAATCACTGAGGTCGCTCTTTTTCCCCATCCCAGCGCCTTATCACAGCCCGGCCACGGATAAACCACCGCTCGGCGGGCTTTATACCGCACGCTGACGTGGGACTTGTTGGAATGTAGCTACAATTTATGTGAAGTGGGTGTCTAATAAAGTGGCAGCCCGTGCAGTGTTCACTACAAACCTGAATTAGGCATGTTTTGCTCTATACAGAGCGTCAAAGCAGTGTCGGGCAAGACTCCTTACACTACATTGACCCACCTCTGTATTAAAAATAACTTTGCAGGTCACTCTGGAAAAGAGTGTCAGCTAAATCAGATAAATATAAATGTGACTGTATTGGCAAATATATGAGTGATTCTCTACATTTTAAATATGTAAAATTTTCATTATCCCATTTTGAAAACCACATTAACACTATAATTCGATTAATAAAAATTAATTCAATTAACATCCCAGCCCTAGTTCAAAAATTCAATAGTTCACAAATCCAATGAGAGAAAAAAAATCCTGAACAATATCCAGTATAAAAGTACAGGAATAATAGACGAAAAAATAAGTGTACAAAACTAAATAAAAAACATCAGATTGCATTACATTAAAGCAATTGCATTCTTAGATTCGTATATAATCTACAAATATTCACATGCTAGAAATATAACTAAATATAAGTATTAAATATTAAATCCATATCTAAAATATACAACTTTAACCAAAACAAATAAATGTCTCTAACAGTCATATACTAATATAAAACATGTTAACATTTTAGAACAACGCTTAAAACACGACTGCAGCAGTTAACAATGTTCTATTAGTATAACAGTGAGTGTCTCCTAGTTCAATATTGAAAACAACACGAAACAAACTTCAACGCCCGAGCCACGGAAATAGTGAACGCACCCTGCCGAGGTCCTCGTTTCGGCGTTATGAAATACTCCGTCCACATAAACAGGCAGTTTTATGGCTCTGTGTGTATGTTAAAATGTGATTTCTATATATTCACACACATATGAGTCTATATCAGTTATTTTATTCTCTTAGAAAAGTGTGTGTATGAATATTTAAAGCAGATACTTTAATTAATAACAGCAGGCACATACTCAGCCACCTACATCTGCGGGTCTTCTCCCCCACGTGTCCTCTGGTCCAGGCTGTAGTGGATCATGACCGACCTCAGTGTTTCTGTGTTCACCAGTAGCATGGGTGCTATACACTGAGGGATCTGTACCTGCACCACACAGACTGCTGCCCCCGGAGCGTAGCTCCTCTCCCCGGCGTCATGATGGCCCTGAACCGCTGTGCTAGCCTGCTGCGCCGCCGGTCCTGCTCTCTGTTCCGCCGCCGCGCTGCTGCTGCTCCTGCTCCTGCTCCCAGCTCCGGCAGCAGTGGCGTGACTCTGGGCTTCACCCCGCCGCTGAGTCGCTCCACCTCGGACAGGACGCCCAGAATCCCGGACACTTCTCTGTTCGTGCCGGTGGCTGTAAAGAGCAACGGGGACGGAGCGGTGGGAGCAGAGCTAACAAAGCCTCTGGAAAAAGGTGAGAGCGAGAGAGAGAGAGAGCTGTGGGGTATCTAAACTAGCTGCCCTGGCTCTGGAGTAACCCATGCCCTGCATATGTGTGTTTCCCTTTCTTAGGCTAAATGTAATTTGTGAGAAGCTTAGTTAACCTAGCTATGTAAAATGGACTAGATAATTCAGTTGTGAATTATTTACTGTAAAGAAGCTAGGAAAATTAGATTAAATGCCGTATGATAGCAGGTCAGGTGTTTTTTAGACATAAAGCCAGCAAAAAAATGTTTTTTTTTATATGTTTAAAAGGCAAAACAAATAGCTTGCTCATGTAGTGCTTATTTTAGTAGTTTAACTGGGAACCGCCAAACGTCTTTCCACAGGCTCCTCGGCAGCCCCTCATATGGTTGTCAGTGATGGATATGTGATGGGATGGATATGTAGGGGTTAAACTTCTGGGTTGTACCCTGCTCATGGGGTCTAGTTGGGACCTATGTTAGATTAATGTGGGCTGTAACAGTTTGGCCTGTTTTTGGTAGCCTGGGTTCCAGTAACAACACATGTACAAAACATTAGAAATGTTTGGAAAGGCCTGCATTAAAAAAAAAAGGCTTACTCTGTATTTTGTAAGTAAGCAGTTATTTCTTAGGCTGATATTAATTTTATTTTTGCAATTTTTTCGCCAAAAAATTTAGCATCTATTGGGTTAACTGTGCCTTTGTTACTTTATAGCAATTTATTGACTGATGGTGTGTATAGTGCCCAAACTCTTAGATAACCTTCATTTGTTTTGTGTGTATATAACAGGTGAACTTCTGAAGGTCCTAAATAAATTTTACAAAAGGAAGGAGATGCAGAAGCTTGCTGCTGACCAGGGGTTTGATGGTAAGTTTCCCAAAGCATGTGTATGTTCATCCCAAAAGTAATGGATAGCACAACATCATTTCAAAGAACATGATTCCACTGCTTCACAGCTTCATGCTGAGTTTTAGTACACCCCTCCAGAACAGACCTGCTCTTAGATATTGTACCAATAGGATTTTCTGTGTGTCTGCTCCAGAGATTCCTATTTTACTGAACAGAAAATCTCCACAATGACTGAAGTGCAACTAAAATGCAGTAATGCACAAAAATTGGACATATTGGGGCTATGAATATTACACTTGTAATATTTTATTCACTTGCAGCTCGACTTTTCCACCAAGCCTTCGTCAGTTTTAGGAAGTTTGTCCTGGAGATGAATGCGCTTGATGCCGATCTGCACATCATTCTCAGTGATATCTGCAATGGAGCAGGTGAGTAGCCACAAGAGGTTGTGTATGTATGTATGTATGTATGTATGTATGTATGTATGTATGTATGTATATATACATATATATATATATATATATATATATATATATATATATATATATATATATATATATATATATATATGTATATATATATATATATGTGTTTGTGTGTGTGTGTGTGTGTGTGTATATATATGTATGTATATATTTATATGTATGTATAATCAAGTGACTAACCTGGCAGTTGTTTAATTGCTGCTAATCTTCATATTCCTGTTTCAGGCCATGTAGATGATATTTTCCCCTACTTCATGAGGCATGCCAAGCAGATCTTTCCCATGCTAGACTGTATGGATGACTTGCGCAAAATAAGCGATTTGCGTGTTCCAGTTAACTGGTAGGGGAGGTTTTAGGCTGTTATTCGTTGTATAATTTGTTGTACAATATTTCGTTGTATAATATTTGTAATATTGTGATGTTTTGTAGGTACCCAGATGCCAGGGCTATTCAGCGGAAGATTGTTTTCCATGCAGGTCCCACCAACAGTGGTAAAACTTATCACGCCATTCAGAGATACCTGGAAGCCAAGTCTGGAGTTTACTGTGGTCCTCTTAAGCTGCTGGCCCACGAGATCTTTGAGAAAAGTAACACTGCAGTAAGTTTTTACAAGTACTCTTTACAAGAATGTATTGTTTTTTTAAACATATTTTAGAATAAAATATTTTAATCCTTACAGTGCAGAAAAAACAGAGAGGTTAAGTGAGTACACTACATGTCCAGCTGTGTGTGGACATGCTTTCTAATGAATGCTTTCATGACTCTCTGTCAGGGTGTACCATGTGATCTGGTGACAGGAGAAGAGAGAACCTTTGTGGATCCAGAGGGGAAGCAGTCTAGTCATGTTGCCTGTACCATTGAGATGTGCAGTGTAACCACTCCATGTGAGTTTTGTAAACCACCTTAGTGATCTTTGCTTCAGTGAATCATAACCATGACTGGTGAATATTCCTTTCAGATGAGGTAGCGGTAATAGATGAGATTCAGATGATCAAAGATCCCTCCAGAGGATGGGCCTGGACTAGAGCTCTTTTGGGTGAGTATACAAACAGCTAAGCATTTGCCATTATTACCAACATTAATAGTTTACACTTCTTGTTTTAAACCATAGTTGGGTCTTTTAAATGTAAACATTACAGTAAAACTCTGCTCTCCTCCTGTGTTCTCTCTCTGTGAACAGGTTTGTGTGCAGAGGAGATCCATGTGTGTGGTGAAGCTGCAGCCATTAACTTTATCACTGAGCTCATGTACACTACTGGTGAGGAGGTGGAGGTAAGTGGCTTGTGAAGAGTTTGCTTTTTTGCTTTTTTGTATGGCAGAATTTGGACCTCAGTGGTAACTAGGGGTGTGACGAGACACTAATATCACGAGATGAGACACGATACTGGGTTCACGAGAACGAGACGAGATTTAAAAATAAAATTTTAAAGAAAACGTCAAAATTGAAAAATGGCTTGAAAACTAGAGTTTTATTTGACAATCATATAACGCAAACTTAACAGACTGGTTTCTCTCACATTAATTTTATAAGAAATAGACATAAGGATAAAAGATTAAAAAAAACTTTTCTAGGTCTTATATAGTGCAAACAATAAGTGAAAACCACAACCAGTCATATTAAGCCTGTGGTTTGTGTTTTGTTTCTTCTAAATCTCTTTTTTAACTCTAATTCTAACTCTCTAATTTAACTAACTAGTCATATTAAGACTATGCTTGAAGTGCAAACAGAGACAGAATATTTTTTTAATACAGTACAGAGCTAAGGGATTAGTACAACTGCCGATGAAACAGTCACGTGTACGATTTACTTACAGTATTTACATATGTTTTATGTCTTGTTGGTCACTCTGTTACCGTTTATTGTTTCCACTGGAGCCAAAATGCAGCCAGACAAACAACTTAAAAGTAGCAGAAGCATCTTCTATGCAAATGCCTGAATTTTCCTCTTCTGCTGAGAGCTGCTCTCACTGCTTAGCCAACACACTCACTGCTATCGCTACTGTGTTGCCAGATCCCTCTTAAAAAGTCCACACTAAACTGTAGTAAGGAGAAATATCGTCACGTTTAATCTCGCGAGATCTCAGGCCACAGGATCTCGTCACACCCCTAGTGGTAACCAGTTTCATGGTGTACTGTTGTTTGAAATCGGATGGTCAACATACTGTGCACATTTGCTTATTACTGGCATTGGGAAGATACTGTGCTATAACATAATATGGAGATCTTTTTAATTTGTTGTACATGTGCAGAGTGGTATTGGTACTTTTACTAAAAGGAAAGCTGTGAACACTATTCATGCTTTAGAGTAATTCTGAAATACCATAATAATGGGATGTAATGACAATCACATACCGTTACAACCCAGACAGAATACAAAATACCCACGTTCTATCTTAAAACCAAGCCATATTTCAGGGGTTCATGTTGCTTATTTTGGTTATGTTTCACATAGTTGACACTTGGAATATGAGATTAAAATTTCATTTAGACTTGTTTATTACTGGCTTTTAAATGTTCATGGCCTATGTAATGTTTTCACCCCCTAGGTCCATAACTACACGAGGCTGACTCCATTCTCCATCTCGGATAAGGCAGTGGAGAATTTGGATAACCTGGAGCCTGGTGACTGCATTGTGTGTTTTAGCAAGAACGACATCTACTCTGTGAGTAGGCAGATCGAGATCCGTGGATTGGAATGTGCCGTTATATACGGAAGCCTTCCCCCTGGTGAGACCCTTTTTACTTTATTTAAAGTAAATTTTATCTTTTTTTTTTCCTTCTCTCTCTGTTGTTAATGTGTTTTGTTTACTGCAGGTTTTTATATTGTGTTTTATTTTGTCTTTCTACCTAGATATTTTGCACATTTGAATTTTTGCACTTTAAATTGTGTAGTTTAAAAGTTTAAAAATTTTGCTTAATAATATTGTGTGAGCAGACCGTTGTTTCAAGCATTTCACTGCAGGTCATACTGTGTTACTATGCATGTGACAAATAAATTTGACTAAATTTAAGATTTTAGAATAAGAGAATGAAAATTGATTAATAATAAAAGCAAAACTGGAAAAAGGAAAAACTATTATGTTGAATTCTTCTGTTAACAGGCACAAAGCTGGCTCAAGCGAAAAAGTTCAATGACCCAGATGACCACTGTAAGATCCTCGTGGCTACAGATGCGATTGGAATGGGTTTGAACTTGTTAGTAGTTTTTGAGTTATTTTACATTTTAATAACAACAATTGCTTAAATGTTTGCTGTTTATTAAAGGGAAAGTACATCTTGACACATGCAAGTCTTCATTTGCTATTTCACTAGTTCAATACATGTATGTTGTCTTTCCTAACCAGGAGCATCAGGAGGATAATCTTTAACTCTCTGGTGAAGCCCAATGTGAATGAGAAAGGAGAGAAAGAGATGCTTCCTCTCTCCACCTCCCAGGCTCTTCAGATTGCAGGACGAGCAGGACGCTTCAGTTCTGTGTTTAAGGAGGGTATGGTGACCACTATGCATAGGGAAGACTTACCTGTGCTGAAGGAAATCCTGAGCAGACCTGTGGATCCTGTGGAGGTTAGGGTCTCTAGCAGGTTTTCTGAAAAAGAAATGGCAAAATATTGCAAAGGTTATTTTGCCCTTTTAAACACTAGGATGAAGTGAAAAGTTATTGTTTCACTAATAAACAATAACTTAAGCAATTAGTGCCCCTAGTACATTTGGTAACATGCTGCCATGTTGTATTCTTATTTGTTGACATGTAGAGTATACACAATCACCTACTGTCATGACTCAGTTTCTCTTTTCATAACCATAGCAAAAATAAGCGGTATTTCCAAAAAAAAACCTTTATATCTAGTTTTTATCCCATTTCCTTTCTAATTTGCAAGGCCAATTACCCAACTCACTCATTAGGACTCCCCTATCTCTATTGATGCCCCAACACACCAGGAGGGTGAAGACTAGCACATGCCTCCTCTGATACATGTGAAGTCAGCCACCGCCTCTTTTCAAACCGCTGTTGATGCAGCATTGCTGAGTAGCATCACAGTACACTCAGAGGAAAGCACAGTGACTCGGTTCTAATACATCAGCTCACAGATGCCTTGGCATGAGAGACATCACCCTTTGTAGTGATGAGGGGAAAAGGCACCATCTAGGCACCCAGAGAGAGCAATGCCATTTGTGCTCTCTCAGGGCTCCTGCAGCTGATGGCAAGGTACATGAATGGGATTCGAACCAGCTATCTCCTGATCATAATGGCAGAGCTTAGCCTGCTGGACCACTCAGAGCCTGTATCGGTATCTTCTAAACCTTCAAGTTACTAATGTGTTTAAGGTGTTTTCTATCTCCTCTCTGTTTATAGACAGCAGGGCTGCACCCCACAGCAGAGCAGATCGAGATGTTTGCATATCACCTTCCTGAGGCCACGCTCTCCAATCTCCTCGTATGTATTTGAGTACCAAACAGTTGCTTAAATTATTAGAATAATTTTGGCTGCAGAGATTGTTCCTTCATGTCATGCTGACTCATTTCTGTTCTTTTAGGATATATTTGTAAGTCTCTCTCAAGTGGATGGCCTTTACTTTGTCTGCAACATCGATGACTTCAAATTCCTGGCAGACATGATTCAGCACATTCCTCTCCACCTGCGCTCTCGCTACGTCTTCTGCACCGCCCCCATCAACAAGAAACAGCCATTCGTCTGCACATCCTTTCTAAAGGTAACGAAACCGTAAGCAGTGATAAGAGGAGTGCTTTATGCAGTACTTTACTTTACTTCACTCAGTTGTTGATGAAACTGATGGTTTCGTTGTAAAGCTCTGTGCTTGTTTTGTGTGATCAACTGGATTGACTGTACTACGCTTTAGGTAAAATGTCTGTTTGCTTGTTTGTAGTTTGCCAGACAGTTTAGCAGAGATGAGCCACTGACATTTGACTGGGTTTGTCGGCACATCAGCTGGCCCCTCACCCCCCCAAAGAACCTCAAAGACCTGGTCCATCTAGAGGCTGCCCATGACGTACTGGATCTTTACCTCTGGCTCAGGTAAGCTTTCTGTTCTTGGGCTTTAGGATTTTTTTTCCACAATCACGCCTAAATTTCTGTAAGATTTTTTACTTTACTAAAAAGTTATTCAGGCATCTACTGAACTACTGGATTTCCTCACATCCACACACACATACACACTCATCGTACATTGATATATTTAGTCTTACTTAACGTATTTCCGTGTAATACCATTGTCAGTATGTCTACAGTGTAAGTTATTGTGTGTATTGTGTATATTGCAGTGGCGTGCAGTGAATATAGTGGGTACCCCTTCTGCAACCAGCCATGGCCCCGTCCCTGTAGTGAAAATCATGAATCTGATTGGTTAGATCGTCCTTCGACTTTGCTAACAGACTCATTACTACACTTTTCTCAAAATCAGGAGAAGGGTCACGCAGACATGTGGGGGCAGAAGCCATTTTAAACAGCTTTGATTGTTTAAAACCGCTGTCAGTCAGATAAGAGTCCTGTAGCAACTGAAAAACACAGACTAATGCTTTAAATTAGTTGCTATTTTTTATTTTAGTTTATTTCAAAAATAATTTTTTACAATAGCTATGATATATATTTCCTGATATAAAATTATGTAATTATTTACATGCATTTATTGTCACCCCTTCTCTGAAGGGTAAGAAGGGCCTCACTGCACACCACTGGTATATTGTGTATATTGTAAAGTCATCTGTATATTATATTTTATTTTACTGTTCTAAGTGTTGCAAATACTCTGCACAATTGTGGTAACCTGCACCCATGTTTTTCCCTCACATGTACACCTGTACTCTGTGTTGTGACAAAAAAATATATATATGTATATACACACATACACACACACGTTACACACATTACATGTCCTCTAAGAAGTAAAGATCCTGTATTTAAAATATTCAGTTCAATTATTTAAGTTTAAATTATTTAATATCTGATAAACTGAGCCTGGGTCAGTGTCTGATCAACAACTGTTGTAAACGTCCGTTTTACTGCCAAGTTGGTATATAACCAGATACTGCAGAAAGAGGGGATTTATTTCTGACATGATCCTCACAATAGAGATTTCTATTTTAAGGCTTTCACACAGAGTCTGGTTTAAACATATGAAAAACAGGCTCGTCAGAATTTGAAAATGAACGCATGTAAATGAATGGCGTCTTTCACATCCAGTCCGGCCAGGACCTTTACACGGACACGTGAATCCATCGTAGCACGCACTTGACGCCTGTACCTGCGTGCCCAAATTTCGGATAACTCAGCGCTTTTACCGCATGGGTTGTGCACGACTACAAAGAGGTTTTATTTATGTTCAGATTAAAATTATAAATTAAACACATACTTTTCTCGGAGATGGGAGAACAGGTTTGACGTATGTCAATTTACGGCCACATTGATTACAAATCGGATAACCATCCTCGGGTGCGTTCGGCGGGTATCTAAAATAGTCCCACACTGCTGAGTTTTAGTTTAGCCTTTTTTTAGGCGGACGGAGATTTGTTTAGTCTGATGCACTTTCTGCCGTTCTCACCGCTGTGTGCTGTGAGTAGCTGAAGCGGAGCAGAGTTGCGCATGCGCGGGTGAGTTTCTCCGCTGACTTGCGTTTTACCGGCAATAAGCAAACACACGGTTAAAACCATGGTATTAACGCATTTTAATACCATGGTATACCGTGAAACCGGTTACCGCTGCAACCCTACTTATAATATCAGTATAGCTTTTGAATAGATGGGCCATGTTATTAATCTCTAGTTAGCACAATATTGTTGAAGCTTGAAATATGCAAATGAGCATTTGTTTATTTAATCCCTAACTGATTAACTGCATGCTGTGAACATCATGGCCCATCATGAATAGAATCACGCATCATGAAAGTGGGTGTTTTGATGAGTTATGACATTCCTACCTTATTCCAACAAACGGCAATTAATTTTGGTCTAAATAATACTTTAACCATGCATTATTAATGTGGGTAATGTGTGTTAATGTCACAGTCTGATTATTTTGTCTATCATACTGTCCTGCTTCATTGTCAGTTTCTCCTGGCTGTTCTTCACCAGAGAGCTTTGGGTTAATCACTTGCTAATAGTTTCTCAGTCAGTCTAATTGTAATTCTCTCTGCTTTCCCTCCAAGCTATCGGTTCATGGACATGTTTCCGGATGCTAACCTCATCCGAGAGATCCAGCAGGAGCTGGATGGTATAATCCAGGTTGGCGTGCGGAACATCACACGACTTATTCGGGCCACAGAGGCCCAGGCTCCCAGCCCAGCCCCTAATTCCAAAACTCCTGGCCCGAAGCCCCAGTCACCCTCACTCAGAGGAGCTCGGGTCTCAAGAGCCCAGACCAGCAAGGAGGAGAAGGACAGGACTGTGAACACCTCGCTGAGCTCACGCCTGTTGCAGGAAGGACTGCTTACACCAGAGCTCCTGCAGCAGCTGCAGAAAGAGTGGTCTAAAGACAACAACTACAGTGCAAGTTTTAGAAAAGGAACTGCAACCAAACTGAAGAAAAATAAGTGACACAGACTGACATTAAATGTTTGTGCAGGCTCCTATTTAACTAGTACATAGTGTCCTGATGTGGACCTTTTTTTGAACTGATATGTGATTTTGTTTCTGGGAAGCTACAGACTTTGGGGGAAATGTCAAGAGAGTTGGAGCATCCATGGTTCAGAATAAAACAGTTTTTATTGGTTTCAAATGAAAATGTTAAATTGAGGCTGATTACACAGTGGCTGATTTTAAATGTAAGCAATATGCTTACACTAAACTTGTTTGCTTGGTCATAGTTCAGGATTCAGCCATTTTTGATGGTTATTTTTGTATTTTATATCAAATTAGTCTATGTAAAAGAGTTTAGAAGAGTTTCCTTCCATGTAACATGCATTTATGCTAGGAACTGTGTACCATGTGACTATCCTTCGTGTAATTAAAACCCAGATATGTTCTTCCTTCTCAAAAAGAGGGAATCTCATAAACTCTAATTCTAGACTATAGTACTGAGGAATTTCTCACATGTGCCTAAATGCAGAGTTTAAAGCAGCAGTATGAAGCATTTTTACTTTAAAATAACCACTTCCTAATCTGTTGATCTGCCACTGGCCTGTAATGGGGAGAGTAATGCCACCTTCATTGCTACTCGGGACTCAGCATGCCAGAAAATATAGGACTATATAATATTAGTGAGGTAATGAGTAATATTTGGGTAACATACAGTAATGTAACTTTATTGCAGCAATCCACATGTTTCTTTAATTTCATATACTGTATCTCACTAAAGTTGGATAAAAAGTGTGTCCTTCCTCCTGAGCAAAAAAATGATAGTTCTCCCATAATGCTGCTTTAATAATGTTTAAAGGCCAATTTATTATTTAAAAGCTGGCCAAATTGTGTTTTTTAACCGATCTGATGAGATGTCCACACTGTTATTTGCAAGTGATCAGATTGGATTTGTTGCTCCTCGTGAAGTTCTATAATTGTTTGTTTTTTGATGATATAGAAAAATGGCTAGAGCGTCTAAACTGAGACACATCTGTACAAATCTGATTGTTGTCACATTTCAGACCACCTCCAAATATGTTGGATCTGCTTTAATTTAATTTATTTATTTTTTGTTTGCCACAAATCTGATTTGGAATGACATTCTGAACACAGCCTTTTTATGCATCCATAAGTAGTGTAAAAATATATATATATTAATGATATTAATGACCATAAAATGTATTAAGAAAAAAAAAGATCTTTAATAACTAACAATATGGTAAAATAATGTTGATTTTTGAGTTTTCACATTGCATTCATCACTATGTTTTGGCACAGAGACAACATTGCATATATTTATTTTTTTATATACTAAACCATCTCTTTGTAATAAAACCATCAGTGGTCAGAAAATACTGATGATATCCATGAAACACTGGAGCTGGATAATGAGTGTCCTGTGCTTTAGTGTGTGTTTTTTTATGTGGTGTGGAAGGAACAGTAGGTCAGGCTGAGCAGAGGCCTCCTGATGTGGCTTAACACGGACGTGATTTAGAACATCATCTTCTGTTTTGTGTTTGCTGATCTTACCGTTTAGTCTGTGACTGTCACCATGGCCACTGCAGAAATCATGCTGATGAAAGCAAGCAACTTCACACACTGTGATCTTACAGTTAAATCACTGGTAAAAGTTTAACAATGTCTATGATATCGATTAATGAATAAAATATATTTTAAATAAATATTTTTTTTACTATATAAATTGCAGCCTTAGCATTTATAGTACATTACTTGTACCAAGCAACTTCTGCGACTGTGTTCATAAATATGATATATTGTCTAACCCTAGTGAGAGCAATATGAACTGCTTCATGCTCATGGGCCGAATGTGGCCATTGACCCAGTAGTCTGTGACCTCTTAAAAAGCAGAGGCCACAGATATGTCCCAATTGCATACTGATTACTACTGCTAGCTAGTTATTTGTGTATGAAGCCTTTGGTATATATAAAAATTGTTCAAATAAAATGTTAATAAAAAAATAGAATATAATAGCACACTGAAATACAATAGAGACATTATATAGACACAGAGACTGTATTTTCATTATTTTATCAGTGTACTCAAAGTGATATCTCAAAATCTCAAGATACTTTACTGTACAAAGACCATATAGTCAGGTGTTTTAACTTTAAAAAAAAAAAGAAAAGCTGTAGCTATATTGAGTTACAGACTTGTCTGATCAGTAAAGCCAATTTGCTCATAGCTGGCAAAAGTGTGAGATTAAAAGTATTAAGTAACTGATTAATTTACTAAACTACTTACTTTTCCACCCTCGCTGGAGCATTAATCAGTGACTGTGGTTATCTTTGTGCACATCTTCAAACAAAGCAGAGAATGCAGAAGATTGATCTCAAATCATCTCAACCCCCATCTTACAGTTTACTTTACAGTACACTCTACTCAACCATCATCTATATTAGAGTTTATATTATTGTTTAATTACCTCCTCAATTATATATTATATACATAGTACATATACAGCTCTGAAAAAAAATAAGAGACCATTTAAAAATTATGAGTTTCTTTGATTTTACCAAATTAAAAACCTCTGGAATATAATCAGGAGGAAGATGGATGATCACAAGCCATCAAACCAAACTGAACTGCTTGAACTTTTGCTCCAGGAGTGGCATATAGTTATCCAAAAGCAGTGTGTAAGACTGGTGGAGGAGAACATGATGCCAAGATGCATAAAAAACTGTGATTAAAAAACCAGGGTTAATACACCAAGTATTAATTTCTAAACTTTTTAAATATGAACTGAAAGGTCTGAAAGATCTGCATATTGTTTTGCTATTTCAGCCATTTCTCATTTTCTGCAAATAAATGCTCTAAATGACAATATTTCTATTTGGAATTTGAGAAAAATGTTGTCTGTAGTTTATACTCAAACATAAAACAATAAATAGCAAAATCAGAGAAACTGAATCAAAAACTGAAACAGAAACTGAAGTGGTCTCTTAATTTAATTTTGTTATATTATTAAATATCATAAATAGTCTGGATTACACTCAGTAACATTATGTGTTTTTTATTAAGCCATATTAATTAGTTTATAATGTAATACAGTGTTGTGAAACAGTATATGCCCCCTTATAGATTTCTTTAGTTTTTGCTTTTTTCATGCTTACATTTTTTATATTATGAAACAGATTTTAATTTCATACAAATATCATCTGAGTACACAACACTAACTGCCAGGTTGGTTTGGATAGCTTTTGTCCGATAATATATTAAAACAGCATTTAAAAACTGCTTTTTGCATTTACTCAGATTATCTTTCTGATATTAAAATGTGTAACTATGCCAAACAAGCAAAGAACTGAAGACTTTTTATAGCACTGTACCTGCATGCATACATATAAATATATCCAACTGCACTTTTGCATTTATTTTTCTCTATTTAATTATCTTATATTATAATCTCATATATGTTATATTATGTACTGTTTCCCATCTGCACCTTATGGTATATTCATTCTACGTCATGTTCAATATACACTTATTAATATGTTCACTAACTGCATTTCATTGGCTTGTACTTGGTGATTGTAGTTTTCTCAGTGACACAAAGTTAAATCTAATCTAATCAAAGTCTAGAAGAGTTGTGATGATATTACTCCTCCCATTCAAAGGAGTTTTGCACTTGAAAGCTGTTTTCCCATCTTTTTCCTTTGTCTGCTGAGGATGTTTTTACAGGTTTAAATCTGAGGGCTGGAACGGCCTCCTTAATCTATTGTTTTGCTGTGACTGTTTTGAAGAAGCGGCCACTGTGCAGGACCCAAAGGAAAAGGCTGAGACGGGAGCAGAGCCAAAAGCATTGCTAGGAGAGCAGTAAGAGCAGAGGGCCAGGAGGGAGCCCGAGCCATTAATGATTTAGCCTGAGTACGGGAGGGGAGGGGAGAACAAGGGCTTAACTCTCTCACAGGAAAAGCAGCAGGAGAAAACTTTCACAACACACAGAGGAGCTGGGATTAGGAGGAGAACACCTCTCAGCTCAGTGGAGTACTGGGGAAAGCTAGGAACAGCTGATGTATGAGGTTTCCTTTTTTTACTCAAGTTTATTTAAGTAAGTAAAGCACCTGTGTGATTTGTAGACGCTCCAAGAGGAAGTCAAGATGTTTGCTGTGCACCTGCTCTCCTTTTACTTCACCAAGCTGCAGGAGGATCAGATCAAAAAGGTAATTTTATCTATATAATATGTTGACATACATAAAATGAAAAAATACATCTTTGAATTAGTATACCTGCCTAAACTAGGGATTGAAACCAAATCCATTAGTGGTTTTTGTACCATTACTGGTACGTGAAACACCACAAGGTGGTATGCTATGCCAAATCTATATGCATTAAAATGTTAAAGTTTCCCAGCTGTAATTTTCATAACTTTCATAACTTTTGTCTGTACAGTACTACTGTATAATTATTAACTTAAATATAGTCCCTAGAGTTGAACCCTGTGGAACTCCACAAGATAAGCAAATCCAAACAATTACCAAGCAATTAAACACAATAGCATTAGAAATTGTAGTTGAATAGTGAATCTAGGATTCAAGGGGATGACGTGTAGATACCATAGTTTTTCTACATTGTCTCACACTCCTGTAGTTTTGCTCTTTCTCAAGCTTTTTGCGATGTCTCAGTGGGAAAACTGCATTTATCAGAAACAATAATCAAACATCCTACCATGCTAGCTGGATTTCACATGCTCAATTTTATTAAAAAGAGAAGATTAAATGTAAAGTATATGTGAAGGCCACTTCTAGCCTACTGTGTTTAAGGGTGTGTGGGGGTGTACATGTATTCCTGTGACTTGTTGGTGGTTCTTGAAATTATATATGTACCATATCACTATATATACCATACTGTATATATCATAATGTATACACATTAATCACTGTAAAAAATCGAAAAAGTACAAAAGGTGACATTATGGAAAAAGATAACACGTGGCCATGACTTATTAAGGTGTAGGAACAACTTATATGGCCGTGACTTATCCCCATGCCTTAAGTTTTTGTTGTAAGGACTCCACATTCCTCACATGCAGTCTCTTAACTTTTCTTCAGACAAATGTATACACTTTGGTTGGTTATTATAGATCATAAATTGCCTTTGTGTGTAGTTCAAGCCTAGGGTTAATCCTTGTATCAGAAACTGTACATTTGTGTTTTGAGTCTAAACTTTTTTTTAAATGTGATTTTTACTGTGCCTACTACTAGAGGTCCACTCTGGTGTTTTTTTCTCGCTTGAATGAGAAATCCTGCTCAGATGGCAGTCTGAATTAGTATAATCCCACTGACACCTTTGTCAGTCCACCTCCTGGGCCGAGCTCGCATGATGCTGGTGATGAACGTGATCACATAGTGGCTGGGCGAATCATTAACTCTCTTATGTCACATCTGATTGGTGTGGGGAAAGCAGGTGCAGGCCAAGGACCTTGCCCTCTCCCTCTGTGTTAGGGTTTAAAGGGAGTGTTCATCTCCATGTAGTTTACTGTCTCTATTTTTGGGACAGATTTAGAAAGATTGGGTCAGAATGTTTGTTATAGTGTAGTCCAGTCTAAGGTCATGTTTGTGCTGCTATTTTTATCCTGATATACCTTTTTTTGGCTGTTTAAACTTAAATAGCCTCTTTAACCTTTACCTGCATTTGTAACACAAACACACCCATATTATCTTGTGGATTGTCGTATAATTGCAAAATCAGGTCTAAATCATTGGTATTATGACTTTAGTCATCAATTCAGCATTTCCAGGCAACTATTAAATATATTGAAGGAGTGGCAACATTAGAAAGAACTGTTTGATCTAAATTATTAGGATGGATGATGAGCAATGGGAGTTTATAAAATAAATAACACACAGTATGCTATGCCCATTAGTTTTTTAGTCCATGTTGTGCTGAACAACTTTTTTATATTCTGCTTCATGGTGGTTTACATCATTATTTTAAATTGTCTACAGAGTTAAGTGCATCCCAAATTGATGTATCCATCAACTCTGCTAAATACTCTGACACCTATGTTGTTAAACGTGCTAAAAACCTGTTGTACTTCATTTGTACAAACTGATGTTCTCAAATATGTCATTTAATCAGGCTTAATGAGGCAGACTATAAGCAAAACTAAACTATGCTCATTTTTCAGGTTAGTACACAAAATATTAATATACTAACCTAAAAGAAAGTAATTAAGTGTTGCTATGCTAACATACGTCACGGTTTTCCAGCCACTGTATTTTCATTGTTATCCACATTTTTTCTAATCTGTCCACACTTTAACAGCTCTTCCCTTTCTATTACTGCATTGCCAGGTGAAAGTCTCTATCATAACTACACTTAAAAAACAAAAATACATTGAAGAACAGCTTTAGACATATGAACATAAACATCACCCAGAGTTTGTCACTATGCCTTTAAAACTGCTATATACAGTTATTTGAAATCCCTTGTGTTTTTAATGTATTTTACCATTTTGTCATTTAAGCTTCATTTTAACAATATTGAAATATGTTTTGTAGCTTAGTTGAAAATGTTGTCTTTATGTTAAATGTTTATGTATAACTCTCTCTCTTTTTGTCTCTCTCTCTCTCTCTCTCTCTCTCTCTCGCGGCAGGTGGACCGCTTCCTGTATGCCATGCGTCTCTCGGACGAACAGCTTTTGGAAATTTCACATCGGTTCAGAGATGAGATGGAGAAAGGTCTGTCACGAGAAAGTAATGCTGCAGCAGCCCTGAAAATGCTGCCCACACATGTGTTCTCCACTCCAGATGGCTCAGGTACTTCCTGTTATATATCTCTACCTAAATTCCAACCTCCTGCGATTCGTGTTAGTTTATAATTTGTAAGAGTTTACTTTTTGCACCTTTTTTTTTACTCCTTGCCAATTCATATTTAGCAATGAAGTTACCCACAGGTTTTGAAATTATCACTTTGGAAAGTGATTTTAAGGTGAAATCTGTATTTTCATCACATCTTCCTCTAGAAGTAATATGAATAACGAAATTATTACAAATAATTATATATATATATATATGAGACCTGAAAAAAAATCTAAACATTCCTGGAGGCTTCACTTGTTTTAAAGTAATAGAAAATTGTTTTTACCATTTTTGCACCTTGCAGAGAAGGGTGAGTTCCTGGCGCTGGATCTCGGTGGTTCTAAGTTCAAAGTGCTCCAGGTGAAGGTATCTGAAGATGGGAACAGGAAGGTGCAGATGGAAAGTGAGATATTTCCAATCCCTGAGGAGGTTATCAATGGCAGAGGAACAGATGTAAGAACTTCACTTTAAACATTATTTGGTTGAGGCTCATCACTGTGTACAGTTGTGGTGAACAGAGAGTGCCCCTTTCAGCCTCAGCTTTCTGTGTTTGACTGACTGAAGTGGAACATTAAGAGAAGTCAAGAGTCAAAGATTTGATTTAAGGGTCTATTTCTGTCAGTCAAGAACAGAAAGCTGAGGCTGCGGTGAACACAGGCTCACCAACACTAGACAATTAAAGGCCTTGCCATACTTCCAGCGAAACAAATTTCTTGAGCATTGCACAAAGTCAAGCACGCTTTCGCAAGCTTTTGATCTGGCATACTTTTTGCGGCTTTGCTTTGCTTGTCTTGTATGCTCCACAACCGCAGGTGGTGCAGTGACATTAGTAAAGTTAAGTTTCATGACTACAGGAAAATGATCACCCATCGCGCTCTGTCTAGACAAGCTCCGGTATGTATCTCAATAAAGAATCATAAAGGTAACGATAACGCTGTACCTGCTCAGCGAGCCTCTCTTTGAAATCGTCCATGTTTGTTTTCTTGGTACGCCTCTTTTTTAACGACCAATCGGCAGTGGGGTTTGCCCAGCTTCTAGGTGCACGACACGGCGAACAAAGCCCCTGGCCAACGTCCGCAGCTGTTCGCTTTATCCGCAAATACGTCACTTTGTTTGCTGAAACCACGCAAACGTCGTCTCCGCATGAAGTATGCCGAGGCCTTAAGAAATAGAAAAACATATCCTGGCATTATATTTCTTTAATTTTGGGGGCACAGATAATGAGGTCAGAAACTAGTGACAACAGAGACCCGACCTGCACTGTGTCACGATTCCAGGCTGGTGAAGGCTGTGGAATACTGTTAGAGAAATTATTTATGGCACACTTGGCCTTTTAATAATACCAATTAATTATTGCTTACTAAATACTACAACCTAATTGTTTACTAATGATAATCTGCCATGTCACAAAGCAAAGTTCATCTAAAACTGGTTTCATGAGCATGGCAATGAGTTCAGAGCTTCTCAGTGGTTTCTTAAAAGTGCTCCTGGAAAATTAGCTGGAAATGCATGACACAATCATGTCAACCAGGACCAGAATCTCAAATGGAGTGGTTCCAACATCTTGTGGAATCTATGGCATTAAGAATTGAAGACGTTTTGAGAGCTAACCAAGGCCCTCAGAATTATTGTTTGTTAGTTTTCCTGATAAAGTGATTGGTATTGTATTACACCGTATAGTAATTATACTAATTATTATAATACACACTAATTTCCTGTATAGTTGTGATCTTTCTCTTTTCTCTTTGACTAAAAGCATTATACAACCCAAATTAAACACAGACTGAGAAGTTAATAGTAATGTCATCTGTTCAAAGTCATCTTTACTTCCAATTAAGGGAAAATGGGATTGTGGTTAAGGAACAAGTAGCCTATTTGTCATCATTGTCTAGCCACTGAAGCCTAGTCTGGTAGATGTTTCACAAAAGGAACTGATAAGAAATGTCAGGAAACATTTACTACACACAGTACATTAATCAGCCAGGCTTTATTGTTGGGATGGTTGTATTGATCCCTGCTAATGTTTCTGCTTTTGTTTTACAGCTTTTTGATCATGTGGCCGATTCTTTAAAAAACTTCATGCAGAAGAATAACATCAACCAGAAGAAGAAACCTCTGGGCTTTACCTTCTCTTTCCCTTGTCTCCAGTCTAAACTAGATGAGGTACAAAACATTATCTGTAATAATTTCACATTACCATAAACATGTAATTACATTTATATACATAGCATGTAATTGACTCTCATTTATTATCATTATTATTACACTGCTGTAGTTACTCAAATATTTTGAAATCTTGAGTTCTTAAAACTACATTGTATAGCATTTTACTTAAATATTATCTTCCTTTTTAGTTAATATATTTCTTTTATTAGTTTTTTTTATTAATTATTTTCTTACTGATCTGTATTAAACAGAAAAGCATCTCTATCATTGCTATTTCTTACACAGCATGCTGTTTACTGCACTATGTAACTTTTGTAAAGTGGGCAGGACATTGTTCACAAGAACTGCATAATGCATAATGAGTCATATTTGTGTAAAATTATGTAATATTACTCTACTGCTGCTGTACTGCGGACTGTTCTGCACCTCTCCGTTTGTCAACATATGTTAAGTACAGATTATGGATCCTTTATATCATAAATTACATTTCCTAACTTTTCTAAGCAGAAAATACCACTTTTCAAATGATATTGCTTTATGGTATTATTTTATTAAGTGCATTCAAATCAACATAGTAGTTTTATTTGACATGTACTACACAGATAATTGGGACATTTTAGATGAGAGTCCAAACCATAGAGAATGAAAGCAGTCAAAGATTGTTCTGAACGTGGCACCCTGTCATTTATGTGATGTTGGAGGAATTTCACATGGTGGAGGACTAAAATTCCCTTAGCTGATTTCAAGTGATTACTGTGTAGGGAATATAAGGGCACTGCTTAGGGAGCCTGTGGAATGGAATGCAGCTTAAGTTTACAAAAATATAAATACTAAAAAAGTCTATCCTGTGCCAGCAGGGGTGCTACAACCCACAGCAAACTCTGCTTTACTGGTTAAGCTTCTTTTTTCCATTTTATTAACTCCTTAACAAACAAAATTCAACAGTGAGGGGGAATAAAATTGAGTTTTTTGTGCATTTTAACACAGTATACAGGAAAATAAAGAGAAGTGCATTAACCCCAAAGGATTCAAACAATCACAAAACAAAGATCTCACATACATAAAGTCTTTCAAGCCAACCCAGCCTGCTTCCAGGCCAGATTTTTAAATAGTCCAAGTATGGGTCCCATATTTTGAAGAATAAATAAGGTTTGTCTTTTACAGCAGAGGAGGATGCTTCAAAAGGAATAATGCTTGTTACGGATTGTTGCCATTGATTTACTGATGGAACCTTGTCTGTAATGCAGAGACTCAAAATGCCCTTTTTAGCACAATACAAAAAAATAAACAATAAATGTATGTATGGGAAACTCTTTGGCAATCCATGTTTAAGGTCTAACAAGCAGATCTTGGCATGCAGATTAAGAGAACAATGAAATATTCTCTCCATCTCGCTAATGGCTTTGGACCTGAAGTCCAAAATATGCGGACAATTTCATAAACAGTGATATAAGATATAGATTCTGGTGTGAAGAAAACCGGTTAAGCTTCTGATCAATTCCATCATCATCACTTTAATACTTTTTTAAATCTGTTCTGATCTGAACTGTTGCAGGGTGTGTTACTCTCATGGTCAAAGAACTACAAGGCCAGAGGGGTCCAAGGCACCAATGTTGTACAGGCATTGAGGCAAGCCATCAACAAAACTGGGGTATGATAAAGTACAAAAAAAACTGTTACATTGATATTTTAAATATGTAAACATTCTTACATGAAGCTGGATGCTAACAAAATGCATAAAACCAGTGTGTGCTGTGTGTAAAAACAGGGGATTGATGTGGATGTACTGGCACTTGTCAATGACACGGTAGGCACCATGATGACCTGTGGATACGATGACCAGCACTGTGAGGTTGGAGTCATCATAGGTGAGACCGAAATGACCATGCTATAATTATTACCAGAAATATGATCAGATTTTTTTTTTCTTAAAGCCTAACTAGAATCATTGACACATAAAAATAGAAATAGACTGCCATATTCAGGCTGTTCTTTTCTGCAAAACCTTCGATAAAAAAATCTGTTTAAAAAGCATTTCCTGCAGAGGTCATGCCTGAATCTGTGTGTATTTGTACTTCCAGGTACAGGTACTAATGCGTGCTATATGGAGGAGCTGAGACACATTGACCTGGTGGAAGGAGACGAGGGCAGGATGTGTATCAACACAGAGTGGGGAGCTTTCGGAGACGATGGGGCACTTCATGATTTTATCACGGGTTTTGACAGTGAAATCGATGCAGCATCCATCAACCCAGGAAAACAGCTGTATGTTTGTATTCACACTTTAAACACTAGCATCATCATTTGAGAAGTATGACAAATTAATTGTGATATTGCATTTAAAATACTGGATGTACTGGATGTATGAATTATTGGACTTATTGTTTATTTAAACCTAGTTTTGCAGTTAATTCATTACACATTTTGCTTTGTTCCATTCCTATCTGTAAGCTTGTAAAATACATGCAGAAAAATGAATATGAAATGAATGCAGAAACTAAGTAGAAAGCTCTATTCATATCTATACTTGTATTTAGCTCTGAGAGTAAATTGGCCTTTTTAAGGACCTTAAAATGAGCTATTTTTAGGAATTTTATAATTTTGAAAAGGGAAACAAAATTCTTCTATACAGCACTTACGTTAATAAATACCTATTTTAAAAAAAACTAGAAGTAATTTATATTGGAAAATAGCTTAATTATACCTACCATAGCTTGATCAAAATCATTTTCTTGCCATGGAAAATCTGTGGCATGATTTGTTTTTGGTTTTTTTTGCTTAATTTGCTACAATTTTATAGCTATCACAACCCTTTAGCTCTTACCCAGCTCAGCTTATATGTAGTTCCTTTAAACAGCTACCAGATATAATGAAAAAGATGTTGTTCACATAATTCATATATGTAAGATTATTAAATAAAAAAATCAAGAAATATCATATTTATTTTATGTGCAACCACATTCTAATCATGAACACCTTTTTTATCCATGCAAATCTTTTTTATAATATGGGTTTAGGCTACTCTACCACCTCCGTCTAATAGTACAGGCGTTCCACTTTCACCAGAAGAGCACTTCTGGTTTAAGTGCCAGGCCAGGATCATTGGATACGCTGCGAGTGGTATTCTCAGTTGCTGAGATTTAAACATCACAGCTTTTCCTGCAGCACGATCTAACACTTCACTACAATCTGATGCATGCTAGAAATTGATCTTTACTGTGCTTTAGCACAACATGGAAGTTCTACAAAATACACTGTAGATCTACAGATACCTTCACGTTATATCACCATTCCTTTCTTAACTGGAGGTATGTTTAACAATTTATGACTATTGTCTGAGAGATGGAGATGAAGGTACATGTAATTTTGCTTGATCTTCTTCTCTCCTGAAGGTTTGAGAAGATGGTGAGTGGGATGTATATGGGAGAGCTGGTGAGGCTCATTCTTCTGAAGATGGCAAAGCGAGGATTGCTCTTTAAGGGCAGAGTCTCAGATGCTCTTCGCACCAAGGGAAAATTTCAGACCCAGCATGTCAGCATGATAGAAGAGTAAGTAGAAGAAGAGTCAAGTAGATGCATGTGTTAAATGCACTGGAAAAATGCCATAATGCATAATGCATGATACTATAATATAAGGAAACAAGCATTCATACCTAGTGCAATTTGAAATAAGCCAATTTACTAAAGCCATGAGGCTGTAAAACGTGCTAGAAATTATTATAATTAAAAGTAATGGGCTTGCTCTTTGTCTACATAAACAGCATAAAGCTTTCTGTGCCACAAACATGATGTATGCTTGTTTTGTGTTTGTTTTCAGGTACAAAGATGGTTTAAGGAACACCAGGGAAATCCTCACAGAACTGGGCCTCACTCCCACCGAGGATGACTGTATTGCAGTGCAGCATGTCTGCACCATTGTGTCCTTCAGGTCGGCTAACCTGTGTGCTGCTGCTCTGGCTGCTATTCTCACCCGCATCCGAGAGAACAAGAAGCTGAAGAGTCTGAGAACTACAGTTGGAATGGATGGGACAGTCTACAGAACTCACCCTCAGTACGTCACCACACTCTATAAAACAGTAAAGCTGCCTTTTTTTATAATTTTATTTCTAGTTTTTCCCTTTTCTCCCTAATTTACACTGCCAATTACTCAACCCACTCATTAGGACTTCCCCTATCACTACTAATGCCCCAACACACCAGGAGAGTGAAGACTAACACATGCTTCCTCAGATACATGTGAAGTCAGCCACTGTTTCTTTTTGAGCTGCTGCTAATGCAGCATTGCTGAGTGGCTCGGTTCCGGTACATCAGTTCACAGACGCCCTGTGCTGTGGATATCAACCTAGGAGTGATGTGGGGAGAGAGCGCCATCTACCCACCCGGAGGGAGCAGGGCCAATTTTGCTCCCTCTGAGCGCCGGCAGCTTGATGGTAAAGCTGCATAAGAGGGGGTTTGCAACTGCAACCTCCCGCTCATAGTTGCAGCGCTTTAGACCGCTGGACCGTTCTGTTGAAATAGTGCAGCAAAGTGTGAATTAAGAAAAGGATTGGCCACTGGTTGCAGGACCTTATAAAGGTATCGTTGGGTTGTCAAAGTGCCTGTAATGAATACCAAAGGTGATTTGGCGATGTATGAAATTTCACCCCACACCATGACACCAGGCTTTGTGGAAAAATGATGCAAGTCAACAAACCACTAATCTTTACACTGACTATGGTCTCTCAACACGTTGATTTGTTGTTTGTCTCCTCAAACATATAAGCAGGAATCGTCACTGAAGATGACCCATTGCCATTCTGAGTCTGTCGACTGATTTAACATTAAACATTTCGCATATTTTACACATTCTGCAGGTATTCCAAGAGACTCCATAAGGTGGTCCGACGCCTGGTGCCTGAATGTCATGTTCGCTTCGTGCTGTCGGAGAGCGGCAGTGGGAAGGGGGCAGCTATGGTGACAGCGGTGGCACAGCGTAGAGCTTCACAGCGTGAAGAAATCAACGACACACTGGCAGACTTCACACTCAGCTCCACCCAGCTCCAGCAGGTGAAGGAGAAGATGCGGGTGGAGTTGGAGCGTGGCCTTAGGAAGGACTCTCATGATTCTGCATCAGTCAAAATGCTGCCTTCTTATGTGTACAGGACCCCAGATGGTACAGGTAAGAAGAGGAGCCTGCATATAGCAACAATATAACAGGCAGAATATTAGTAAAGCTTAGTAAAGCTGTTTCTGTAGTGGTTGCTAGGGTGTGTGAGTTTGATTCTACGGGCTTGTACAATGGGTAAAAAAGTTGTTGCTATAAATTTACGTAGAGGCTAGGGTGTTGCTGGTGGTTGGTAGGCAGTTGCTATTGTATCCCAGGTGGTTACTTGGGGGTTTCTGTGTAGTAGCATTAGTGTTGCTAGATGATATGCCTGGTGGTAGCTTTGGTGTTGCCAGATGGGTCCAATAGTGTTGCCAGGTGGTTTCTATAGTTTTGCTTAGTTGTTGCAAAGGTGTTGCTAGGTGGTTGCTATGATGTTGCTAGATGGCTTTGGTAATCCTAGTGTTTAGTAGAACTGTTTTGCAAGGAGGGTTGCTATATGTTCATTAAATGGTTGCTAGATGGTAGGTGGACATTTAATATGGCAGCACAGGTGTTTAATATAATATTGATAGTTACAGAATTGCTTAGGGATTGATATAGTGCTTCTGAGTGCTTGGAACCCCAGATGGTTGCTATAGTGTTGTAATGAGGTTGCTAGGCAGTTTTCCATTGTACCTAGGTGATTGATACAACACATTTTCTTATAGAAACCTGCCATATATGTAGATACACTTTGAAGGAAATGGACCACCTAAGGATGATCACAGACAACAAGGTTTACAGTAATATGGGTGGCAGAGCATTTTCAGTGGATACAAACACCCTTCATTAAACAAACTGCTAAACTGCCAGCTTTGGTAGGTGTGTGTTAGCATAGGCATCATCACACTGTGCTGGACTCTGGCCCACAAATACCAGAGCTGATGACCCTTGACTTACATTGTCTAGTGTCGTGGAGAGAGAGGCAATAAAACAAAGTCTGTTAGCTGTGTTGGCTGTAAATTTCAGAATGTAATTAGAGATAAATGAGCAGTATACTGACATAATTATATTACACCATTGCTGCTGCTACTTCTTCAGAGAGAGGAAAATTCCTTGCTTTGGATCTGGGTGGGACTAATTTCCGAGTGCTGGTGGTCAAGATCCGCAGTGGAATACGCAAATCCGTCCGCATGTACAACAAGATCTACGCCATCCCCCTGGAGATCATGCAGGGCACTGGAGAAGAGGTGCGACTTTTTGGTTATACCCTTTTGTAGATGTCAGTGGTATGGAATTGATGCTTATTTATTTAAATAGAAAGTGCACCAATTCATGCACTAAACTAATTTTAGTCCCTTAATGTCTAATATATGGAATTATTTACAATTATTAATGAGAAACAGGTCTTAGCCTTAAGGTTACTGATTAAATAATGAGCCTAAACTTTCCAAATAATAGTTCTACAGTCAGTTATTTGGTAATGACATTAAAGAACCACTTTTGCTTCCTTAAAGAACCATTTTTAAAAGAGATATGTGAGCCTTTCAAAGGTTTAAACAAGTCACTTTAAAGTTTGTGTATCAAATTAAAGGTTGACAAATGCATTCCCTGTACAAAAATGCTTCTTTTTGGAAGCAACAATTCTTCCAGTTCTTTGGCTGCACTAAAATGATTATTCATAGAGTAAAAAGTCTAGAGATAAGTGATAATTGATTATAATCAGATTTGGTTACTGTATATCCTGTAAAGCAACTAATATATATTTATATTTTTTATGTTTCAGCTGTTTGATCACATAGTGCAGTGTATCTCAGATTTCCTGGACTATATGGGAATGAAGAACACGCGGCTGCCACTTGGCTTCACCTTTTCTTTTCCATGCAGTCAGACTGGAATAGATAAGGTAAACATTAGAAGTTTATCAGATGTGTTGCTTAATAAATGGGCTGAATGTAGATATATCCTCTTAAGTCTAACAATGAAAGATTTTTTTTTTGTAGTTTAAAGTGAAACATTATTTTAACACAGCTGATACAGTTCATTAAAAAAAATCATGTACTATTTAAAACCCAACAGGTTTATCAAACCCACTCAGTGTTTATTTTCCGATTGTCCATTGTATCATTTCCATGTTTAGGGAAGTTTGGTGAGCTGGACGAAGGGCTTCAAAGCCACTGAGTGTGAGGGGCATGACGTGGTGGATATGCTCAGGGAGGCCATCAAGAGACGAAACGTAAGAGGACACCACTCATTTACCATTAAGTTTGATGATTTAAATAGCCGATATCAATGGAAAATAATGTTACCTGCTTTGTTAAAACATTGCTTTAATGTAGGAGGACATTATCAAGGTTTAAAACATATATTCCAAATATTGCCCTAGGTGTAACCTCAATTATTAGGGGAAGGATTGTCTTACTCTCTTTTTTTTATTTCACATGACAAGGCATTTACATATCACAAAAAATATTTTTGACACACCTACACTACATGGTAGATCAATTTGTTGTGAAACGAATTGGCCACAGAGATTTTATAAATATGAGTCTTCTAAAATGGTTTAAATTGTAGGCTCCCTACCCCTTTCTCCCACTCTTCTAACACAACCAATATAAGAGCAAAACAAACAAAAAGATACTGTCTAACATATGTCAGAAACCTACAAGGTAATCAATTTTATAAGACTCATCTATGATTGTAATAAATATCATAATGTAATAATGCTTTGGCTAATTTGTGTACACCGATTAAGAGAAAGGTGAAATAAACAAGGCTTGAAAAATGCACACGTAAAAGTGATTTAGCACTGCTGTTGGTGATACCTGAGAAAAATATAAGAATTGGACAAAAAACAAAAATAAAAAATAAAATTAAAATGTAATCTAGATTAGAGATAGATCTACCCCAGATTTTATTTCTAGTATTTGATCCTGCTGCTGCTAGTAAGTAACATTTAACATTGTTATTTTCTGTCTGTTTAGGAATTTGATCTTGATATTGTTGCTGTGGTGAATGACACAGTTGGTACGATGATGACATGTGCTTATGAAGACCCTAGATGTGAAATTGGACTAATTGCTGGTATGTTTTTAAAACTATTTTTAAACTTATGTATTTTAAATATTTCTTGTTCCCAAATATAAACGCTCATACATACTCCCATACCATTATTATATCAAAACTTTTGCACATGTAGCATGTTATACTGATATGCCAAAATTAATGTGACAGGAACTAGTACAGTGACTTTTTGCTTGTCTTATGAAAGCTAAAGGATGTTGTCTTGACCAGTGCCATGTGCATGTACAATTCAAGCCAAGAGATGCTAGTCACAATCATTACCACACACTGCACTGACCACTGTGAGTGGTAAAGGCTTCCGATATATTCCTGGAACAACAGTGACACTGTAGATCAAAGAATGTTAAATGCCAGCACAACTTTAATGATCATTCATGTTGCCTTGCCCTGAGCACATCGGCTAGGGTTCAACCTCACTAGTTATGGGCGTTCACTTGTTCCCTAAAGTTATACTTTCGAATTTACATACTGCTGTCCCAAGACGGTTGGCATGCCACTGTATATGTATTTAAGTTTATGTGCACTGCTATTGAGGTAATACATTATAAAAGCCTTGATGAAGTTCCTATGTGTTTCCTAAAATAAATTCTAAATAGGAACTGGCAGTAACGTGTGCTACATGGAGGACATGAAGAATGTTGAAGTAGTGGAAGGGGACGAGGGGCAGATGTGCATCAACACAGAATGGGGCGGTTTTGGGGACAATGACAACATCGAGGACATCCGAACCAGGTTTGATCATGAGGTGGATGAAGGGTCCCTAAATGTGGGGAAGCAAAGGTAGGTTCATTCAAATGTTTTTAAAGGTTAAATGTGCTAAAGATTATTAGTATACTGATTTAAAGTAGGATATGAGATGGAGATATATGACAAATACACCTAAAGCAAAGATATATACAGCCATAGTCAATAAAATAATTAATAATGAATGGTATAAAATGTAGGGATGAGTGATAAAGTGCAAAAGTGTAAAATATGGGACTATTATAATACATTTTCTGAGGGAATATATTATATATGCCCACATGAGGGCGCTATAGTATTTATAAATAGCTAGTGTGGCACATAATAAATAGTGTTGCCTCTTTAAAACAACTGTTGAAATGTGAGCTGCTTATTTGAGCCAGAATTACAGTGTTGAGAAGGTCATTTCAGATGCTGTATTGCCTACAGTAAATAATCATAGTAGTTGAGAAAGGGGCAGGTATGACACCGTTCTGTAGCCTGGTTTACATACTGCTATGTTGCTTGTATCTGCAGGTTTGAGAAGATGACCAGTGGGATGTACCTGGGGGAGATTGTGAGGCAGATTCTCATAGATCTAACCAAGAGGGGTCTTTTGTTCCGTGGCCGCATTACAGAGCCACTGAAGACAAGAGGCATCTTTGAGACCAAGTTCCTCTCACAGATCGAAAGGTAAATCACCAGAACATAACTGTTCCCCACAAACATCCAAAGAGGCTCAGCAAGTGAGCTATAATATTTTAGTCAATATCTCTTGGTGGTCTGCAATAATTGCTGATTAATGGCCACGTTGTTTAGAAGTATTATATATGTGTGTAAGTACAAGCTTTATATTGTAAATCAATTATTAGCGTCCACCTAACAACACCATAGCAACATCAACACCATAGCAGCATAACACTCTGAATGTTTACATTTAATGTTCAAAACACAACAAATTAATATTGGTTTATAGCTTCCAACACCATAGTAACAACCTGATATACCATATCAACCACATATAGTAATAGTAATAGTTTCACCATAGTAACCACATAGCAACAGCCTAGCAACTGTTGTTCAAATTCAAAGTGCTTACAATCGCCTACAAGGTGATGACAGTACAGGCTTCTTCCTACCTGCACTCGCTCCTGAAGGCTTACGCTACCTCCCGGCCGCTGCGCTCCTCCAATGAACGTCGCCTCGCTTTGCCAAACATTCACACAAAGCAATCCAGACTGTTCTCATACAGAGTTCCCCAATGGTGGAACAAACTACCTTCCACTACCAGATCAGGAGAATCTCTCGCTATCTTTAAGAAACTCCTGAAGACAGAGCTCTTCAAAGAGCACTTACTCTCCTAACACCTCTAACAAACTAACTAATTCTAACCTCATCTCCTTCTTCCTCTTCTCTACTCCTCTATCCCATTATTTCCCTCTGACCTCCTTAAGGCCCTATCTATAGATGCTTTATTTTTAACTTCTATTATTTTTGTACTTAACCTCTTCTATTATTTGCACTTCAATATTGTAAGTCGCTTTGGACAAAAGCGTCTGCCAAATGTAATGTAATGTAATGGAATGGAATGGAATTACTGTACAAACCACTTAAACTGTGCTTGCTCATACTTGTCTAGCACTGGTTTACCAGCATTCCAAATGCTGGTTTATACTGGTTTGGTGCTGATTGGCCAGCATACCAGCATTCACATAACATTACATAATGGACTAGTACTGTTTGACCAGCACATCAATCTTTAAAAAGCAACAAATAAGGGTTTATGCCTTTCTGGTTGACAAGCTAATCTGGAAATGTCTCACAAAGCAGGGTTTTTTAAGATCAAAGATGAAATTTGTCTAATAGAAACAATTATCCATTTTTCTTGTAAGAGAGACTTGACTGTGTACTTTGGACTGTGGATAAGATGTTAAACTGGCAAAATTTCTTTGTGGTATAATCCTCTTGCTTTCCAATGTGTTTAAAACACACCAAATGCCAGTGCTTAAACACAGCAAATGCTGTTTTTTGTTGATGATCAACATATAAAATCTACTTATATTGCTAATGACCAGCATTTGTTGCAGGGTTTAAGGTTCAGCTGTGCTACAAATTTATAATAAATATTATTAGTTTACTAGTTTACTGAAGGTTTGGTTATTATATATTTAGGTGTACTGTAAATCTTTAATCTTATATACTTTTCAAATTGCTTACTGATTTATTGGTCAATGTTTATAATTTACTATTGTGCTCCGCCTAGTGACCGCCTGGCTCTACTGCAAGTGAGGTCCATTCTGCAGCACTTGGGTCTGGACAGCACGTGTGATGACAGTATTATAGTAAAGGAGGTGTGTGGGGCAGTGTCCCGCCGAGCCGCACAGCTCTGTGGAGCGGGAATGGCTGCTATTGTGGACAAAATACGGGAGAACCGAGGACTGGACAATCTGGACATCACTGTGGGGGTGGACGGCACGCTCTACAAACTCCATCCACAGTGAGTTAACTATTGTAAAAGGGCGGTGACTCATAGCGAATGAGTTTTTTGTGGTTATATTATGCTGCAACAAACACTCATCTCTCTATTCATGAGGTGATTTATTAAGCCTTGTAGTCAGCAAGTTGTCTGTATTAGAGCATTAAAAATTGTGTAAAGATGGTGGGGGTCATTATTGGGAATCAGAACCTCATATGACATAAACGATACCAATTTGGGATTAAGGTGTGCTCTTACAAAATGGACCCATTTGGAAAGGCCAACTAGGATCTGGTAAAAACCCACCTAGCCCATATTCCACCAGTGTGAGCCCTGCATGAGCATGTTAATTGGGTTCTATTATAGAATGCTTATCTTCTCTTTCTCCACAGCTTCTCCAGAATCCTAAAGGAGACCGTGAAGGAGCTTGCCCCCCAGTGTGAGGTGGAGTTTATCCTGTCTGAAGATGGCAGTGGGAAAGGAGCAGCTCTTATCACAGCTGTGGCTCGACAGCATTACAGAGAGACATAAGTATTGCTGGACTGAATAAACATTGCAGTGAAGCTGGATTATGGGTGGGGAGGGGATTTGTTTTTCTAAATAATATTCTATATTTTTGCCAAATCTGTAAAACATGCCATCGACTGATTAGCCTCATACACACCATAACAAAGCTAAAACACGATCTATAGTAAAGTTGTTAAATAGTTAAATGTTATGCTGAATGCTGTAAGTAAGGAAATGTGTTTTGTGTTTTTTAGTTGTTGTTGTTTTAATATGAGCAAAACCACTTAGCACATAGCAACTGGATGAAATTACAAACCATTTAAGCTGTGCATCTGCAGCCCTTCTTCATTTCCTTCAGAAAATGCACTTCTCTAGTTTATTGACTAGAATTTGATTAATTCCCTAATCACAGTGCCACCATCCCATCTGTGCAACAAGCAGTTTGTCCTTTTAAGGTTTAATGGACCAACAGAAACCACATAGCCCACCACACACACACACACTTCCTGCAGTAGTCTGCAATCTCTCATAAAGATAGCACGCATCATATGAACATTAAAAAAACAAGAGCTGAACTGCTACTGAACTGATGCCACATATCAGTGATGATGCATAAAATACTGGCTCACATACTGTAAACTACCTGCAACAAATCTGCTCTGAAAGAGAACACACTCACACTCTGGTATTTGGCACCATAATTGCAAACAACATAACCAAATAGCAACAGATCCTTTCAAAGTCTTGTAGGTTGTAAGGGGGGAGGGGGTGCTTCTCTGGATCACATCATTGAGCCTTAGCAGAGAAAAACACAATAAGACCTGCCTGATGTTTTTAAAATGCTCTGATCCAGTCATTTAACAGTCACAATTTTGCTTTTGTCAAAGTGGCTCTATAAAAAATTAAAATTTCTAGCAAAATAATGCTCAGCCCCACACAGCAAGGGATTCCCAGGGTTATCTCAGCCAGATTAAAACACTTATTTGGCCTGCTGATTCAGCAGATTTTTTACAAATTGAGCATTTAAGGGACCAGCTGGGACACCACATATGGCAACCTACAAGTTAACAGGTTCTACAGGCCCAGCTGAAACATCTGTTGGCAAATGTGCTGCAGCCTTTGACTGTACAGTTTTCATCAACAAATCAATTAAAAATACTTTTACTCCAATACTGTAATCAATTATATCACATATATGAAACTTTTTTTCATTCTGCTCAGCTCATTCTGGGTGTATAAAATGTATTTTTTTGGTCAATGAGTGTATATAATCTACGTTTTTCCCTTGGTACTTATGTTATGGCTGATTGGTATATATTCTTTGGTATATCTTTTTTGGTAAATAGAATGTTTTCTAAAATGTTACAGTTAAAAGTTCTTAGAATCTGCCAATGTTTCTACATATTCTTAGAACATTTTAATTCAATGTTTTAAATGTGGTAACATTGCTGCAACATCACTTCTGTCATTTCTTTTAGCGTTTCCATAATGTTGGTATACTTCTAGCTGGGAAGGATATGTGAGAAACATTCTAAAAAATAGTGTGATGCAAACCCTTATTATGCCACACATTTCAAAACATAGTTAGACAATTTTATAAGTCTCTATTTGCTGGGTTATGTGTGATTTGTCCAGTGTATCAGTCCTTTTCCCACAGTCTCTAAAATACTTGCTAAACATACTGTATATATGTATGTATGTTAAGCAGCCTCAGGCTGGTTTGTGCAGGAGGGAGGTTTGTTAAGACCAGCTGCCTCTTGCTTAACCATGTTTCGTGTCAGCTCATCAGATGAACAGCTGACCTCACTATTGAATGTCACTCACCATCTATAAGTGTAATTGCCCCTTGCTGGCCTCCTCCCCCTCCCTTTGTCTGCTGTGAGCGAGCAGGTTTGCATGGACAGGCAGAGAGAATAGCATGGACAGGCCGAGCTGGGGGGGAGGTGTCCGCTGGAATGTCATGAGTGCATTTAGACTAGCCCTGTAGCAAGCTGTGTGTGAGCAGCAAGAAGAGCAATGCCTAGACAAACATTGCAGTGCAAACTGAGGAATTGAGCATATGAGGAAGTGCACTTTGTGTGTGAACTTCACTGCACTGTTTAAAATGGAAGAAGTTTCAGTCTGTGAATACATGTTATTTGCACAACACATAAAATGACATGGTAATATATGTATTTCCTATGTATAATACACTATATGTTCAAATATTTGTGGGTCTAATGTGCTTCTATTGAATACTTTTAGTTACCATGAGTTGCACTCTTTGCAAGATTTACTGCAGCAGATAAACATAAACCAATAAGCACCATGCATAATGCCAGAATGCAATCAAATCCTCACAACAATGCTCTAACATCTAGCAAAGTCTTCCCTGTACAGTCAGTAACTTCAACAAAAGCATCATCAAAAATTGTATTACCCTTGGTTTTAGAAGAAACAATAAATGCACAGGTGTCCCATTACTTTGGTCCATCTGGTGTATAATGTAAGACAGGGTTCCCTAGGACTGATTCATGTTTGAAATCCTATGTATTTGATACTACCACACTAGCATTGTCACATTATTATTTACTGTAAATGTATTCATTGTAATGGGGTTTCTTCTAAAATAAATTATATGATTCTATATTGTTCAATATCTGTGATTACTGAATGCACATATCACATCGCTTAATATATTAAGCTCCTCCAGGATTACACATTAAAAAGTGAAGTCAGGTCAACTGCATGGAAACTTTTACTCATGCTAATCCTGTATGCTAATGCTAACTAGCCTCCCTCTCCAGGTAGAGGTAGAGGCCGAAGCCACAGTAAAGCAGTAGACAGAGACAGGAGCTGGTGAGCATCCTCTGACCTTCCCAACAACACACATGCCTCCACGTCAAGTAAGAATGCAATTTATTTTGTGAGCTGATTTATATATATTATTAACTACCCTTAGTTAAGCAGTTTTATAGGGTTACCATATTTTTTTGTTTTTCTATTTGTGGTGTCTGTCGTGGTTGGGATGTTGTGGCTGGAAGGCTTCAAGTAGGCCTTAGCTGTAGGACTGTGGTGTAGTGTATTTGTGTGAGGGACAAAATCGTGGACATTTTATTTAATTTAGAAATCCCAATTGAAAATATGTTTTACATTCCCAAAAGACGACCTGTCCAGACAAAAGAGGACGTATGGCTACCCTAGTTATTACCCTGCTTCCAACTATAATTTGGTGCAAACCTCTAGCCCACATATCATTTGATGGCCCAGAAGTGGGACAGATGTGGTTGTTGTTAACAGGTGGTTCTGAAGAGATGCTGCCCTCTCACATCCGTTACAGTAATAAATTCTGCAAGTAACTGTAATAATAATTATTGCATTCATATTATATTTATTTGTTTTCATTTTTATGTTAAATGCTATATAGATGTTATTTCTTATGCTACACATACACATATGCATTAGGCTAACAAACCCACATTATTCAAGTGGTACACGGGGTCAATTTTTTGGTAAATGTCGATATCCAATATTTTTTCTGATTGTATCTTTTGATGCTGATGCAAGAACCTTTCTAAAATGTAGAAACTGGACTACAAAAAAAAGATCAAATTTGTATTTGTGGTTTTTAAGGCAATAGATTCAATAAAATGAACAAAATGCAGCTATTTTAGAGCAGTTTAATAATGTTATGTAAACATTTTGCTTATTCAAAATACACCATCAGATATCAATTTGTAATAGTAGCCCAAATATAAACATCAACCTGATCGCAGTCATTTTTAAGATCATAAACGCTAAAACAGGCATTGACTGGTTTACTGACTTGTGGACAAAAGTAAAAAGGCCTCTCCGCTAGGGGTGGGCAATATTATATCATATACAATATATCGTGACACAGAAATATCATGATATTAATAATCCATATCGTGATAATAGGGCTGTTCTGTCTTAAAGCTCACCTTCCGCGAAAATCCGATTTTTCTTGTTTTTTGTGGAATACAGTAGGTCTCTCCGAGTTGAATGTGTACACCTGCACATTAAACTGTTTTGCAGCCCCCATTGTCTGCAGGAGCTAAGCAAAGAAATCCCCCCTCCCCCCCTCCGAAAAACGGGTGAATTTTGAATTATCTTTCTGCCTACGTAGGCAGAAACTCACAGACCAGCCCACCTTGGCTCGAGAAACTCCCAGAGGCGGAGCTGAAGCGACGCAACATCACCGCTCATCAGTTAGGAGGTGGGAGGCAGTGAGCGGCAGAGCGGCGGAGGGGCGTCGCAGTGCTCCTAGCCAATCAGAGGAGAGATATTTGCATGCTGTTTGCATGTATGAATATTCATGAGCAAAGCTGGAATCCGGTCATTTTGGACACACCCCTAAAACAGTCCATTAAAAAAGAGCTATACAAAAACGCTTTACAAAAACGGCTCACATGTCATTCATTCATACTAGAGACCACAACTAGACATTTTAAAATGAAAGAAAAAACGACGGAAGGTGAGCTTTAAAAGTAGTCTATTATTTACTGTGAAGCTTTAGGTGTATTTATTGTATAATTGTTTTAGTTTGCAGTTTATATGCATGCACTAAATATTCTGCAATTTTTTTTGCTGCATTATATTATTTTATGCTATATTATTTATTTTGCCACATTATGATTATGCTGTTATACTCTTATACTTCATTCCTGAAATTAATTAATTCTTTTTCTGTTTTCCTATATCGACAAGTATATCGTTATCGCAAAAATACCCTGAAATATCGTGATATTATTTTAGAGCCATATCGCCCACCCCTACTCTCCGCCAGCCCTGCTGTTTTTCAGCATTATGTTCATGCCTGACATATTATTTTAATTTGATTATATCCTCCAACAGGTACACATTGTGTGCAGGATTTAACTGGTCTGATATACGCACACTGACGTCAAGAAATAATATTTGCATTGTGCTGCTTTTTTATTGATCAACAATAACAGCCTTTATTCAGACATGTCACTGGGCCCGTCATTGTCGTGCTCCTCCCTGAACAGTGCCACTGTCGTGGTTTCATTACGTAAGCGCAATTACTTAAATCCTCCTGAATCCTATCTTGAGGGGGAAAATTGGTTCGTCTGACTTTGTGATTATCTAATCTGCTTGTTGGACTACCAGCTTTCAACCATGGATAGTGATGAAGAGCCTGAGATTTTGCCATATGTAGGTACATAACTGCTGTGTGTATTTGTCTATGCTGGTTATTTAGACCTCCTATAGAGAATCTGGGTCTAGTGCTTGTGTACTTTTTACATCAGGACAGTATAACACACATTAATATAGAAATAATACATAGTAATAGAAATAATAGAAGAGAATCTGTCTGTAACTGTAGCCACAACAGTAAGTCATGTGGTCAGTCTAGAACAGTGCTCTTCTGTCTGAGGGAGACACATATGTGCATGTGTATATCTGAGCTTTTCACTGAATGAGCATTTATGATGTTTAAGACATGTGATAATATGGAATTTGCTGTTTCTCTGAATTATCCTTTATTAATGTCAAATAGAGCTGAGCAATATGACAATATTGTATTGTATTGTAATAAATGTGTTATTTTGATAGGCATCTCTAAATATATTGTGGATTTCATCAGTGCTTAAAAAAACATTTTATTACAGAACATATAATTAGTCCTCTTTAATTGAAAAGTGCAGCACATTTTAAACAAACATCAATGTGTTTAAATAACATTTTTTTTAATCTACCAACAATAATGCATTTTGTCTGCGTTGTGTATCATAAAAATGTCTTCAAATATTGTGGTACAATATTTTTACTGTATTGTCCAGCCCTAATGTCCAATAAACTTTGAATGATTGTTCCGAAAATGATTATAGCAGTAATTAATCATTTTTTACATTTTGTCTGTTTTCTCCTTATTCATTTCACTTACTCGTTTCAGCGTGTTACTGCAAAGGTAAGTCTGGTATTTTTAAATAAGCCAATTAAAGTCATACTGTAAATATATATACTAAGTGTTTGAAGTGCCATCCAACAGTACTGGGATGATACCGGGGTTTTACAACAAACTTATATTGTCAAGATGTTTTAAGGCACACTTGTTACTGGGTTTTGCAATTCTTTAACACACTACATTGTTGCTGCTGTACAAAAACCTATAGAATCTCTTTATAGAATCATATTTTAAAATTCTTCAAGATGATGTGGAATACAACATTTTTACCTTGACCTCTATCAAAAATGAAGGTTTTTCACTTCTCTTGTTGCTTGGATTTTTTTATGTGACAGCCAACATATGTACTATCATTTCTGTTTTCCTAAAATGACATTACTATTTTTATTTAACAAAAATCACATAAAAAGGAAACTATTTTTTTCTATTAAATAACACATTCAAAATATTGCAGCAAACTGCACAAATGCACAAATATCTTCAATAATTAAACATAATATACATTTAAAACAAATTAAGAAGATATGTTTTATGGTCAGCTTATCATGATCTATCAATATTATTATTCAAATATTCAACATATAGCTAAAAAAGGCAACATCACAGTAACCAGTGTACATAATATATTGCCCAGCCTAGGGCAACAAACACTGATTATTTACTGTAATGCAGTACTGGCACTGCAAGCCACAACACTGTGGTCTGCAGTGCAGATTTCCTCATTTCAGTCTTTCTTCCCCAGATCTAACATTTAGCCTTCTTTTTGACTCACACTATGCCCTTGAGAATTTAGTATTAGCTACTATACTTACAGTAACTTGTTACAAGTGAATGTGCAACCAGCACTAACTTTATTTAGCAACAGTTATTCAAATATCTGATAAATGGACACATTGTTGGTTACAACAGTTCATACTAAACATGTCATTTTCCTTCACATTCATATCCCAACTTTTTAAATATTCATTGTCCCAGTCCAATTAAATGGTTCTTTGAAGGAGATTTTAAAAGCTACAGAGACCGTTTTGGTGAAGAACCTTTAAACTCCTAAAGACCTTGGCATCAAGTAAAGGTTTATTAGACCTTAAAATGTTCTTTACACTCACAGTGTGGGAAGCACCTTTATTTTTGTAGTGTAATATGTGAACTGTGGTCTTAATACTGGCACAACATGACATAGACCAGAGCTGTGTATTGGCAAGAACTATTCTGATATTCTGATACATTCACTATATTGCAATATATTTATATTCTTTAAGCAAGGTGATATATTGTAATTGTTTAAAGTAGACTATATGAAATAGGTAGTAGTATTAAATACACATTATCATAGTTATAAAATGTGAATAAAAGAAAAGTTTACTTTTAATACAATCAGAAAAGTAGGATCTGAAGACAGAATATGACACTCCTATCTAGTGGTAGGGTTTAAACACAACACAAAATGAACCACTGTCTGACTTCAATCTTTGCATTGTAACTAAATGACAATTTAATATGTTTTTTTCTACAATTAATACAGTATTGCAAATACATACTTTGATATATCAATATTTTCTTACGCTCTAGCACTGACTGTGGTTTCAGCACAATTTTCATGCTTGTAGAGCAAATATCAACTTGAGCTTGGAAACGCCTTATTGTGAAATACTGGCTATCTATGACAGAACAAACAAGCATAAATGATGCCTTGCTCAGTGTGTACTTTTTATATCAAGTTGTTTGTTTAAGAAGTTGCAAACTCAAGCCTGTCTAGAATCATGAATTAACTTTTTACCCTAAATCACTGCTGCTGCTCCTTCTGTGTGGATTACGTTTCAACCCTGACAAATCCTCTTTCATCTGTGAGATGTATTTAGGACCAATCAGCTGCCTGCCCTGGACAGATCTGTGCAAACATAATAAACACTCTCAGTCTCATGGTTGCTACTCACAGGAAATTATGTCAGCATTCAGTGAGGGGGTTCCAGACAGCGTCCAATAGAACTGAAGGAAATGAGTAAGAGGCAAGGGCATAAGATCACAATGACTCAGACTTAATAGAATGATCCACTTGCTGCAGTGCACTGCAGTACAAGAATGTACACACACACACACACACACACACACACACACACACACACATATATATATATATATATATATATATACACCTTTTTAAAGTCTATTTTTATTTGAAAATTCTGAAAAGAAGTACACTTCTATACCATCTATAGCTCCTAAAAACTGGTCATTTCATTTAATAATACATCATAATTATTAATATACAGTAATATCTTACTACAGTCTAAAATGTGATTAAGTAATGGCAGGTAATAGAAACACTGGAAATGAAAGAAGGAAAGTTCATGTTGTTACAGTCAGAATAAAACCATGTTTTTTTTAAGATATTTGGAAAATCTGCTGCCTTTTATATCATGTAAAAATTATAATGAAGGGAACAAAAGGGCTTACACAATACTTAATTTTTTGTTATTGCAATATTAATGCGATATTAAAAAAATCATCCAGCATTGTTCTTTGGGATAAAATAAATTATTTTATAATCTCCTTTTGATAAGATTGTCATGAAAAATAATGTAAACAGTGTTTTTCGTTTTATTCAAATAAATGGTAGCAAGATGTGTATAATTTAATTTGCATCCTGCTATGAGACTCCTCTGTGCACACATTGTGTTGACAATGCTAAACACACGAATATCAAAGAACTAGATGTTTAAAATAAAGGGTTAAGGAAAATTCTTTACAAAAAAAGCAAAGCGTCTGCAAGCTGTGATATTTGCCAAATAAGTGTTAGTAAATACTGACTTAGGGTGTCAGTCTTAAGGCGTTCACAGCTTCTGTCACATGTACTATTTTATTTTGTTAATCAGATATAAAGTGACTGTATTTACATCTACAAAATATTTTTAAATAGTTAGTTAAAGAGTCATTTTTAAAAATAAACTAATTATGTTTTTGGACAAGGGTGCCCAAACACCCCTGTACTCTTACACAGTATACTCAAAGACTCAGAGAAAATGTGATATGTAAAGTTATTTATCTGGCAAAAATAAACGTAGTGACTTCAGCATTAATACAAATGAAAATGCCATATATTTGATAAGTAAGTGTGTGAATGTGAGTTCATTCAGTATTTAGTTTATGTAATTAATCCTGTGTTAAAGTAAATTGTGGAACTGTTCTTCTTACGTTACAGATATGAAAAAAATGTCTGTCGTTTTTGCCGTATTTATTATAATGCTATATAGTGTTTTGCAGACAAGCCCATTCTTATTGCACATTTTTCATGGCTGCCTTAGGCCTTTACACAAACATGATGACACTGGAATCATAACAGTATCTGCAGGTGGATAAATACACATTGGCACTGGCCCAGAATTCCCATTTAGATTGCATTCCTATACTGTATAAGAAAATATTTACATAATTAATTATTAGTTAGTGTATCCAAATATCATCCCGGTGAAAATGTATGAATGAACATCATTCTTTCTGTTAGGCCTATTTTCCTGTGTGTGTATGTGTGTGTCACACAGATGATGCTGTGCAACTCCAGTTTGATTTGCTTGGACCAAAGTCATTACATTCACGTGCTGCAGAAAGCAAGAGATGAAGTGGGGGATGGTCAGAGGCCGAAAGCATGACACACATTTACACACAAACACACACACACACACACACACAGCTGCTTTCGAAGTGTAAGATACAACCACATCTGCCTTTGGACTCTTATCCAATTCATTATGGTTATTTTAAAACCTTGCTTTCTATCTAACGTACATATTTATCTTTCACCTATATATACAAATAAGGGATTCAACAAATGTTAATTGTTTGTTTAAAAATGAAAAAAAAAAGCTTTAGTACTTTATTGGAGTATTTCATTTTTGGGTGATTTTTACCTTAAACTTTCGATTTCAAAATAATGACTTAGTATATCAAAATAAAGACATAGGATCTCAAAATATCGACTTCAAAATAATTTCAAATAATGACTTAGTATCTCAAAATAATGAGAAAAAATAAATAATAATTATATATCTCAGAATAACAACTTAGTCTCTCAAAATAAAGATAGCATCTCAAAATAATAATAGCATCTTAAAATAATGTCTAGTCTCTCAAAATAATGAGATAGTATCTCAAAATATTGACTTAATATTTCAAAATAATGACTTAGTATCTTAGTATCTCAAAATAATCAGATAGCATCTCAAAAATGACTTGGTAAGTTATATCAAAATAACGACTTAATATTAAAAAATAATGACTTATTATCTCAAACTGAGGAGATATCAATGTATTATTTAGGAAGGTTTTAGTGTTGGGTGAAATAGTATTTCTATTTTTACCTTAGGTTCCGCTCGTGGTTTGGTCTTCATGCTCCACTGGATCAGCAGCGGTTGGAATCAGCGCGATGAGTGTCAGCGCTGTGTTGGTTATTTACTGGAGTTATCTACGAGTTTAGGTTGCGGATATGGGGTAACTTAAATCTTCATCCTTCAATGGTGCTACAACTCTGGCATTTTATCGTTTTAGAAACACCTTGTTCCTGAGAAGACAGCGCTAAAGTGCTGCGGAGAACCAACGTTTTTTTTGTTGGTCAGATACCAGGTAGCTTAACTAAGCTAAGTTAGTTAGTAGTTCGCTAGCTAGCATCAGATACCGGACACGTAAGGTTAGCTCGCTTGACATAAGGGAAATTGCAAAACTGTTGTAACTTAGTTACCTAGTTAGTATAGCTACCTTTCCTTTATCCCAACGACAATAGGGTGAATTACAGATGGCATTACCTGAAATAATTCAGTATTTACCAGAATTTTTTTGAAAGTCATGGTGAATTATGGTAACCTTGCTAATCCACATAAATCCTGTTAGCTAGCTAGTTAGCCGCCTAGGTAACTAACTGTTGAGATAGCTGGGTAAAGTTAGATGGTTAATCTAGGTAACACAATTTATGTAACTCCTGTTAGCTAACGTTAGCTATTTATTGTAACCTAAGAAACGTCTGTCTGCTAGTTAAGTTAGTTAGCCATGTAGCGAATTGTTAAACTAGTCGGGGGGAACGTTAGCTAGCTAACCTAGGTGACTCATGTTAGCTAAGATACCTAGTTAGCCATTTAGTGAACTGTTAGCTAACCCAACTAGGTAACTCCTATTAACAAAGCTAGCTAGTTAGCTATTTAGCGAATTGTTAAGACAATCGGAGGGAACGTTAGCCAGCTAACGTAGTTAACTCCTGTTAGCTAAGCTAACTAGTTAGCCATTTAGCAACCTGATAAGCCAGTTGGAGGGAACGTTAGCTAGCTAACCTAGATAACTTATGTTAGCTTGGCCAGCTAGTTATCCAGCTAGCGAACTCTTAAGCCAGTCGGGAGGAACGTTCGCTGGTTAACATAGGTAACTCCTGTTATCTTAGCTACCTGGTTAGCCAGCTAGTGAACTGTTAAGCCAGCCAGGGGAACGTTAGCTAGGTAACTTAACCTATGTATCTCCTGTTAGTTTAGGTAGCTAGTTATCCAGCTAGGGAACTATTAACCTAGCTAGCTAACCTAGCAAACTAACTAGTTAACATAAGTTAGCTGGCTACCGGTCTGCTCCTTTTTTCAGGAGGTAGATTAGCTAGGTAGCTAACGTTATACAACACAAGGCTTCTTTAAGTATAAAGAAAATAGCATATATTAAGATATGCTAGATTAAAATGATCTATGTATTTAATAAATTAATCCTTAGGTTTATAAATTGTTAAATAACTTTCATAAGTGTGATAAAAAAAACTGTGCAATGTGGTTATTTTTTTAATGCTGACACTACAGCACATTTTCATTTGTTTCAGTGTTTGGGGTTAATTCTGGTAATACAAATATAGATAGATAGATATATTTATAGATAGATAGATAGATAGATAGATAGATAGATCACTGTATTAATCCCTAAAGGCTAATTTAAAAATGTTTAATGTATAATATGTACATAAGTAGAGAACTCTAACCAATAAAACATATATAAGAAAATAATTAAAACTACAAAAACATAAAAATGTGTGTATTATTAACATAATTAATTATTGTTTGAACTATACCTTTTCTGATGAGTCCACTCTCATGTTGGGTGGTCTATTTATAATGGCAGATGTTTTTTTCCTTGTGCTGCTTTGTTTGTTGTAGGTAGCAGTTGTTCACATTCTCACTTGTTTCTATACACCTCCCTAGAGACATCTGCTAAATCTCAATCAAGTGCCATTGAGCCCCTGCTGTTGTTTGCATTCTTATTAACCTTTTGACCCTGGTCCCCAGCTCTTTTAAATGATCTCATTTACTATGGATTCTCTTTGTCATCACTTTCTTTTCCCTAATACATGGTAAGTGTTGATCTACAATGTGTATTTCATTAAATGTATGAGAAACAGGAAGCAAAATGAAACAGCATCCATTGATATGACTTGTGTTGCCATGTGATAGCAAAACTTGGCTGAATTTGCTTGTGACACGCCTCTTTGGCCTCTAGCAGGTTTGCCCTTCACTGCCTAGAGGAGACTGTATGAGCTGTGGGGGAAGATAATACCCCAGAGCCCCCTCGAGGTGGTGACGCAGCAGGGGGACGTGATATACGTGCCTCTTCCTCTTGACCATAGTAAATACGGAAGTCCCCATTCCCTCCTGCCTTCACCCAATGAAAAGAGAGAGGGGGGAGGAAGGAAGAGAAGAAGACGGAAGGAGGGGGGAGAATAGAGAGCATGGCTGACAGGGAGGGGCTGAGCGCTTGAGCTAGATGGAAGGAGGAAAGGAGAGGGAGGGAGCCTTGATGTCAGCTGGGCTCTACCTCACAGGCCTGCTTTTCATGTTTGGCCAATAGCAGCACAGTGAGTGGGCAGGGTTTAAGCCAGTCCCCATCGCAGCTCGTGCTGCATCTCATGCAAGCGCATTATATGCAGGCTGACTTCCTAGGCCGACCAGAGAGAGGGAGAGAGAGAAAGAGGGGGAAAATTGCTCTCGTGCTGGGAGGGAACACCCTACATGCCGGCTTTTCTTTTCCGCTTTAATTCACATCTCCTTTAAGTCGCAGAACGCCTTCTTCGCCTTGCTGGAAAGGATTCATCTGCCTTCTGTTCCTCCTCCATTTCAGTTTCGCTATAGTGGTGGAGCAGGATGATAGCCGCACAGCTTCTGGCCTACTACTTCACTGAGCTGAAGGATGACCAGGTCAAAAAGGTGAGTGTCCATCACTGGCTTGGCCAGTGCAGATCTTTCCACCAAAAATAGGCCGGCTTTGCCACCTTGGAGCCCTGAGGACCACGTGACAACACATGCTACCCAAATGCATTTTAAAGCTTATGAGCAGCCATGGAGCTGGGAGATGCACACTGCCTCACGTACTCCCGACCGCAGTCACTACGTCACACACTGTGCGACGGCGACTGAACATGCAGACAGGCGTGTGTGAGAGTCTACGTGAGTGACGCCACATACGGCATCACTACAGTGCGGTGGGCCAGTGCTGCAATGTCCTTGAAAAAAGGATGTAGATGTCAGGGTGTTGCCATGAGGACTGGGCCTGGTTTTTTCCACCTCTGTTAGTGAGCGTGCTTAGCTGGCTGTGCGAGAGGGAGGGTGGGTGTTTGGGACAAACCTCCTGCCCCCACCCCCCAGGGGTATGTGGAGTGTCTAGTTTCAGCTGAGTGGCTGCACTCCTTTCCCGAACATGGCAGATTCGCTCTGTAGGTGCTTAACCCTGTTGATGTATGAAGGAGAAGGAATGCTAACATGAAGTTGGAGTCGTTGAATAACAGACACAGTTCCACATTTGGACCATACCTGAGAGGCATTTGTCTAAAATTGAAATGCCACAACCAGTCAACTTTAGTCTTGTTGTCGGGTAGTTTGATTTTACACTTCTGAATGTTCTGAATCTTGTTCTTAAATTTTTTAACCATGTTAAATTGTGGACCATTTTCATTTCTTCACATGGTCAATTATTGTGTAAATGTATAAGCATGTTAATTACATGCAAATAAAGTGCCAATTAATGATTTGTCTAACACTTACACACTGTCATTATCTGACAACTTGGTATGTCACTGTCTAACTTCCTCTGTTGAGTAATATCCTTCCACTCTGTGGCCGTTCTGACGATGTGTTATTTGTAAAACCAAGAATGGCTCATTTTTTAGTGTTCCGTTGCCGTATATGTTCACCAGCATACCCTTACTCACGACAAAGGGAGGTGGTAGAGGTAACACTTGAAAGACTCTGCAGTTACCATGACAACAGCCAAGAGGAACGTGACTAGTGTCAGAGAAACCCCCCCTTGGCTTCTGACCACCAGGGTGCTGCCATGTCTGATCTCGTTGGTCTTTCCTTGGTGCTTGCTTTGTAATAGGAGGTTGTTGGACAAGCCGTTGAATAATTACTGATATACCATCCGCTTACAGTGAAGTTTCCGATAGCCCATAAACATATAAATGATGTATGTGTTTGCTACTACTGAACAGCAAGCCATTAGTGGTCTTTACTTCAATGGTTTTCACAGCAATTAACTGAGATATTTCTTCTACTACCTTGAATTTCATTTGAACATGAAATACATTATGGTAAAACTCATAACTTTGGCCTAACTGACATTCATTTCACCTTGATTGATTTTGCTTTTGCTTGATTTATCCTTCTGTTCTAGAAGGTTGAACTGCAGCCTGTTGCGCAATACCCTATTTTACACACCCTCCCAGGTAAACATGTTTAAACAAACTGAAAATTACAGTGCTGACCAGTAGAGAGGGCAATGTGTGCCGTGTTGTAAAATGAGGAAACAGATTTGATTGCATCTGATGCATAATGGATTTATGTGTTTACCCAGATTGTGTGCACATTCTTCAAACTAAATTTCCTGAATAGGCCTTAGTACAGATCAGAGCCTGTACGAAACATTTTACCCTGAAAAATATGTTTTTAGCCATCTCAGACATTAAAAAATTGAAAGTTCCTGTCATTGCATCTTAGAGTGCATCATTGCTTTACAAATATTCTTCGTCATGGTGAAATTATTGTAGAGAAACTCACCAAATTGAAAAGCCTTTTGAAAAATGTAATTTTACATACACACCCTCTCAATTCATAAGGCAGTGAGACAAATCATACTTATTAAAATCAGACATAGCATGGTGTGATGTATGACCTGAGCAAATTGCAACTGGTGAGTGGGGTTTTTAGAAGAGGCAGACAAATTCCTCCAGATTTTATCCTATTATAGTTTCCCATCTGCCTTAAATAAAATCAGGTATTAATATTGCATGGCCTACTTTGACGCCTTTTCTTTAAAAAAAAAAGAAAATGATTGTTAAGTCAGCAATAAAAAGCCCACAAATGTGTCCTTTTGTTCCAGCAAATCAGATTCCCTCCAGCAATGACATCACACACTGAACTGAACATAGCCTGATTTCTCCCATAGCAACCGAGACTGAGAAAAAGCCCAGCTACTACCACAGGCTGAGTTAACATGAATCAGCCTTTTTTTCTTCCAGCCTTATTTCATATAAGTGCTCTTACATAACAAGAATTTGGATCTTTAACAAGAATAGCTAAAGATGGGTATTTATTTGCTGTTTTAATGTATAATTAAGGCATTAGTATGTTTAATCTGATCTGAGCATGTTCCAAACCATGCTGTTGAAGACATAGCAGTACTTGTCTCTGCATAAGTGCCATCTGTTTGTGATGTGTGGGGCCAATTATCTCTGAAAATAGGATTCAAGCCAGTGCCTTGCTACGCAGGGGTCTCTATGGTAAAGTTAGACACCACATTAGCATGCAATACCGTGTCATAAGATTCATGTCTCGATATTCTTCTCAAATGTTCCCTTTAATGCCTCTAATAAATCTTTCCTATTCTCCATTTAGATCGATAAGTACCTGTATTCCATGCGGTTCTCTGATGAGACGCTGCGGGACATCAAGGCCCGTTTCCGTATGGAGCTGGAAAAAGGGCTGAGCCGGGACACCAACCCCACAGCCACCATCAAGATGCTGCCCACCTTTGTCAGATCCATCCCTGATGGATCAGGTGAGTCTAGACAATTTTGTAATTTACCTGTATATAAAAAACAGAGTTGTATCTGCACTAGGGTTTATATCACATTTCAGAAATCAGTACTCACCAGGGGTAATGCTACTGGTTGAAACTAAGGAGCAAAAAGCAGTCTGATCTTGGTTGGTGAACTGTTTACATGCTCAGCAATTGCCTGTTGTGCAAGGAAGTGGAAAGCTCTTCCCCTACAAATGTGATACAAACAACAACTGTTCCATGTGGCTAGGGGTTGCGGAGAAAAACCAGCTAAGCAAGAACAGCTACAGTTGTAAATTTGCCAAAAGCAGGAATGACCTATTTTCTCGTTTGAAAGACAACAGAGTTTCCTGACAAAGCCAGGAGAAGAAAGCCTACTGACCTCAAATTGAACACTACTCAGACTTACACAGAGATGCCTGTGTGTTATGTTTTACACTTTGAACAAGAAAATGTACATAGTTTGTAATACCCAGTGTGTTCTGGCTGGTTATAGCTCTCTTGTCTAAGCTTAATATGTGGCATCACTACTTTTAGCATATAAGTTTCTCTAAATAAGTGCTGAGTACCTAACTAAGCATTGGTATTGCTTAGTGTTTAAGTTCTGTTGCTTGGTATTGCTTGGTATGCAGCTGATATTGCTTGGTCTTATTTTTGAATTATTTTTTTTTTAGATTAGATCATTTTTGCATTTTAGAAAAGCATAGTTGTGAATCCACTCAGTAGTCCTTAACAATAATGGCATCAATTATCAAGCATGTGTAGTTACAGTAGTTTTGGTCATGTGACTACACCAGTATACATGACCTGCTGCATGCAAACAGCAGCACACTGAGTTACATCACAGATTAACCGTAATCCTCCCTGCAGATTGACATGTCTGTGTTTGCGTGCAAACGTATGCCATCCCACATGATGTCAGTCATGCCTCATATACATGTTATATACCACCTCACTGAGCAACAGGTTTCTTTTCTTTTTAAGCCTTTTATTCACTTTGGTTAATAGCGGAACGGAATAAAAAAGTCATTTCAGACATGGGCATAGTTATCCAGCGTCTGAAACAAAATCTGTTTATTTTGTAGTTTTTTAATAGTATTTTTCTCTAAAGAAAATGTTCCAATATTAAATAGTCTTGCAATGTGTTATTTCAGTAAACTTAAAACCTATTTTATTTCTATTGTTTTTTTTTATTGCAAATGTCTTTTTGCATATTCTTCTGTCTTGGGGTCTAATAAATAAATAAAATCAGTTAGAAATATTGACAAACTCTAAGTATCTGTCCGTGCTGTTCATATTTTTAAACAGATATATGCTTTTACCAGAATGATTTTGAGATCCTTATGCAGCCTTTCTTAAAAATCCTCCTTTAAAACTGCAGTATCAGCTCACCAATTAGTTACGTGACTTATTAATTTCTTATTTGTTGCTTATATGCTATAATACAGCCATTTAAAATTAGACAACTGATAATGTGGCGCAATCTATTAATACCTACAGAAGAGTCTAGCAGCTCTCTTAACCTGAGGGACACAACACTACAAACAACCTTATATTTAGAATTTGACCTACTCCTGTGCCACTGATAAATGCCTGGGAGTGTAAAATGCAGATGCCAAAGCTGTATAAGGATGTTCTTCAGAGTGAAGCTTTTAAAGCATGAAGAATGGATATCTCGCGTAGAATAATAACAACTGCCTTTCTTTTTTTAGTTTGAAGAGGACCTTTTGTGCTATCAAATAGCATCATGCTAAGAGCCCAGTGAGCCTAGACACAAAGAAGATCTTTTGTTGGCTGACTTGATTTGTTCAAAGAGCATTGTAAAAGCCGAGTATGGATTCTGAAGAGATGTGGGATTTTGCAGCAGGCCTTAGTTTGCGTTCCACCGATTCCTTTACACTTCATTATCAGAGAGGGATTTTTGCAGGGAGGATGAAAGCATTTTGCCATTGTTTTGCATTAGGTCAGGTTTGTCTAAACAATAATCCACAGACTTTTTAATTACTGTTACAGCCAGTACTGATCAGATGTGAATCATTAGAAAATGACTGTCAGAGTGCAGCTCATGCTTATCAGGTCAGTGAGAGAAGCCTGATGTCCAGCACTCACTTTGTGTTTAACACAGAGAAGTGATATTAGCCACAGGTAGCCCATATGTTTCTGTCTCCTGGTGTGAAAGTTTGTTTGGGCCTGTGAATGCAGGACTAGTTCACACCAAAGAGCTGCTGCTTAAAAGAGAAATGAGCAAGGCAAATAAATGTTTCTTTTACTGCCACACATGTTCTGGGTCTGCCACTTAAAGCAAGATAAAATAGTTTGTGTTAATAGAGAGTTATTGCTGCTATCACAATATGCTTTTATTTAGTAAATAGTAAATAAGTTAATGTAGGTGTGTTTGAATATCATTTTGTGGTTTGATGGCTTGTTTTCTTAGAGTATTAGGACTCACTGTTTGCTTTGTCAGTAAAGGATCACAAAATGAACTAAAGCTATGGATATACCAATCAGATATTAGTTTTGACAAAAATAATAATAGTTTTTAACAAAATTAGTTGGATCAGGGGCCCTTGTCCTATGATCAGCTAATAGCGTTAAACATAGTCAGCATCGAAGCTCCAACCAAGAACAGACCAGAATTGTGGTTAACCTGGCTGCTGTGTCTGTAGACAGCTTTAATTCAGCTGATCCCTGTTACCATCAAATGTTTAACCCGATATGCTAGGCTTCATAAGGTTCAGACATAATTTAGATATCGAAGCAAACAACAAGTTTTGAAAAACAGTTAAAATAGACTGTCTATCTTAAAATAGAGTTTGCAAAATGTCCAACAAACTAATATTATTGATTACTTAAATTGAATGATTTGCCTGGGTCCTGCACAATTGTATTTTAGATTTAATTGAATTAGATAATTCATTATTTCATCATCAAACCTTATTAATCCATTGTGGGTTGAGGGGGAGTCGGAGCCACTCCCAGCTGCCATCGGGCAGAAGGCAGGATACAACATGGACAGGCTGCCAGTCCATCGCAGGGAGATTTTATTTTATTAAACAGCAAATTACTGCTTTTATACATTTGGGTTCATTAGTTGTATATTTTGTTTAACAAAGTTGTTAAAGTTATGTTTAAGTCAGTCCTGATACCTTAAATCTCTCCAACATGGTGAGGTGTATGGTTTATTAATTCAGAAGTGGTATTGACCTTGATACGTGAAGTTTATGTATGGCTATCGGAAGTAAAAAAGAAGTATCGGTGCATCTCCAACAGAAACTAGAAACAGAAGCAGTTGACTTCAGCCTCTGTAAATGTCCCACTCTTTGTCTCTGAGCTGCTAAAACTTAATGTTGGCCTAAAAAATGCACAAACTGCCCACTTGTTGACAAAACCTTCCTCTCCCCGCTCTGTATCTCTCAGGCACTTGTAAACTACAGTACACTGAGCTTGAAAGAGTGTGACCTTTTGGTGTACAGTTGAATATGCAAACACAGAAACATCTTTATCCTCTAAGAAATCCAATCCGAGGGAACAAGCTAGTGCCAGGCAAGCTTGAGCATTAGGTCTTGTTGTTGCCTGGCAACAAGTGCTGCTCACATGTTATTGTCAATCTGGACACGGCAAGTGTCTTTTGGAAGAAGAAAGAGGTTTGGTCCATTCTTGGACCAGTATTCCTGCCAGCTGTTTTTTTTTTTTTTGTTCAGACAGTTTTAATTAATCACTGCTTTATTGGGGAGCTTTTGTTGAAGCTTCAGTTGGTAGGAACCTGAAATTATCTGTTTTGTTTTTTTTATCTTATAAAAGAGCTGCTGTCACAGCTTATTTACCCACATGCCTATCACCTCATTGACACTGAACATTTTTTAATTAGACCTCCCTGCAGATGCCCTTCTTGTGATATTGTTATTGTCGTTGTCTCAGCAGATGAGCTGAGTGTAGTAGGCTACACTCGATAAGTCAGGCATTAAATCATTCATTACAAAGTGTGGTACTGAGAGTATATGTAGCATTACATGGTTTGTGTAAACCAATGTTCACTTGTTTTGTAAAAGTAATAATTTCAGCACTGCACACAAGCATGTATCGGTCTTGCTCACTAATAATAATTGTAAAAATAACTGAATTTCATGCTTTGTTCATTTGTTCACAGAGAAGGGGGATTTTATTGCTCTGGATCTGGGTGGCTCTAATTTCCGAATCCTGCGTGTGAAAGTCTCTCATGAGAAGAAACAGACGGTGCAGATGGAGAGTCAAAATTACGAAACCCCTGAGGACATCATCCATGGCAGTGGATCACGGGTACACCTTATTTTACAGTTACCCTCCGTACATGTGACCTTACTATGCAACATATAAGGATCTGTAATAGGAAAAGTAAACTGATTTCTCGCAACAGATTTTCACACTCATTTCTAGGTTTAAGAAATATCTGCATACATCTGTAAATCTGTACCATCACTGCTTTTAACATAGCTTTTGTGTCACTTGCAGTTGTTTGACCATGTTGCAGAATGTCTAGGAGACTTTATGGAGAAGCAAAAGATCAAAGACAAAAAACTGCCTGTTGGATTCACTTTTTCTTTCCCATGTGTTCAAACTAAACTGGATGAGGTAAGAGTGGTCGATAATTTGCTTCTGCTTTTGTTGTTCAAAAAAAAAAAAATGTTTTTTTTTTTATGCTGAGCCTTTTCACATGGTTATCAACACACAGGTATGACTGAATTCTTCATAGTTGCTTTGATATTCTGTATTTTCTTTTCTTTAAAGGCTGTTTTGCTGACTTGGACCAAACGCTTTAAAGTCAATGGAGTGGAAGGAATGGATGTGGTCAAGCTTCTGAACAAAGCTATCAAAAAGCGAGGGGTAAGTTTTGTACGTGGTTCTCACAGCATGCATCTGATTAAGCCATTTATTGTTTCACACCAATAATAATGTCTTAATGTGTGCTGTACAGTGAATCTAATAGGATATTGGTATCATTTCCAGGATTATGATGCAGATATCATGGCGGTGGTCAATGATACTGTGGGAACTATGATGACCTGTGGCTTTGATGATCAGCGCTGTGAAGTAGGAATCATCATTGGTAAGAGAACACTGTATACACTCGTCAGATATGAAATGTTTTACAGCCTTGGGGAGGCTTTTTGTTTAAAGCAATGCTAAAACGGATCCTGTTGACTATTTTTTTTAAACTATTAGTGGTAACTTAGACTTATGTTGCTGTACTCCCTTAGGTACAGGCACTAATGCATGCTACATGGAGGAACTGAGACACATTGACCTGGTGGAAGGAGACGAGGGCAGGATGTGTATCAATACAGAGTGGGGAGCTTTTGGAGACGATGGCATGTTAGAGGACATCCGCACTGAGTTCGACAGAGAGATTGACCGTGGATCTCTTAACCCTGGCAAACAGCTGTAAGCCAAAGACAAACTTGATTATGAATTTATAGCTGAAAGTGAGAGTGTAAGAGAGCAACTGTAGTTGAGAAAAAGACCCGGTAGAGGGTTATTTTAAGCAAATCTGATATTTTTGACCTCAGGTTTGAAAAGATGGTGAGTGGTATGTACATGGGGGAGCTGGTCAGGCTCATCCTGGTGAAGATGGCCAAAGAGGGACTGCTGTTCGAGGGCCGCATCACTCCTGAGCTGCTGACGAAAGGCAAATTTGAAACAAAGCATATTTCAGCCATTGAGAAGTAAGCAATCTTTTTTTTACCACCAGTTCTCTTATACAGTAAAAAGGCTCAGTTCAGTCCTAAATTTACTATTATTTAAATTAATGACAGATTCATTTACATATACATATAAGCATTTTTGTTTATATATTTTTCCAGGACTAAAGAGGGTCTGACCAAAGCCAAGGAAATTCTGACCCGCCTGGGCGTGGAGCCATCAGCGGATGACTGCATCGCAGTGCAGCACGTGTGTGCCATTGTCTCTTTCCGCTCTGCCAACCTCATCGCTGCTACCCTGGGTGCTATCCTCAATCGGCTGAAGGACAACAAAAACGTACCTCGCCTCCGTACCACCGTGGGCATTGATGGATCCCTTTACAAGATGCATCCACAGTAATTATTTGCTTTCTTTTATTACTTTTATTACAAATGTTCTTTTTACCTTTGTTCAAATATTTTTGTCACGTCATATCTTACTGTTAACTAATAATTCCTTATTACTGAGTAATCTGTCTGAAGGTTAATAAAGGAATAACAAGCCTGTAGCTTAGATTTCCCTTTTTATAACTAATATAGGAATGGTTTGTAGTTGCCAGCCTTTCTAGACGGGTGTCTCCTCCGTACTAGGAATTGTATCATGTGTCCAGCATGCTTGGCAAGACTGCTAATTGAGCTCTAGAAACAAGTCTGAGATACTTTAATCATGTGATTCACGCAGAGTCTCTAGTGACTAGGTATAGCTTTCTGCTGCGCTCATATTTTGGCCACAATGGCTAGTTTTATTTATACTCAACATGCAGGCTTCTGCTAGAGCAGCTGTCCGTTTGTTTGTTTATGTTACTATGAAGAAGTCCCACTCTCCCACCATTTGTCACACCCGGCCAGTTCAGTTAGTTTATTTAAAAGTGGTATACTGGATTGTTATTTGAATCAGAAGCCTATAATATTGTTATGGTTGGCCCATATTGCTTTATACTGGTATTTTAATCTTTGCATTACTTTCCTGCAGAAATCTTTGAGAGCTAGACCATTAGACAGGCTTTAGACAGGATGTTGGAAAGATTCATTATTGAGAAAAGATTATAATAAACAGGCTTACAAAAAGTGTTTGTATTGGCCTTCTTTCCCACTGTGATATTCTGTTCAATAAGTGCAGCACTCATAATGCCTCTCCATCTCCCTCCCCCTATGTCTCTCTCAGGTATTCTCGACGGCTGCACAAGACCGTCCGCCGTCTGGTACCAGAATGTGATGTGCGCTTCCTGCTCTCAGAGAGTGGGAGTGGCAAAGGTGCTGCCTTGGTGACAGCCTGGGCTTCTCGATTGGCTGATCAGACCCGTCAAATCGCAGAGATCCTGGCTGAGTTCCGCCTCACCCAGGACCAGCTGCTGGAGGTGAAGAAGAGAATGCTCACAGAGATCCAGACTGGCTTGAGCAAGAAGACTCAGGACAAGGCTACTGTCAAAATGCTGCCCACCTATGTCCGCAGCACTCCAGATGGAACAGGTACCAGAGATGCAGTTTTGCAATACATTTGTTTGTAGACACACCCTAGAAAACACAGGAACATATTATTCAATAGTCTGCTGTAGCAATTTTTTGCACAAACCTCTATTAAGCATACACTCTTATACATAAGCCTAATTGACCATTAAATCAGAAGTGCCCAGTCCTGGTGGTGAAGATTTACCACCCTGGAGAGATTAGATTTCAAACTGACACATGACTGTGATAATCAGATTGACTCTTGAGGGCCTTCATTAACTGGCTCAGGTGTATTAGATTAAGGTTGGGGCTGAGCTTTGCTGAGTGATAGATCACCAATTCCAGGATTTAGCATCACCGCAGTAAATTCACCTTAAGCTTAATTGTCTAACGAAAAACACCCTTTTACAGCTGAAGGACAATGACGCTCAACTTGATTAGGATACCTCCATCAGGGTGACACATATTTATTTCTGTCTCAAAAATTATTTGGGAATCACTCCATTTAATATAAATATACAGTCACTTGTCCCAGTAATAAAGAAACACCTGTTCAGTCCCTGCACACAGCAGCCTATTTAATGCTCTTTATCCCTGCTGCATTGCAGCGCACTATAATCCTGGCTTACTCGATACAGGGACGTGGCATTGTACAGTATTTTAGGAGACTGAAGCCTCTTGCCTGATGCTGATTAAGGTCGAAGGGTTTCTGAAACGCAGCCCGGCGAGCACACTAAGACTAATGCTAACAGAGCTTCAGCTTGCTGCAGTTATTGGTGTGGTCAGGCAGCGTCACAGCCAGATGGACTGTGGGTTAGATCAGGTAGTGGGAATCATGAGAGCCATATCAGTCTCCCTATTTTACGAGAGACGTTTTGATGTAATATAACTAGAATTTAGAGATTTCTAGTATCATTGTTTCTTTTTTTCAACAATAATACAAACATATGAAGTATACATTTTTAGATATATTCATTTACAGCTTTTATTAATACAATTTGTGTTTATCTCTTACAGAAAATGGTGACTTCCTGGCCTTGGATCTTGGAGGCACAAACTTTAGAGTGCTCTTAGTGAAGATTCGCAGTGGTAAAAGAAGGACTGTGGAGATGCATAACAAAATCTATGCCATTCCCATAGAGGTGATGCAGGGAACAGGAGAAGAGGTGGGTAGATCATTCTGTATTTATTCTTAGAAATTGCAGTAATAAGAAACTAAAACACAAATTTAATGCAAATGTTTAGTAAATGATTTAACATAGTCCTTTCTGACCTCCTGCAGCTCTTTGATCACATTGTTGCCTGCATATCGGACTTCCTGGATTACATGGGCATGAAGAACGCCCGACTGCCTTTGGGCTTCACCTTCTCCTTCCCTTGCAGACAGACCAGCCTAGACGCTGTGAGTTTTTTCCTTTTTTTACAGCAACATAGTCATATTTGTTCAGATCATTTGTTCTGACTCAGACCAAACACCTTTTTTGAGTGTATATTGTAATGTTTATGTAATGCCTCTGGCCTGCTTTTTTCACTGATCTTCTAGCAGTATTGTTTATTTATAGTCTTTGATCATTTATTTCCTCACAGTTAGTGTTGCTTATGAGTGTTTTTAGTAGTGCCTGGATATATGTTAGTACATGTTAACTAGTTGTGTAAATGCATTTATGAAATCCTGAGCTTTTCTGAGTTTTTGTGCTATTTTTTTATCCCGCAGGGCATTCTTGTAAACTGGACAAAGGGCTTCAAGGCCACAGACTGTGAAGGAGAGGATGTGGTAAATCTCTTGAGGGAGGGGATTAAAAGGAGAGAGGTAAGAAACAGTAGTTTCAGACATGACTTATATTTGGACAAGCATTGGTTTTGGAGAAACCAGCACTTTAAGTGCTGGTTTGTGTTTTATAAAGTATCAATTAAGTTATTACCCTCACAATGTCTCTGTCATGCATTTGTACACACAGGAGTTTGACCTAGATGTAGTAGCAGTGGTTAATGACACAGTGGGAACCATGATGACTTGTGCATATGAGGAGCCAACATGTGAAGTCGGCCTTATTGCAGGTAACTTACATTACACACACACACAACATTTAGGTTTTTACATTTTATATTTGATATCTACCAACATCAATGTCCTCTTTTATTTTTTTTATGAAGTTTTCTCTTGAATGCCAATCTCAAATTACATTGTAATCATTACAATTCATATTAACAAAAGACATCATCTTATGTTCTTCAAATTTGTTTTTGCAGGAACGGGCAGCAATGCATGCTACATGGAGGAGATGAAGAACATTGAGACAGTGGATGGAGACCAGGGCAGAATGTGTGTGAACATGGAATGGGGTGCTTTTGGAGACAATGGCTGTTTGGATGATATCAGGACCCAGTATGACAGAGCTGTGGATGACCTCTCCCTCAACCCTGGCAAACAGAGGTGCCTTTTAAAGAATACACAGAACATAAAATACCTCATATAGTTTGGACAGGTTTGCTAGCTGTCACAGCTTTGTTGTGATGCATGTGATTTTGTCTGGATCTCCAATTTTACATTAACAAATAAAAGGCTTTTGAATTAGCTATTGTAAATTGATGTACCTTACCTACACCATCTAAAAATACAAAGAGCACATTTGACAGTTAGGCTTATAGCTAAATAATTGGTTTGTAGTTGTGAATATTAAACTTCACTTAGCTACTTTAATCACATTTCAATTTATTTCCAACATTATAGATGTATGTGTTCTGTTTTAACAATGCATGTTATTTAGAGTATTTAAAGTGAATTTAACTCTGCTACTTTACAATGACTTTTGTTAATCAATATCTAGTTAATTAAATAATTTATTAACATCATGCCCACCTTGTCTTGTTTTTCAGGTATGAGAAGATGTGCAGTGGAATGTACCTGGGTGAGATTGTGCGGAACATCCTTATTGATTTAACAAAGCGTGGCTTCCTCTTCAGAGGGCAGATTTCTGAAACTCTGAAAACAAGGGGCATCTTCGAAACTAAATTCCTGTCCCAGATTGAGAGGTATTGTGTAATAAACTTTCTCTCAGGTTTATTGTGTGTAAAGCATTTTCAGTTATGTTTTTTTAACTTATGTTGTTTTACTCCATCTAGTGACCGTCTGGCTCTACTGCAAGTGAGGTCCATTCTGCAGCACTTGGGTCTGGACAGCACGTGTGATGACAGTATTATAGTAAAGGAGGTGTGTGGGGCAGTGTCCCGCCGAGCTGCGCAGATCTGTGGAGCAGGAATGGCTGCTGTTGTGGACAAGATCCGGGAGAATAGGGGACTGGACCATCTGGACATCACTGTTGGCGTGGACGGCACGCTCTACAAACTCCATCCACAGTGAGTTCTCAGATCCTTGTATTTGATTGAAGGTGTGTTATTTATTTTATTTCCCCAGTGGAAGAAAATGGGCATATTTTAATCCTTTAAAAAAAGGCAAACGTAATTTTGTAGGTGTAAAACGTGACTTTACACCTACTGTTTTAAGTGAAATCAGACAAAGTCAGATAATTTAGGTAATTTTATGTATTCAAATATAGCTTAGTTTATAGTTTTATCAGCTTATTTGGGAGGGTAAACTCTATGTGAACACCAATGGCAAGAGTGCAAGAGTTCTCAACAATTGTGCAGATGTCATATTTTTCCTGTCTAAAAAAAATTGGTGGTCATGTGAATTAATCTCACTTTAATTATTTACTAAAGGGGTTGGGTAAATGTGACTTACTTAAATATTTTTACATTAACAGAAAGTCTCCTTTTCTATCTGTTTTTTTTTAATAGTTTCTCCCGGATAATGCACCAGACCGTCAAGGAACTCGCTCCAAAGTGCGATGTGAACTTCCTGCTGTCTGAAGATGGAAGCGGGAAGGGTGCTGCCTTGATCACGGCCGTGGGATGCCGCCTGCGTGAGCAAGAGCAAAAAAGCTGAAGCCTCCTGGGACCAGCCATTTAGCGCCCTTTCACTCTAACCAAGAGCAGAGAACTTTCCCACTTGCAGCCGTGACAGAAGTTCTCCACCTAATGTCCAGCACCTTTACCTGCCCATGCTTCAGTTCCAGAGCGTGGGATCCTCCAAACTTCGTATTTCACTCCATTTGAACTAATGTAACTGTCAGCCTTTCACCGTGTCTGAATTTAGTGTCCATGTCTAAGTGTATTTGTGTGTATGTATCACAGATGGGCTATCCCTTATTACTAAGTCTATACTGAGATGTTGTAACTGCTGTAAACATTTTATGGATGTATATTATTAGCAAAAGGGAAGAAATTTCAAGGCAAAGCGACAAGACCAACTATATATACATATAAGAGTATATTATTTATTTTATTTTTGTATTTGAAGGGTATATTGAGAGAAGAGTGTAAGAGGAATGATGTGTGATAACTTAAGAGAGAAAGAAGGTTACAAGTTTCTTTTTTTAGTCTGTGTTTATGCCATATGCTCATTTTCAAACTGTTGCATCTTGGCATTTCTCTGATAACAGAAAGGTTTATTATATGAATGTTGGGAGACAAGCTGGCTTCTGTGACCACGCCCACTTCCCTCTGAGGCTGAGGAAGAGGATACAGTACAATTCCATTCTCTAGTCAAGGCTGCCTCCCAGGGAACTGTTTCCACACACCCTGTAACCTCAGCTCCTGAAGACCCAACAAACAAAAGATTCAACAGGAAAAGAGACTTGCCTTTGTTATCCAGATCCTCTGAAACACAGCCTGCTCCTGCGGTTCCCGGAAACCCGAGCGGTTGCAGCGTACTAGACCATAACATTTTGCTTTCGTGAAAGTAGGTGAGAATTGTCAGCATTTGCTGTGTGCTGTGTATAAATGCAGATAGGCCATTGATTCCCCCAACCCCACCCCCACAAATAATGGTGCAAATATCTAGTAAATGTCCTTGTGTGTACTCTGGCTGAGTGTTTGTGTGTGATCCTGTATAGTTACTATGAGTGAATCTGTGCAGTGGCTCTGAGATGGTATGATGAATGCATGCCTTATTTGGAAAAACAGAGGTTTAGTATCCACTCATTTTGTACAATTATATAGGTGCACCATATTTAGATGTTCTTTAAACGAAAAATGATTAAACTATTTTGAAGAGCTATGGCTAAGTTTATGTCTCCTATAATTTCCTGCAAAATAATACAATATTAGAAATTTAGCACATTATTCCTGTCTATTCTAAAATATTGCATTTACACTTTAATATTCACGAGATCACTAAATCAAATATTCAGAGGATTGTCCTACCAGACACTGGATTCCAGTAGGAAATTAGACCCAACATTAGACGGATGTTACATTTTAGTTGAAAATAAAAATATGAAAGAAAAGCTCTAATTTTAGACAGACAAAACTAACAAAATATTAACGTCAAATTGACCTGTCATTAAACGTTGTCTTGACTTTTGTTACATAACATTACAAACTACATTCAACCAGATAACGTCTATCAAAGTTTTTGGCCAGTGAGGAAATAAATGCAATTATTTTGGTAAAAAATAAACTAAATAATAAAATAATACTAAATGAATGCAAATAAATAAACAAGAATGAGTGTTACAACATTAAGGCATTATCGGTAGAGATTTTATTTTTCAGATCAACAAATAAGACAATGTCCATTCACCACTAATCAGGAAAGGATCATTCATTTGAGCTTGCGTGGTGTGACCCCAAAGAACATAAAAATCTTCTTACTGAACCCTTTTTATTAAATCCTCAGAGCAGTGCTTGTTTTGCCTGTAATCTGGATTGTTCTCACACACTCTGAAATCTAATCAGTTATGCAGTAACACGGTTAACTGTAACTTACAATTAAATCACTTTCACAAAACGCAACTGGATTTACATGCACACACACAGTAGATTTAATATATACAGTAACTGTAATGAGTATAGGTCACTCTTCCACACTTACATTAGTGGCTTATTATTGTGTTGCAGTTGTTTTAAAACCTCTTATCTTTTAGATTGTCCATTTTAGGTGAAGAAAAACGCTTTGAATGATAAATGAGGGAAAAGTGGAGTTAAGAGATTTGGTTCTGAAAACTATAGACAGTTTTTGTTCCATAATCCCCCATTCTGAAAATAAACAACACGGCCAGCTCAAACTGGTCAAGCTGGTTAAGCTTGTTGATCAGCTTGATCGTGCTATTTGACCAGCACAAACAGCATCATATTTGTCAGAAGTACCAGAAAGATCAGCGTCATCAAGCTAATTAACAAGCATTGACCCAACCGACAATTTTTGGTTTGTAGAACACTTTCTAAAAGTTAGAGGTAATGTTCTTAGAATCTTCAATCTGTCAAGTTTTCTGGACGTTTATAGAACTTTTTATTTAATGATTTTAAACGCTCTGGTGACATTGCTGCAACATTACTTGTGTCAATAATATCATTTTTTTTGTTTTGGGAATTTTACTTTCAACTTTTACATAATGTTAGTATTCGCAGGCTGAGAATGTTATGTGAGAAACGTTCTAATAACATTGTGATGCAAGCCATTATTATGCCACACGTTTTGAGAGCGTTCCTGGGTCATTATATCTGTAACATTACCGAGTTAAACTTCTTGGAGCCTTTTCAAAACACTGCTAAACTTTAGTCAACCAGCATGACCAACAACATCTTTACTACCACTGACTCTTATTAGATGCTTATAGTAACATGACAACTCCAGACACTTAAATTATATGTAAAAAAAAAAAATAGAATATTACCTAAAAACACCTGGCAACCAATTTAATACTTACAAACTGTAGTGCACATACAGTTACAGTAGGCTTTGGCCTTCATTAATAGTTTACATAGAGTATATGGTACAATGTATGGGCCTGTATGGGTAGACCAACTGGGACACAGAAAGCTTAAAAAATTAGAGACCACCTAAAAATATTGAGTTTCTTTGATTTTACCAAATTGAAAACCTCTGGAATATAATCAAGAGGAAGATGGATGATCACAAACCATCAAACCAAGCTGAACTGCTTGACTTTTGGAACCGGGAGTGGCATAAAGTTATCCAAAAGCAGTGTGTAAGACTGGTGGAGGAGAACATGCCAAGATGTATGAAAACTGTGATTTAAATCCAGGGTTATTCCACCAAATATTGATTTCTGAACTCTTAAAACTTTATGAATATGAACTTGTTTCCTTTGCATTATTTGAGGTCTGAAAGATCTGCATCAGGGTCCGGTAAAACATGGACCCAATCAGGCTTGTTCACTCCACATGGGTTCTAGGTTGATTCTATGTGAGTTTAAGGTGAGCTGTAACAATTGGGCCCATTTTAAAAGTAACAACACATGTCCAAACCCACGTATCATAGCCCTCACCCACCTGGAACCCCCCGGGGACATGCTTTTCATTTTAGCAGGGGCACAGATTTGAAAGCCTTGCTATAAAAAGAGAGACTGTGAAGAGGTGTTTGACCTATGTTGTTGTCTCAAGTCTTAAATCATCAGCAGTTGTTTTTCTTTGATAATGAAAGCTGCCACACAACATTCAGGCAGTATTTACAGCGGAGGCTGTCCATATATTCCACATTATGATTATAGTGATCAATAAAACCATGTGGGAACACGTAGAGTATCCAACCAATTCCAAGGGCAGCGATGGTGGTGCTTCTGTCATGGGGGTATGCTTCTATTCCGGAGAACAGTCTGATGAACAGTCTGATGAACAGTCCTCGTAAACCGAACAGGAGAAGAACAACATGAGCAGTGTTGGCTCACTGGTTAGAGCACCAGGCCATCGATAACAAAGGTATATGTTCAATACCCACAACCTTGTACCTGCAAGCCTCACTGATACTCAGGCGCTGCAGTGAGAGCTGCCCACCGCTCTGGACAAGTTTGATCACTGTATGTCACTGTGTATGTGTGTTCACTGGTGTGTACGTGTGTGTTCACCACACAGATGGGTTAAAGGTGAAGGCCACGTTCCATCCGTGCTCAGCACAAGCATGGTCACTATCGAGTCTCGCATGTGAGACTCCACTGTGAGGTATCTGGTGGGGGGGTGGATGGGGTTTCAGGCCTCAGGAGAGCTTAGGAAAGCTCGTCTATCTCTCTGAGCTTTTGAGTCTTCAGCAGTCCTAGAATTTGATTAGTTTGGACGCAGTCTCCACTGGCGTGTTTGCATGATTGCGGGACATCATGCTGGAGTTTTCAGTGCGATAGCTGCGGGTGGTCCTGAAGGTTCTCATGCGCTGCAGCTCCATGTTGTCCCCCTCAGTGACTTTGATGAACGGACACCAGCGGAACGCTTGTCGGAAGCCCGACCGGAATCTGGGGAGATGCAGCAAATACCTATTCAGCATATTGCAAATATTGAACACCCAAATTACACACTCACTTTGGAAAAAAATCTAATATGAGAAATATCAGGGTTTTTGTACATTTTCTTCCTGACATTACACCCCTAAATCTTGAGGATTTCTATTCATACCTTCTATTCATTACATAAAAAGCTTTTATGATTAATAAGAAACATTACTAAAAAGCATAGAAAAGTATAGAAAAGCATACAAAAATATATACCTAAAAACCTATAGAAAAATAGTCAAGTAAATCTAAAACTGTCAAAAAAAATAATGAATAAAATCATAAAATTGGCTCTGTCCTGAACATCATTTTAAAATCAATATCATTTTAAAATCTGCATCCAATTAACCGTTTTTTTATGTTTGTCTAGATTTTAGGTCTATTTTCAAACATGCAGAATGTGGGTTGATTCCTGTTACTGATCTGGAATTATTAAGTGGAGTAGAGAGTGAACAGGCAGCTTCTCCAAGTGTCCTGTAGGAAATTCAAAGCCTTCAAATTTTCAGAATGTAAAAATCATAAAAAAAAGGGTTTTGTATCACCTACACCTATATCATGTATACAACTCAAGGCATGTTAATAGGTTAAAGAATGTGGACATTACAGAAGTGTATCTCTTAAATGCTGTAGAGCCCTCTCTGTACATGGACACCATTAGTCTTTTACATATTTTATTTTATCTCGCTAGAAAGTGTATCCTGTTATTATTGTCAAAAACAGACATTCCTTCCAAAATATGTGGTTGAAACAGATTGTCAAATGGTTGCCTATGGAAAAATTAACCTATGAGTTGCATCCAAACTCATAGGTTCACCAGAATTTGGTACCCTCTACAATTGTATCTGCAAAAGGCCAACTAAAATTCCTTCTACATGCTTATCTCTGTATGCTATTACTGTATGTCACTTTATTTAACTTTATTGTATTGTCTATTATACAGTTACCCCGGACTCTACAATTTTATATTGTTATAAAATCCAATAAAAAGATGATTAAAAAAAAAAAGAATGTGGACTTCCTTTTGATGTATTCACCTAATATGAAATGTAATTCCAGTGTCTTAAAGGAGTATATTTTTATTCACAATGCCCTATTTATTATAAATGTATTTATTCTGATGTTAATTCTATTGATTTAATGGCAGCGCAAAACTATATTTCCCAGCAAAACAACTTTCTTATATTATCTATAAGTTAATGCATTTATCAGTTTCTTTAAGCTTTTTAATCAGTTTCTTAACGTAGTTTATAATATTTTCACCCTCCTATATTAATTGACTTTTGACAGAATACAGGTCTATCTCCAGAGTGTGACTTAAGCTGATTTATTATAACCAAGTCAAAATAAAATATGAGTTAGGAATTTTAATAGCTTTCTAAGACTGGACTACCTTCACTGAACTTATTTCCGTGATTCAGATGAGATTTATACTATAATGTAAAGTTTAGTTCTTATTAATAAAGGCTGTAGGTTACAAATACTGGATAGCTGTTAAATCTTATTATTGTGCTTTATTGATTTTTTTATTTGATCAGTAAATGATAAGTTCCTTAAGCTAACTTAATACTGTACAATTTAAGTCTGTTAAAATGTTTACAGTTTTCTGTCTTTTCAATATATATTTGTAACGTTATGAATTAGGATTGTTTTTGGGTGGTATTATTAACTACCCTCTTAAACCAGTGCAAATAAAACCAATTCTCTTAAACCCGTGCTAACAGTTATTATATTATATATAAAATTAATACATCAATGATACCCTTCTTTCCCTCACTGCCCTCATCTGATAGAGAAACCCTTACCTTTGGTTGAGACAGCAGTATATGATGGGGTTATACATGGTGGAACTCATAGCCAGCCAGAAGATGGCCAGGTAGACCTGCTGGATGTAATGCTGGTTGTATATGTCCCTCTTGAAGCTGACCAGTATGAAGTAGATGTGATAGGGCAGCCAGCATATGGCAAACGTCGTCACCACAACTATCATCATCTTCACCACCTTTAAAACAAACAATACAGGATTAGAACTCCTCGTTACATGAATCAGTTCAGACAGCCGTTAATCAGGTTTAATTATCGGAACATTGATGAGTTCATTGTCTCCTGTATACTGCCCTGAAATCTCATTCCAATTCAATAATCAATCTGATTTCCTAAATATTTTGGGCCAGTTTCTCTAAAAGAGATTAGGCCTATTAGGCTTAGTCCTTAGTCAATATCAAAATATTACCCTAGTAAGATCACAGTCTAAATCAAATGCTTACAAACATGATATTTGCAGATTCTTAATAAGCCTTTAATTCATTGAGCTAAAAAAGGTCTTAGCAGCACTATTTTCCGGTTTATTTATTACTTGATTTAAGCTTGCAGACACAGCACTTTAGGTTTAGGAAACTGTTGGAAAAAAGGGCATTAAATAACCCCAATTTTGCATTAGAAACTATTTCCAGCGTACAAACAGTTTAATTTCTGTTTGTAAAAATTGTTCATGGTTCATTTAAATATAGTTTAAAGGCTGCTAATTTAATATTGGTGTGGTGTTGTTGCTTTTGCTATTTGTACTATTATGAAAATGGACTTAATTTTTTATCTGAGTTTTAAGAAAAATCTTAGAAAGTCTTACATTTAGATTGCCCATACCTGCAGCCTAGAGCAAATGTTCACAAGAGCACATTTTCTAATACACTGGGACCTAAAGTGACATTTCTTAAGAAAATGAAAATTCTATAAGGAACTTCCTGATAAAAATAATTATATATATATATATATATATATATATATATATATATATATATATATATATATATATATATATATATATATATATATATATATGGCTGACCTTGCGCTTTGCTTGTATCTGGTTCTGATAGTGGTCTGAAGCTTCACCAGGGATTTTACTACCCCAAAGACGCTGACCGACCAGACTGTAGGTCACCAGCATCACCAGCAGGGGGAGCAAGTAGATCAGGATAATCAGAGCGAACTGATACCTGCAGAATAAAATCATAGATTAGTCATATTCATATTTTTACATCAAGCAATACACTCCAATATATATCTCAGTATATATATATATCAGTATATGAAACTAATACATTCATAAGAGCAATATAAATAAACAGCAGCCAGCATTTTTTACACATTATGTCCCTGTATGGCCTCCTGAATTGAATGTGGATGTGATTCCTAAAAGATACACTAGTCTGTACACATGGACAATTCTAGCCAGATGCCATGGGTCACAATCACTACAGCTTTCAGACCTCAGTTAATGCAAAGAAAACAAGTTCTTATTAATAAAGTTTTAAGAGTTCAGAAATCAATATTTGGTGGAAGAACCCTGTTTTTTAATCACAGTTTTCATGCATCTTGGCATGTTCTCATTCACCAGTCTTACACACTGCTTTTGGATAAATTTATGCCACTCCTGGTGCAAAAATTCAAGCAAGTTTAGCTTGGTTTGATGGCTTGTGATCATCCATCTTCCTTTTGATTATATTCCAGTGGTTTTCAATTCGGTAAAAGCAAAGAAAATCATCATTTTTAAGGGGTCTCTTAATTTTTTCCAGCACGGTATATATATACCCTCTCCTGAGGTACATATATAACAGTAACACATCATGATTTATTTTAAATGTAGTTGTCCCATGACTTTGGGGGTATCAGCATAGTACATCAATCAATCAAGATTATCAGAAGAAATGTTGTCCATTTAAACCCTGAGCTTAAACTTAAATTTTATGTTGATAGTCTTTAATATCCGATGCATCAAACAAATCTGACACATTTCCAAACTGCACTAAAAGAAAAAAATAAGTGATCCATACATTCATTACTCTTAACAGTCCATCATGGTTAATAATCAGTTATGTAAATAATACAGGAAGGAGTTATGTATCTTTCTTACGAGAGATGGTGCTTCCCTCCGTAGTCGTCAGGCCATTCCACCATGCAGACCGTGCGGTGGGAGTAGACTTTAGTGCTGGAGTAGAAACACTGAGGGAAGGCCAGGGAGAAAGCCACAGCCCAGATCACACCAATCACGATTTTGGTTGTAGTGGAGGAAAGTCGTGACTTCAGAGGGTGGATAATGGCCATGTATCTATAAAGGTAAATAAAAACATTGTCATTGTCATTTGAAAAGCTTTTAATATTTTTTATTAAAATTGAACAACTAAGAACTTGAAAACTTGTACAATATGGACAATGTTAATTCCTATGTTTCATAATATTACAATTACCTTTACAGTGAATAAAGATTTTATGATGAACAGGCAATAGAAGGGAAGCAATGAGGGATTGAAGGGTGTGATTGGAGATAACCACACCTTCACACTTTTATTCTTAATTGTTTTCTACATGTATATATACAGTTATTATTTTTACTGAGTGAAGTGCTGAGAACCTCTCCTCAGATAGCCAGTGCATGCCTGTTCTACACGGTGTAAAGTCGCACACAGGCCAGAGGATCTTTCCATCCACTCTTTTCCTCTGTTTCACCTTCTCACAGATTTAGGACACTTAAGGATTGTTTAAAACACAAGGACTGTCTGCTGTGTTCATGAAGGACACAGAGCTGAACAACACCATGATAAGAACCTGTTGCTCAGACAGGCTGGAGCGGATCACGTCATTGGAACTGGACAACATGCTGTTAACTGGACTCTGCTGAGATAATCATATTCATAAATTCTGTCCAATCACATGTCATTTGCGTAAATATACAACTGCTTGAATGAAGTCTGAATGGTCCTCTCTCTCCCTCGACTGGCTTTCTTTCTTTCTCTCTCTCTCTCTCTCTCTCTCTGGGTTGTGAATGTGATGATGTATCGAGATTTTATTACTCTATGTGTTGACTCGTTGACGTATTTTACTCTTTTTTAATATACATCTATTATTTTTGTTCCTTTTATTTATATGTGTAATGCTGAAACATTTTTTTCCAGTAAACTTTATATATATTTTAAATTCTAATCTCTGACTCACTGGTCATCTTTTTATGTTCTGGGATTTCTCACATCCGAGTTTTATCTAAGTCATGCTGTGATAAATTACCCTACAGGATAAAAACAGAACTCATCCAGAATCCAGACAAAAACTGAGTTATAGAGAACTAATAAAAACCACAGACTACAAAAACATTTAAATTCAGGAAGAAGTAAATTCAGGAGTGGTGGTGCACTGTTCTACTGTTCACGTATGGCCTTTCCTGGATTCTCACACAAGTTTCACCAATATTTTTCAAATTTAACATTTAAATCTATTATGTCATTAAAATCTGAAAAAAGTGAATTGATGGAGAAAAATTGATTGCCCAAACTTGGTCAAAATACAAGTATTATATTATATAATAACATATGTAGATTCTGTACAAGAAATGAGTGCTAAATTTCCTAATAAGAACATCTCTTCAGCTGTTAAAATATGGATTGAATTGATCATGCTTTTGGCACATATCACTAGCAGATCTCATCTCATTGTCTGTAACAGCTTCTGCAGATGGTTAATGATATTGACTACCTTAAGAGGTACAGGTAAAGGTAAAGGTTTTATCAAGCACCCTCTTTTTTTTGCAATGAAAAAAGTGGGTAAAACTTCCTTCAAAATAATTGAAAGACTATTATCAAAAAAGATGCAAATAAAAAGGCAATCTCGCTTAAAATCATACAATAATTACTTTTTGAATCATAATCTTCATCTTTTGCTTTCTCTGCTATTTACAGTAACAGATACAGTATTTTGACCAGGGGTGCCCGGAATGTGTCACTGTATATATACACTGTATATCTATTGTGTTCAGTACTGTATTGATGTTAATGTAAGTTGCTAAGCATCTAATATTTCCACTCACTTTTACAGCTGTGTGCGCATGCCGTGACAATAAAAGTGACTTGATTTATTAGTTGTCGTCTCAAAATCAGGGGAAATGTTATGCCTGCTGCTCAAGGCCTCTGCAAACAATGAAGCAGTTGTCAGAAAGTTAATAGAAATTACGCGAGCTGTCTTCTGATATCGTGACGGTTAAAATAATGAATAGTTAATAGCTGTGTGATCTGTTTAAAATAACAAAGACCTGTTTGGGTACAGAAAACTTCCTGACCACCTAACCTTAATAAAAACATACATTACACCTCAAACCACAGTGCATTTTCTTTTTTGCAGAAAAAAGTTTAGTACCACTTTAAAATAAGACTACCTTTATAAAGGGTTTATAAATGGTTTACAATACATTTATTAACGGTTACTAATTAGGTTGTAAATACCTTAACAATCATTAATAATCAGTTATAACACATACGTAGAAAGAGCAACAATATAGATGGCTGTGGGTTCACTATTTGGCAAACAACAGGTCACTGTTGCCCTTTCTACATACGTGTTATTAATTATATTTAAGGCATTTACAACCTAATTAGTTAAAAAAAGTAATTGTAAACCATTTATAAACCTTTTTTTAAGGTAGTCTTATTTTAAAGTGGTACCAAAAGTTTTGTCCTATTGGCTAATCTTGATTTAAAAACATTCCAAACAATTTGGTTGTCACGTTCTCATCCTGTTCTGTGTCTCTCCTGTCTGTCTCTGTGTTTTTTCTGCCCTCCTGTTTGTTAATTTACATTTACATTTTCTCACTTTGTTTATTTGTTGCTCCGCCCCCCTCATTACTTGTCTTAAAACTAGTTTATATTCATAAAGGTTTAAGAGTCCAGAAATCAATATTTGGTGGCATAACCCTGTTTTTGTGATCACAGTTTTCATGCATCTTGGCATGTTCTCCTCCACCAGTCTTACACACTGCTTTTGGATAACTTTATACCTCTCCTGGTGCAAAAATTCAAGCAGTTCAGCTTGTTATCAGGCTTGTTATCGTCCATCTTCCTCTTGATTATATTCCAGAGGTTTTCAATTTGGTAAAATCAAAGAAACTCATCTTTTTTTTTCCAGAACTGTATATTGGATATCAATTTTGGATATATCGGTCAGCCCTATATGACCTTCACACTAACCACAGGTTCTTTATGGTGCATTTTCACTGCATGCTAGCTAACTTCCCCCAATAGACTCTAATTTACAACACTCAATATTTGGTCATTGTTGCTTTTGTTGTTTCTTTTGTCACTACCAGAACTACCTCTGAAATGTATCTGGTGATGTCACAACCTTCATTTTAATATCAAAGTACAAAGTACAGTAACAGTAGAGACTGCTGAATGGATTGTGTTTCCTTTTTGTTTGGTTTGTGTCTGCACATCACTGCATAGAGTCACAATTCTCTCGGGCCAATCAAAGCTCTGCAAAGTTTACATGTCACATTCAGGTACCAGGTACTAATCATGCCTAATGGAAAAGCAAAAAAGCCAAGGGCATTAGAGTCAAATCGAGTATTGTAGGTACCATGAAGCACAAAAACACAATTAGACACTCACACATCTCTTATTACAAGCATGATTCTTTATGTAACCAAAAGTGATTATTATATGGCATCATTCAAAGAATAATTTGAAGCAGCGTGATTATTATAAGAGGTTATTTTATTAACACACTAATTACAACTTAGTAACAACTTTTAAAGTCTATTTACACAATTTTATTCAGCTCATTCATGAATACAGCAGTAGTGTTTTTTTTATTTTGTATCTGAGATCCATGAGATTTTTCCTTTACCTGACATGCCACAGTACTTTAATAGCTGATGTCTTTAATTGAATGAGCCCATTTGAAGCACTATGATAATACGGAAAAAATAGACCAGTGGGCCGAGCATGAGTTCATGAATCAGAGTTGTTTATCACCTGATAAGCTACAGCACTTGAATAGAGGATTTATGTAATTTGATTAGCCTATTCAAAGCGTTTCATTTTCACTAATGTAGAAACAATGCACCAGTGGCTCCAGCATGAGCTGAATATTTATTTATTTGATGGATCTGCACCGCACCTGTACAGCTCAACACTGCAGCCAAATCAATCCATGCAAGAGACTGATTTTAAACTACACAGAGGAGAGCCATTCATTTGCTGGTAATCTGCAGTAAAGAGACTTTTATGACTTAGCTTATTTGGGATTAATGCACCAATATACATCTTAACAATAATCAATAGTTTCTTATGGCCTTATTTGTTGGAACCAAATAAAATAAGAATCTACTTCACTCAGTTATCTGATATAATGGACTATTATGTCTTTTAATTTTGTGAACCCACAAAATTTCAATTTGCCCATTTACCAAGATTTTACCGGTCAGCATCGATAGTAATAAAAAAAGCCTCATTTACCATGGAAGCCAAATGGCTTTTGTAATTGAATGTCCATATTTACATTATTTCTTGATGCTCATTTAGACACCATGCACATTTTCTAAGCATGAAAACTGAAATTGGAGCTTAAATTGTTTATTTATATTCAAATTTATTTTATAATTCATAGGATGTAACTATATGACATGCTATTGAACCTGAATAGATGAATGTTGTAGCTGAATGAATCACACATGAGTGAATCTTGAATGTTGCACTGGGAAGAAAGGGAGGGGGTCATTAGTTTACTCAATAATGACTTCTGTAATTGAACAAGCTTACCTTTTTTCTCATTTAGAACAAATACACAAGCGAGCAACAGCCAACATCTGAATAATCAAGTGTTTCTAATGACCTTATTTGTCATAGAACCTGAACTGGTGTTGGCTGAAGCCACTAGGGTGCACACAATCTAAGAACATGCTATTGAGAATGGGGCCAGTCTTTAATCCAACAGCTCATTATTGGTTTCAGTTTCACAGAATTTGACTAATATTCTTCACCACAGGTTTACCCTTTACATTTAATTAGTGCCATCACGTAGAGTACTGAAGAAGAAACTCTAGTAATTCAAATTGTGGAGCGAATCGGGAGTATCGAGCATCTATGTTTCAATAAAAATATCCATATTTGACGCCACATATTGTTAATGTATCACAAACGAAAACGATACAATATTTCAAGCTACCAAAGTTTTGTCCCACCCCTAACCCTCAAAGGTACATCTTCAGTACATCTGCATTGCCACAGACATGGCAGTGGTGTGTTGGTGTGTTGTGATGGTAGAAGAGAGTCGGACACAGCAGTGATGTTACTGGCACAGACAGTTCTAACCAGTCCATGAATTTCCATAAAAAATGCTTTGTTGTCCAAGACTAGGCTTAATCCCTATCTGGGAAACTGTCCCATAATGTCCAACTGTGCAGCCCTTCCACTAACTGCATTCAGTTATGCCAGCCGTGGGCTAGAGGGGAATAAAGCCCCTCAGCATTAAGCTGTGGAGCAGTGGGGAGAACTGTGCTCTCCGGAATGATGGTGCTCCATTCAATACTTTAAGGATTGTGAGTTGGAGAGTTGGGTATGACGTGGGATGGAGTTCATTCAACAGCCTGAACTAATTAGTGCTCTTGTTACTGAATACAATTTTGGCCCTATAAAATCGGTTTTATTTCTTGGCCAATTCCATTTAAAACTTTTTAAAAAGTTTTCTGTTTTTTATCATTTTTTAGTAATATGTATTTTTTTTAATAGTGCTGTCAGGTGATTCATTATTCTAAATTAAATGCATTTAATTGCATTCATCATCAAAGTATACAATTTAAATATACAATTTCATTTCATTTTAGCTGAAGGGCAAATTAATAAATTAATTACTTTGTTCAAAAGTTTACAAAAAAGTGCAAATAAAATAAAAAATGAATGTTCTTCGGTATCTTTAGTACCTTTAGGGTACATAACTGTACTGTGTGTTTCTTTGCTGTCTTTACTCCAGGCTGTATGAATGTAAGCCAGACTTATTCTTAACAGAGCCCTTAGATAAGCTTATTTACAGTATTTCATTTTGCTCACTTAAATGTGTCTCAGAACATGGTGTGCTTTTGAAGAGAGGATGTTGCTTGTCATTAAATGTAATTTAATTCATCTGTTGAAATCAGTTAACAATGTTTTCTGATATTTTCATATTTTTGTCATCATTTAATAACTCTGATTACTAAATAAATAATAATCCAGCCTTTATGCTTAGAGAAAAGGAAACTAAACTGTATCATTCAGGGTGCAGATGTCATCACATTGGTGTTGATATATCCTCAAAAGTTGTCTTCAGTACAATACTGTATTCCTTTGCAGGCTGGTTGTTGTATTTATGTATTTGTCAACATTAAGATACAAAAAAAATTACACCAATTAAAAACGTATCCAAGAAATATAGTTGTATCATAAAATCTGATGTGTACCTTACTTTATTTCTGCTTGTGTAGAAAGAATTCCTCAGTATCATAAATATATAGTTTTACAAATAAAGGTGGCTCAAATGGTTCCATGAGGTATGCCACAGAATAACCACTTTTAAAAGGGAAAAGGCAAAGCCCTAAATTTGTAGGGCAGGGGTTGCCAGGGTCAGGATGGAAGAACTGTTCTATTGCATCCCTCAAAAATAAGAGATCACTTAATGATGATGTTTTTCCTTGATTTTGCCAAATTGAAAACCACTGGAATATATTCAAGAGGAAGATGGATGATCACAAGCCATCAAACCAAGCTGAACTGCTAGAATTTTTGCACCAGAACTGGCATAAAGTTATCCAAAAGCAGTGTGTAAGACTGGTGGAGGAGAGCATGCCAAGATGCATGAAAACTGTGATATTTCACCAAATATTGATTTCTGAACTCTTTCAATTTTGGAATATGAATGTATTTTCTTTGCATGATCTGAGGTCTGAAAGCTTTGCATCTTTTTGTAATATTAGACATTTCTCATTTTATATAATAAAACAACAATGTTAATTTTACTCAAGCATAAGCAAAATCAGAGAAACTGATTCAGAAACTGAAGTGGTCTCTTGTTTTTTTCTCAGAGCTGTATATGGCGCCTTTAATTAGGAATAAAGTTATTAGGAGTTTCTTCTTAGCTAGTGATAGGCTACAGCAGATCACCTGAATGAGTGCTGAAGCTGAATGAATCCACACTACAGGTGGGTTAGAGGTTGCTGGTTGCTCTACCTGGCTGAGAGCCAGCTTACCTGTCCACGGCGATAGCAGCCATGGAGTAGATGCTGGAGAACACAACGGTGATAGGAAAGAAGTTCTGGAACTTGCAATATCCCAGACCGAAGTACCAGTCGTTGTGAAGCGCGTAGACGAAGTTGAAGACGGTGTTGAAGGTGGCCATGGACGCGTCGGAGAAGGCGAGGTTCACGATGAAGTAGTTGGTGACGGTCCGCATGCGCTTGTGCGCCACGATGATCCAGATGACCGTGAGATTCCCCACCACCGACACCAGCACGATCAGACTGTAGGCGACCGCCCACAGAGCCACCTGCCAGTTCGGCTGCTCGAACAGGTTGCTGTCCGTGTAGTTGCCGTCGTCCTCGTCGTACAGGGCGGCCGTGGAGGACCACTGGGGCTCCAGAGTCGCCTCCATATCAGCCGGAGGAACCGAAGGTGCCCAGAAACCTGGCGCGCTCTGCGCTCATCTCTCAGCAGCAGATCCAGCTGAAGCTGAAGGCATGGTCCAGCAGGACTGGGGTCTTTGTTCTATCCCAAAAAAAAAACCTGATTGATGGTGGAGAGCTGGAGATGGAGATGCAGTCAGCTGCTGGTGTGTGTGAGGTGAGTGAGGAGCTGCCCAATGTGTGGAGGAGAGGCACTGCAGGAATGTGTGCCAGTGGTTAGGTGTGTGTGTGTGTATGCGTTAAGTGTGTGTGTGAGAGAGAGAGAGAGAGAGAGAGAGAGAGAGAGAGAGAGAGAGAGAGAGAGGTGGAGAGGTGGGGAGGAGGGTCAGTGTAACATTTAGCAGTTTAATTTTCTGACAGTATCAAGCTTAAATTGAAAATAGGAAATTGTCTATAAAACTTAATGATTTTTTTCCCATTCAGTTTAGTGAAGATGAAAATGAAAATGTTGTTTCATTCAATATTCAATTATTTAGTTTTTCATTTCAGCCTTTCACAAACAGAATTTCAAGAAAAACTATGGGGTATAAGATTTATTGCCAAAAAACATTGTTACAACAAAGAAATAATCTAACAAACACAAATGCCTTATTTTTTTGTGGTGTGTTTACATTTACTTAATACATTTGGCACTATAGTTCATTCCTAAGATGTAAAATAATTAGAAAGAAAGTCAGAATTAGGTGCCCATGCAGGAGCTTTAATAGAAGATGGAGATTTATGACATGATACATGATCATGATTTATAAAGCTTTAAAAAGTTTTAGCAAGCACTTCATGTTGGCTCTTGGGGAAAAAAACTTGTGGCATGCAGTACACATGAAACAAGCTAAGCAGCCCACATAAATATATAAATATATTGGAACGCCTACACAGTACACCTGTAAGAGCTTTGATGACATTCCACTCTAAATGCATAGGCAAATAGCGTTGGTTCCTTTTTGCAGCTACGACAGCTTTCATTTTTTTTATCTGGTTTCTAAATTTTTTTTCCCTGCCATATAGAGAATCATGATTCGTCACTCTATAGAAAACATATGCAGATTTCCACTGCTCCAGAGTACAGAGGCACTTTGCTTGACATACCTCTCCACCCACTTGTTGGCATTGTGCTTGGTGGTGGAAGGTTTGCTGAAATGTGTCAACACATGCTGAAAAATCACGTCACAAAGCTTTAATGCACCATGCGTCTCAGTACTCACAGACTGGCAGAACTGCATGGCTAGGTGCCTGATTTTATACACTTGAGACACAAAGACTGACTGAAACACCTGAACCTAAGTGAAATGCTTAAGACGTGTATCCCAATACTTTTTTTTAACTCCATATAGTTTATTATTTTAGTCAAATCTGTATTTCTTAGAGTTTTCTTCAAAATTATACCACTTTTATCAATACTCAGGTACAGTCCTAAAATTTGGAAATAATATATACTACAGTATTCAACACACACAATAAAAAAAGAAAGTTCTGCCCCATTATGTTCTATCACACTATCAACCCATGCTTTATTTTATGTTGCTACATCAGTTTTAGTAAGTCATTGGTCTGAGCACATGCACAGTTCACTTTCATACTATCTAGCTATCTAGAGAACCAAGTGGTCTCCTACTCATCCACCAAATCCCCCAAAAAAGCCCCCAAAAAAGGGAAAACAAACTAGAATATTTGTATCTGCTGTACTAAAAAAAAAGAACCATTAGAGACTAATCTTTACAAATGTTAAAACCATTGCAGAGGTCCCAAGTCTCCCAGAAGTTGCGGGAGTCTACCGCATATCAATAACGGCTCCCTGATGCCTGCAAGAGGCAGAGGTAGAGAAAGGCACTCCCCTTGTGTGCATATTCATACAGCACATGCAAAACAGAGAGGGTTCTGATTGGCCTGTTCTCTGCAAAGACTCTCTGAGTCAGCCAATCAGTGTTTAGTGTGGGTGGGTAGTGTTTTTCCCAACTAGACGTTATGCGTTTATTCTTTATTTTATGTTGCACATTGTTGTTTCAATAGTGCACACTGCTGCTACCAAAAAAAGACACTAGATGTTATTCCATATATATCTTAATTAAATTATTTAAATTTGACCATTAGTACCTAATGCGGTGTATTACAGATCACTTGTATCACTGTGCATCACGTATATCAAGCCCACCTTTTGAAATAAGATATTGTAAATTTGACGAATCAAACCAATGACTGACCATAGACTAATCTAAAACTGGCATAGGCCTCTCTGCTGTAAAAAAAAAGGAAAAAGAAAATTGAGAATCGAATCGAATCGTGACCCTAAAATCGGAAATAAAATCGAATCGAGGATTTAGAGAATCGTGACACCCCTACTATTTATCTATCTATCTGTCTGTCTGTCTATCTATCTATTGTTGTCCAGGACCTGAACTTGGGATGTCTGCCATCAATACAATATTACCATTAAGAGTGACATTCAGAACAGTATATTTAGGTTATATACTTTATCTAATCTTCTGAGCTCGTGACTCATTACAGAAGCAGTGTGTTTTATCATGCAGTTAAACAGAGGAGGTGGTGATAAAATTTAAAGTGTTACACATAACACGCACAACATTCAGAAAGTAAAGTTAGCTGGGTTCACAAGAATGGCAGAGATGGTTACACAACTACCTACAATAGGTCTCTTAAACAATACAAAATAATAATACAAAAGCTTCAATACAAAGTCTTCAAACAATACGAGTTTTAATGAAGCAAGAAGTAACACTGGGTGGGATTCGAACAGTGGTGAAACCTAAAGGAACTCTGAGGGACTGGAAAGTGACACCAAGGATTCTATTTTTCTGTTGGACAGGTAAGTATCTGTTTTATATTTTGTTTATAGAAGAACTTGTTATTTGTATGAATGATGTAGCTTACATAACTATCTACTTATATAGGTGCATTATGTATTTTTTCAGTGTTAATGCTTTATACACAGTAAATTTGCCATTTTTGAATTCCCACACAATGTTACTCCTAGTTTTGAACAGCACAGCTTTGTGAATGAAGGTTTTCTACTGAAATTAAAATATAATCTAGGAATAGCCTAGATCAATGCCTGGGAAACTGCCCCTGAATGTCAGCAGTCTGCATTATGTTAATTTAACACTGGCAAATTTACCACACCATTCTATGCTTATCCTGCATGTTATCTGAGTGTGTATATATGTTCAATAATGTCATGGCATTGGAAAGACAATGGTGTTGGCGTAAGTAGTTGATGTTTTTTTTTTTTAGTTTTAAAAACTAGCTTACCCTTTCTTGTTTTAGTGAAATCACCTGTTTCTGCTTTAATATCACTGAAACTCAGTTGAGTTTTTATTTTTATACATTCAGATCAGGCTTCATCAGACCTTCTCACCCCTTTTTTAGGGGTTAAGGGCTATTCTATTGTCATGTTTTTGAATTCGCTTTAGTGTTTTTTAGTACTTTTTTCGTACATATTGGATGAAATGGAGAGAATAGATGTGATTTGAGTGCTTCATTTTTTAGAAAGAGCCTGCACCTTCATGAGAAACTGCTCAACGATTACAAAAGAAAAGCAATTTCCAATTAGTCATGTGCAGAGCCTGCAAAGAAGGTAGGGAACAATATTGAGTGGCACTCACACACTGATAATGTCACTTTCTGATAATGTGCATTGCGCTGGGTTCCTACATGGACCTTTGTGTTTCCAGCTTAACCTTCTTTGATTTTTCTGTCTCTTATCACTGTGTGTAAAAGCCACTCACTGTAAAGTTCATTCGAGCAACTGCACTAAAGAATATGCACTTTTAAATGTGTCAACATAAACTGAAGAACAGCAATTATTTTGATGTAGCTTTATTTTTTCTAATGTGTCAGTGCGTGACACAGTGCGTTAATAAATAGATTTTTAGAAAACTCATGTCTCATTTCATTATCATTTATAAAATTTTTAAGCATTAACATTTAATAATGCTTAATAATGTCTTAACTAGCATCAATTAGTAATTAGTTGAGCGATTAATGAATTAACCATTTAACAATTAACCATTTAATTTTTGTGACCCTTAATGCAGAGTTACTCATATTTTGAGGAAAATTTAAATAAAAGCTAAATGAATAATTGAAATGAATCAATTCTTTAAAATATTTTTAAATGAATGTGTTATTTAACATTATACATTAAAATTTAAAATTCCATTTTTTAAAAATAATTATTAAACCTTAACTGAAGAGCAGACATGGCAAAAAAATCCCCTCATGAAAGAAAACTGTATTAAATGTATAAAATACATTACAGTGAAATGGTAACAATCTGCTATATTTGTAATTTAAATGTTTAATTTATCTTATCTAGTGTCAATTAATAATAAATTAGTTAAGGCATTACTTAACAATTTACCAATGTTTATTAGTGTATTCTTATTGTATTGTGTTACCTATATTCGTATGAAAACAGCAAAATGAACAATTGAAATGCATAAAATATTAAAAACTTTAAAAATTAGTAATTTTTTAAAAACTTTTAAAATAATGATTACACTTGCACTGTACTGCAGACATGGAAAAAAACTTCCTCACATAAAAGAAACCATACGAAATGTACATAAAGTACTTTTATATTACTCTATATTTGTAATGTAGTATTTTTAAATTATTATGTCTTAACTTAACTTAACTGGTTGGGACATTTACCAATGTTTATTAGTGTTGTCTTATTGTAAAAAGTTTAACATATTTTTTTATTTAAAAAAGCAAAACTTTATTTTTTGTTTATTGGTTTCTTTTTTATTTTTTATCTGTTATTTAATCAAATAATAAAATAACTATTAAACTGCATTTATTGCACTGCAAACATGCATTGCTAAAACACAGACACATCAAATATACTGTAGAAAATGTAGGAAAAGTCATTGAAAGAGAAGGTTGACATTCCTCTATATTTGTAATAATGTCTTTATTTATAGTAAATCTTGATAAAGGTATGTATAAATGTAAATGTTACACAGTGTTATTTATGCAGGTTATGTTGATACTGAACCACAGGTTTTATTTAATGCAGAGTGAACGGGCTGCAAGTCCCGTGCGCTCATTGGAGCAGATCCCCATCAATTAAACTGTCTGCAGCGAATGGGAGCACTCAGGGAGGGAGGCGGGCGTTATTCAGTAGCGAGCACACAGGTGAACAACACGGACCAGGAAGGACCTGAGAAAGTGAAGTACCTGCAGCGCAGAGGAGAGGATTAGAGCATGGCTGATGATGTTCGGTACTGCGCGAGGTTCTCTTATGTCCTCCTGAAGGTTCTGTTGGTGGTTTACGCCACCGTGTTCTGGGTGAGTTCTCGATTTTATATCAGGCTCAGTCTGAGGAGCTGAAGCTCTGCTGGGTCTGCTGCTGCTGGAGTGTAGGAGCAGAGTAGCAGAGCAGAGTTTTTCTGTGTTATTATGGGATATATATAAAGTCCCAGGTGTGAGGACTGTACTGGTGCTTTAGCTGTAACCCCAGGATCTTTTATTTATCGTTTTATTATTGATATTGTCATATTAATGTTTTACCTGTATTAGAGTCTGTGACCACACCCTAAAGAGTGTGTTTCTACAGCGTCATCAGACTCGCCCACATGTGGACTGAAAACACAGCAGGGTTAACCCTTTCAGACCTGAATTATGTCCCAGTTATGGAAAATATATATATAAAATATATATAAAGTTTTCTGTCTGCAATGAACACAACATTCCAAATATTACAACCCTAATATTAATTCTATATTAAATAAATGTAATTAACATTTTTTCTAAACATGATAGAAATTGTTATAACTCACAAAGAATTAGTAAAAACTAGCTTGTATTACTTTGCCTCTTTTGTTATATAGTGCTGACTATATAATGTCTGAGTTGCTGATTTGTTTTCCCCAGTGCAGTGGGCGGGGCTAAGCTTCTGTTTCATTGGCTGGGTTATGATCTATTCTGCTGGACAACAATTGATGTTCTTTGCAACAAAACATTAGAAAAAAGAAACCATATGAGGTTTATTGTAATTTACGCAAAGTCTGAAAGGGTTAATATCAGTGTGTCATGATGTGTGGTTACAGCATAGCTCTTAAAATAAAATACAAACACTGTGTATCACTGTACAATACACAGTATTGTACATACATTTTCAAGGTTTACCCTGAATGAACAGACTATTTATTTCATTCTGTTTTACCTTTACACACTTTACCTTTTTTATTTTATTTTCACCTTTTTTATTTCTTTACAATCTTGGTGCTGTTTTTAGCTACTTATTTGTTTAGTTTTCAATATTTTTTTATTTTTTACTCTTAATTGTTAGTTTTTTAGTGCTTTTGCCATTTTCCTTTTTTATTGTTTTGTTTATGAAGCTCCATATTTTAGTTTTACCTGATTTAAAACCTCATTTTTTAGTTCTAAGTACATTATTATTTTTTTAGTTCTATTAAGTTGTAAACGCTCTGCTGAACTGAAAAAGAGGCGTTTCCTCAATGTATTTTAAGTAGAAAATAAAGGTTGATTGATTAATTACAAATATAAAGGAAAATGTGTTAACCTTCACTTTAAATTATGTTTAGTATATTTTATACACTTTTTTTAGGTGTGGCATGTGAGGGAGGTTAAATCTTTTTTTTAACCTTTTAAAATATGTTAATTTGTAAAGAGTTTTTTTGTAATATAATTTAATAATTGCAGTTGTGCATTTATCTATAGTTGTAAAAATAGTAAGCAATTTAAACATCAGAAGGAGTGGAACAAAATCTCAATATTGCGATATATCTTATTGTACTGTTTTTGTTTGTGAAACATTATTGATCTGAGGCGTAAAATATCAATATGTTTATTTACACATAAGCTCTCTGAACTCCCTAAGACTCTCCCGCTAATTTTCCTTGCTAAAGTTACTGCTTCTTTACTCCTTGTGGTGATGCTAATCTGGTGAATAGGGTAAACCTGTGGTGAAGAATTCTGTGAAACTGAAACCTATAAAAACCTATAAAAAGAGTATCATGATAATATCATATCGTGAGATGCCCTGTGACATGTCACTCCTAGACATGAGTGAGATCACAACCTTCATGCTGTTTTATTTTCAAGTTATTGAAGACATAGGTCAAATTGGAAACTTGGAAATTAAAATTATTTTAAAAAATCGAAACGTGTCCTTGAAACAGAACAAGGTCATGGTGAACAGTTCAAAAGGTTTGCAACAGTATCTAATTCAACCATGTTTTATTAAATGCCAGTTTTTGCTCAGATTGCCCACACTTTCTTTGACAGGATGGGCACACCCATACCATGACCGGATGAACTAATGCATGCAAGTGTGGTCTGAAGTTTTTATTCTTTTTTTTTTTCATTTTGAGCACCAAAAGGCACTGTATTTTAACCCAGCAGTTCTTCCCTTAATTTACATTTAACTCTTTATTTCCATTTACAGATTCACACTCAATTATTCTTGATTTGGTTTAATTATGCAGAGTTGGAAATAACCTGTGTACACAGTGTTTAAGGCCATTTAAGAGAACTGACTAATTTACATAAACAGTTAGCTTATTCCAGTTGATGCCACGTCCCAGAAGGCACAGCATGTTATGATAGTTATGTGACACAGCTTGCCAAGTGAGGCCTTATGGGAAAGCTCAGCAATGATGACACTTCTCAGCAGTATCTGTTTACTGTTTGTGACCCTTAATATTTAAACATAAAAACGGCTGTGTAACAGTGAATAGAAATATAAATTGTTCTAGTTTAAGTAATAATCTTACAGCTATTCTCTGCTTATCTTTCTTATTGTATAGCAAGAAGAAGGAGTAGTAGTATATAGTAAAATTATAAATTACAATGTTTAAATACGGTTTCATGGATTTCAATATTTATCACAAACTTTTGTCACACAGACAGAATTCACCAGCAGTAGCATGCTTTTAAAAAATGGTATATAAATAATATTTTGTTCTTTGTATTGATTTTTATTTAATATTTGCTGCACTTTATAATGTTAAACCACACGTATTACACTCTCTGTAATGAAGCATGCAGTAGGTGTGTGTTAATTTATCAAAGTATCACAGTATTTTATTTTGCAATACTATACCGATTTTCAAAAACACATGTAGTCACACATATTGTGATTTAGAGCATTTATTTGCAGAAAATGAGAAATTACTGAAATAAAAAAGATACAGAGCTTTTAAACTCAAATAATGCAATAAAAACAAGTTCATGTTCATAAAGTTTTAAGAGATCAGAAATCAATATTTGGTGGAATAACCCTGGTTTTTAATCATAGTTTTCATGCATCTTTGCATCTTGGCATGTTCTCCTCCACCAGTCTTACACACTGCCTTTGGATAACTTGCAGTAGATCAGTCTTATTTAGACATTACAATAACTACATTAATTATGATACAATAAAATATTCTTCTATTGTCCATCCCTAATTATAGGTATAGCTATAGATACAAGCCAGGTAATTAAAATATGCTAGTCTGTTTCTTTGCAGATTTATAACTTCTGATATATGTTAGAGGTCAAATAAAATATGCCTCTTCTGCTAAAGAACCTCATCTTCACTTTGGTCATGTACAAAAGTAAATGGCTTTATTATGTCAACTGAAGAGAGACTGGAGAGTTCACACACTCCAGACTTGCTTAGGGACTCTTAGGACTGGCCTGTGAACAGGGTCATGTTGCTCGAATAATGAACTGCAGGAAAGAAAGTGATGTTGCATTTTATTATTTGGTTAAATAGAGAAGATGATAGAGTGACAATTCGACTAAGATCTACTAAGAAACATGGAATGACTTTGAGGTTCAGTATTAAAATGGGTGTTTAAATAAATGCAGAATAATTTGAATAAAACAGCATATTGTTGAATTCCCAAGAGGCAGGATTCAGGCTGCATCCCACTTACCTCAGAGGTCAGAGCTGGGAATGGAGCTAAAGACTTTTCGGTTTACCACAACAGGTATCCTATAGTGAAATTTATTGGCAAATCTAACCAAAATATGTTCCACTTTTTATTTATCTGTTTATTATTGTTAGCTTCGTCGCAGATTAGCATTGTTGTACAATACTAGCCAATAACACATTTAGCAGCACATCCAAACAATTTAGAAAACAATACATTAGACAGTACTGATTGTGTGCATGGCTTAATGAAACAAAATGGATAGAAATTCTTATTATTGATGTGGGGTGTATTTATCTTGGTTTCTGAACTTGGTGTTTGTGAGATTCTCCCAAATTTAGAAAATCCAATTTGCGTTGCCTCTGTTTAAAACAGGGGTGTCCAAACTACGGCAAGGTATTTTAGAAATAAAATGAAATTTGGCCCGCTGTTAAGCAGGTTTTTATAATGTGAGATTCAAACTTTGAACGCTAGGTGTCAGAAACGGGCCAAAGAGTCTAAGAGAGGAGAGGGTGCGCATTTCTAGCGCAGAAAAACGGGGCAAAAGAATCTAAAAGCGGAGACAGTGCGCGTTTCTAGCGCAGAAAAACGGAGTAAAAGAGTCTAAAAGCGGAGAGGGTGCGCATTTCTAGTGCAGAAAACGGAGTAAAAGAGTCTAAAAGCGGAGAGAGTGCGCATTTCTAGCGCAGAAAAACGGTGTAAAAGAGTCTAAAAGTGGAGAGGGTGCGCATTTCTAGCGCAGAAAAACGGAGTAAAGAGTCTAAAAGCGGAGAGAGTGCGCATTTCTAGTGCAGAAAACGGAGTAAAAGAGTCTAAAAGCAGAGAGAGTGCGCATTTCTAGCGCAGAAAAACGGTGTAAAAGAGTCTAAAAGTGGAGAGGGTGCGCATTTCTAGCGCAGAAAAACAGGCCAAAGTCTAAAAGTTGCCGTAATTAAGGAGTTTACTATTAAGAGACATCATGAAATTAAACATCAATTTGAAAAATCTTAGTTTACACAACACTGTCAAAGATAAAGATAGTAAGTCAAGGAAAATGGTGTGTAAATGAAACAATCAGGAAAAAGTATTATTTAAAGTGGTATATTTCATCATTTGTTAGTGTGGCCCGTGACTTCAAATATATTTCTCCTTCTGGCCCCCAACAAAAAAAGTTTGGACACCCCTGGTTTAAAATGATCTGCTATCTCAGAGAGGCAATAAAGAGGCATTACTTACTATCTTAAAGTGGCAGTCTGAATTATTCAGTTTCTAAACTGTAAGCAGAAGCTTTTCTGAGTGTAGAAGGGACGGAATATTGTGTTTAATGGTACCAGTGTGCTGGAACGACCCTATCTGCTAAGCCTAATATATTCATTCTAAAAACTGGGGTGTCTGGTCACATGAACAGCCTCTAAAAGAGGATCCGGCTCAGTTTTACTGAACGCGATCGGCTGGTGGAGCAATGGAGACTTCAGAAGGGGAAACTCAGAGCTCAGTAGCTCATTCGCTCACAATCATTGATTTTGTTTTGTTTCTGACCTATCGCCCTTATTGAACTGCTTACTTGGCCATCGTTAGTACTTAGGGAAACACAGAAATTGTGTATTAAAAAGTCAACAATTTGATTTAGGGTTTAGGGCAACATGGGTTTTTCATATATGTTCTGAGAAATATGCAGAAAGTGCACTAATGTGCCAAATGTCATCAGAGAGCAGCATGTAAATTGACTGTGATGTGTTACCTCAGGAAAGGCTTGGGTAGACCCACAGCTGTATAAGTTGTGAAGTGTTATCTTGTGAGGTAAGTTGGCAAAGCGATACAGCGATATGAAAGGTGTGCATGAATTTAACATTCCTCGATCCACGGTGTCATGTGTGTACTGGGAATATGTAGATGAAGACATCACCACTCACCATGGATGGTGCAGTGGGGGATAATCGTGACCAGAAATATCCATGTGAACAAACAAGCGACTCAAATCACATACACATTCAGTGTGAGAGGCTCCACATGCATCACCTGCATGAAGAGCAGTGTTCTTTAGCTTCTTTAGCTTCCATGTGACATGAAAAAAGTCATGAGACACAATAACTCATTCCTGTCTCATAACTTTTGGCATGCCAATGTATAGTATATAGAGAAGGAAGAAGTTAAGACTTTAAGACCACCCAGAGTGTTCAGCCTCCTGTGTAAAACCTGATATGTGTAGATGCAGCATGATGACATCCTCTTTAACTAGAGGTTAACACAGAACAGTAACTGCACAAATGTGCAAAAAAGAAGCATGCCTACAAAAGAAGCATGCTTTCAGACTCATTGGGTCTGACCTAAATCACACAGTCATCAAAAGACCCTGTAAACATCATATTCTACTCTTTTATCTGTTGAGTTACAGTATGTGAGAGATGTGTAATACATTAGCACAATACAGTTAGAGGTCAGAGAAAGACATTATTCCAGTTTTACTTAAGGAAAAGTGATGTGAAACTCTTCTAGAGAAATTTACAAAGTCAGAATTGTTCACAGTGGTTGGGATGAGAACAAGATGTCTAAAGCTACTTCACAGAAAGTTCTCAAATAAATATATTTTCTGTTGCCTGAGCCATTGTTTTAAGAAGGTACTTTATGGCATCAAAATAGGGTCAAAGATTTTAATAAGCACAAAATTTAAATTTGAGAACAAAAGGACTTTTATTAAAGCGCAGTTGAGAGAAGCACAACTGATCAAAACAATACTGAAAGCGCAAACAGATTTCTTATGAATCTAAACACAAAATAATTCAATAATAAATATTCTTATTACAGACATGATTTTAAATTTTTTTATATCAATAATAGATATCCTTAATATTCACATTTAAATTTTGTGGTTATGGATTATACTTTTGGTTCTCAAAACTTTTGATCCTATTTTGACCCCATAGTCAGGTTTTATGGCAGTGTTGTCTAGCCTTACTTTTAATAGTAATATAAGGCAGAAAAATGGTATCAGACCATGGCTTTTTACTTATAGGTGTTTTTATGTTTTATGCCTTTTCTCTGTAAACACATTACTGACTTCAAATGTGTTTGTTTTTAAGGCTTTATTTTCTTATCTGTGTGCAGTCTGAAACATTTTGAAGCTCTGTGAATATAAGGTTACACTTTGGTAAAGAGCAAATTCAAATCAGTGTCACGACCCCTAAGCTTTTTTATGATTTTGTAGCTGTGTCTCAGCAAAGCATCTAGTACTTTAATACCTTCTATCTGGCTCTGTTTCCATACAGTTCAGTCCATATGAGTTTTTAATATTTTAACAGGTAAATAAGAATGCAGATATGTGTGTCTAATATACATTTTTTCTAGATGTAATATATTTCTGAATGACATATATATAATGTGTGTAATGTATCTAATTGGTCTGCCTAAGTAATATATCTAAATCATGTAAATGTAAACAAATTGAAACAAAACAAAAAAAAATACTTATTAATCTTAGTAATTGTGGAGTAAGAAAACATGTAAGATTTGCATAAATCTTCTTTCTAATCTTTAATTAAGATAAAAGAAAACTCCACTTTCAGGTTTATTAACGTGGCTACATTCTAAGCTAAACAAGTACTGTGTCCTTTTGCAAGTTTGTTGTTTTGGGGTAAACCTGCCTTCCATTTGAACTGGGATATCAGAATTTCGGAATAACAAGTAGGAAATTAAAACTAAAAAATCCCCAAACGTCAGAATTCCTATTTATAAAGAGAATCTTAGCAAACAATTTATTTATAGAGTACTTTTAAATGTGAAGTGCTTTACATTTGAAATGCCTCTCCTGTGCTTCTCTGAGAAAGTCTCTTGTTATGTAATGCTGTGTGCTGTGTAACATTTAAACTTGGATGTTGAATGAATTTCTAAGTTACAAGTAGGAAATTTCTACCAGAATGAACCCATAAGTCTAATTTGCTTTGTTAAAAAGTTGGGAGAGTCTTAGTAACTTTGAGTTTATAGTCTAAAAAGGCTGCATCATATGTCAACAGTATTAAAAAGCAGTAGCTAGTGTTATATATTGTACTTTTTTTTAGCATTTCTGTCTGTTTGTTTCTCTTTAAATCATTCATACATGCACAGTACTGTCTAAATTTTATCTGTGTAAATATTGTAATGGTATTTGGATGCGCAAAATACAGCATTTTTTTGCTAATTGCTAACAGTGTAAAACTGAGGAAATGCTAATAATGATAACCTGGAACATAAATAGTGTGACATATTTTGATTAGATTTGCCAGAAAACACCAGTAAATGGGTTATCCCAAGCTCCTACTTCTGACATAGTGGACATATTGGAACTCAATGGTACTCTTTCATTTGTTATTTTTTGAGTATCCAATGGCTAAAGTAGCTAAATGCTACATTAAAGAAAACATTAAAGATCAACTAATGGTTTAGCCAATTAAAACAACTTCTTTCCACAAGGCTAATGTTAGCTTAAAATAACACAAAGTAAACACCTAGTAAAGTAATTTAACAGTGTATTAAGTTATTGTCTTTGTTAGCACTCGTGTCTTAGAGAATTAGCACTGCATTAGCGACACTTGGGTACTTAGGTAGGAATTTTCACGATAGGTTGTAAGTAAACTTATGCCATGGCCACACAGAAAGGCACTAGCTTGCTAATGGCATGAACGGCACAGGCACAGTTTTGCAGTCCTCTTAGTTTTGAAGAGGAGGTCTGCACATGCCTCGGCATGTCATGTTGGGAACGTAAACTGTGGGCCTCACGGCGGCCTCAGCCCATTGTGCCACTATTAAAGCCAGCTCATGGGACACAGACAGAGGATTCCTGCTCTCTGCATTGCATCAACGGGCTTCCATTTCATTTGAGCGATGACGTTTTTCCCAGTGCCTCCTCCATCATTTACTAACACACATGGCATGTGCAGATACAACAGTCTTTGTGCTGAGCTGAATTATTGTGCCTGGGTGGCTTTGTACTGCTCTTCTACCAATCTAGGCAGAGTGCTGGGAACTCACTGTTATCACTCCTGATGAATGTGCTCTCTCTTGGCTTGGGTAAAAGCCACAATTGGCGTACAGTCATGCCAGCTGTCTCTGTGTTTTGTATGGTTCAGCTTGAAACAACTTATTATCTAATTATCTGATGTTAATGGAAATAGTTTTCAACTGTGCCTTTAAGGAGCTTTAAGTGGGAGATACACTGGAGATGCTTATCAGCCTGTTAGGAAAACACAGGACTCTTAGGTTGGGCAAAAGCTTAGATTTTTCTAGAGTCTTAGTTCAGCCTAGACAACAGTTCTGAAGTGTGTATCTTTTTCTAAAAGTCAAAAAATTAACATTTGGGCAACCCTGGCCAAACATTGAATTACTTTTAATTGATATAGTATGTAAAGACTGAACTTCTGGTTATACCAGCAAAACCATCCAACACAACTTCACCATAACCATCGACTCACTCTCACTCTCCCCAACAAAGGTTGCTAGTAACCTGAGTATTTTGGTTGATGACCAGCTCTCCTTCACACACCATGTGGCCTCAGCTGCTCGATCCTGCCTCTTTGTGCTGTATAACATCAGAAAAATTCAACTATTTCTGACGCAACAGGCCACACAATTTTTGGTAAAAGCAGTGGTCATCTCATGCCTCGACTACTGCAATGCCCTACTAACTGGCCTCTTGGCATGTGTAATAAAACCACTTCAGATGATTCAGAATGCAGCAGCACGTCTGGTCTACAACCAGCCAAAACGGGCTCATGTCACCCCACTGCTCACTGAGCTCCATTGGCTACCAGTTACTGCTCATATTGAATTCAAAGCTCTTACAATCGCCTACAAGGTGATGACAGAACAGGCTCCTTCCTACCTGCACTGATCACTCCTGAAGGCTTACGCCACCGCCCGGCTGCTGCGCTTCTCCAATGAACATCACCTAGCTTTAACAAACATTCACACAAAGCAATCCAGACTGTTCTCATACAGAGTTCCCCAATGGTGGAACAAACTACCTTCCACTACCAGATCAGGAGAATCTTTTGCCATCTTTAATAAACTCCTGAGGACAGAGCTCTTCAAACAGCACTTACTCTTCTAACACCTCTAACAAACGAACTATTTCTAACCCCAATTCTTTTATTCTTCCCCTCCTTTTCTCCTCTATCCCACTATTACCCTTTCATCTCCTTTAGGCCCGGTCTAAATTTTTTTTTATTATTTTTTTTTTTTTACCTTGAACTTCTATTACTAAATGTACATCATTACATTACATTTTTCTATGTCGTTTTGAACAAAAGTGTCTGCCAAATGTAATGTAATGTAAAACATGACCTTATATCTAAATGATATTATGATATAGATAGTATTTTAAGCTTCAGGACTGTTTATGTAACTTAAAAGGTGAAAGCAGAAGTTTGGGCATCTTGCATAGCAGGTATCACAGCTTGTGAAAGTGATTAAAATGTCTATTTAGTTCATGATCTGTGGTGGTTTCCTCAGTATTCCTTATCAAACTTATTTTGAATAATAAACTAACCTAGTCAATACAATAATGCATTACTTTGGGATTCCGCCATTGTGTAATGGTGTCCTATTACATAGTGCCAAGTTTGTATTACTTAGAATAATAAACTGCACCATTTTTATTATTTAGTGCACTGTTTCTGCCATTGTGTATTGGTGTCCAAATACTATATATAGTTCCACATTTCTATTATTTCTATTACAGACTTTGGAAGTCTGCCATTCTGTAATGGTGTCCTAATTTGTAGTGCCAAGATTGTATTCCTTTAAATAATAAACTGCACACAGTTCACTGCATAATGCACCACCTTGTCCATTTTTAAGTGGTGTCTGAAAATTTAGGGTCAAATTTTCAGTGCTCTGAAACTATTCCCCAATGCACTATAATATGTAGCGTACAAATCATGTACCATAGTGGTCATAGAACGGCCATAAAACATTGCATTGTTTGCTTGAAAGGTGACATTCCGTTTGTTGAGTCTGCTATCTCCTGGCAATGAACTTGCATATGTAACAACATGTCCAGAATGAATTCGGAACTTTAGAATAGTGCTCTCTATATAGTGATCTGGATTTTCATAGTTAGAAAATAGTGAATAGAGCACAGTTTCAGACACAAAAACAAAGATAACAATATTTACCATACTTGTGTTGGATACAGATGGAATGTGCTCTGCACCTTGGACTCATCTGTGCAGTGAACACACACATATACAGTGAGGTATAGTGAGCACACATGTCAGGGTGGTAAGCTTTGTTCAGGGGCCCAACAGTGGCAGCTGGCCAAGCTGGGTACCGAACCCACAACCTTATCATCAGTAACCCCGTGCACTAATTGTGGATCTCTACCTCGCTCTGCTTCCAGCCAAGTTGAGGTCATGTGAGCACAGTCTGTAGAATGACAGCAGTATCGCAGCTTTTTCTATGTGTTTATAGTGCAAACTCTGAAGCACTGTAAGAATGAAAATATCATCAGTTTTACCCACCTTTATTACCAATCACGGTGGGAAAACAAACAAAACCACCATGAAAAATGGAGATAAGTAATTGCCCTGCAGCGACAGGAAATGTACTAGACCATAGTCTATTATTTACCCAATTTCCTTTAGGAAAACACAAGCAGAAATAACCTCAAATCATATCAAAATGTGTTTGTGAAGCACGCAGATGTTCAGCATGGCCATAACTCAAGCTGATTCTTTCAACTTTTCACACCCACAGGCTTTTCAGAGAATTAAAGGATAAACTCTTATTCCCCTGACAGGTCTGTCTCCAGTAACTTACTGCACTCCATTTTAGAAAGCCATGACTGACCAATGGATATACTCTCTTATATTGTATAAAAAATAATCAAAAATGCTTTTTTTTTTTTTTCATTTCCTTAGAATGTTTTATTTTCCTAAAACCAACTCATGGAACAGCAGTATATAAATTTTTCATTGGGGCAAGGATTTAACTTTTCTTGATCCATGTTCTCTTTGACACATGGTGACGTGTATTAGTAATACGTGATAAAAGGACACCAAAAGTGTATAGCAATGCAGTGAGTGATGATGATTGTGACCGGATGCATCTGCAAGAATTGTCCATAAGAACAGGCAAGCGATCCTGAAAGAAATTTCCTGCACTTTTAGTGCAAGGGGTTCCACACACACACATCCTGCAGGCCTTTAGTTTCCATGGATTGTCAGTGTATAATTAGCAATAATGACCTAGAGCAGAGCAGAAGTGAAGACCGCTGCTATGAGTAATTGCAGTAGCCTGGTGGATGTCGTATAAAACCCAGGCTCGCAGGCTCGTTTAAGCTTTTGATTAGAGAGGGTTTTTTGTTGCAATTATCTCGCACTCCATTATGTTGCTAATGATTGGATTTCTCAATTAAGCATTTTCATTAGCTCTCAGTGTTCCAACAGTAGCATATAGCAGCACATTAGCTGTTTGATATCAACCATGTGTGACCTTAATACTTGGGGGTCATGCTGATAAAGACACATTAATGTTGACTTCAAAGCAGTTTATACAGCAGAGGAGCTTCACTTACTCATCGATATCTGCAGACACTGCTCTCAACATCATCAGCAATCAATCGACAGAATTGAAACTTGGTGGGTAGTCATGCAAGACTGTCATGGATTGATTCAAATTAGCAGCATGTGATTTTAAGTCAGGAGCAGTGTTGGGCACGTTACTTTGAAAAAGTAATTAGTTATAGTTACTCGTTACTTCTCCAAAAAAGTAACTGAGTTACTAACAGAGTTACTCCACTATAAAAGTAATTAGTTACCAGTAAAAGTAACTATGCGTTTCTTTTTATTATTTGCCCGTCAAAAAAATGAAATCAATTATGCATTTACTATTATTATTATTAGAAAAATAACAAACGAAAATGAACCCAAAATGTTGACAAAAATATAATCTAACGAATTTCAAAAAAACAAAACGAAATTCTCCACAGAACCAAAGAAAATTACTAAAACTTGTAATACTGGAAAAAACTGAAAAACGCGTCTGGGGATGAAATTAAACAAACCAAGCCACACTCAAAGGAAATATGTACATATAGCCTAAACAAAACAAAATAATGGACAAAAACAACAATCTAATGACCGTTTAAATGGTATTTATATAACAGCTTCACCAAAAAAGAATAGAGCTTAGATCGGGCCCAAAAAATCCGACCTGACCCAGCCCTAGCCCGTGCACATTCTGCCCGAGCCCGAAACATGAATAATATCGCACCTCAGTCCAGCACAGTTTTGCACAGATATTTCCAGTTACAGCTGAATTCAGGTTTTTAAAACCAAAAAAACCCTCCTATTTATCTTTTAAAAAGCCATTTAAAAACCTGATTAAAGGGCTGATTACTGTTGTTTTGCTGTTTGCTCGGGTTTTGTGTGTTTGGCGCTGACTCAACTCTTGATCAGCTCTGACGCGAGACAGCGTGCGGTGGGGGCGGGCCTGCTTTAATTGAGTGTAAATTTTCACAGTCTACTGCATCAGTAATTGTAGATTATTATAGTATAGATATGTAAAGCTATCTGTTGAGGATGTTGTTCTCAGTGCATTACCCTGAGTGAACCGCAGTCTGAGTGAACGCAGTGTGATCCTAATGCGGAATTCCACTAAATGGAACACACACTTAGTGCCACCACAGAGGCCATTAGAACTGAAGGTCAGACTACTCTACTGAAGAGGACAAATCTGCACACTGGCACTGCTGCAGCGCCTGTCTGCGTGATCTGTTATTCCTGCATCCAAACTGAGACTGCTGTTAGAACCTTTACTCTTTCTTTATTTTCATCCTCCCATCATTTTTTCTTTCTTTCTTTCTTTAGGTTCTTTGACATAAATTACATTTACTTTCTTTCTTTCTTTCTTTCTTTCTTTCTTTATTTATTTATTCCTTTTTTGCTTGATTTACTTTTTACATTATTATTTTTTACTTCATTTTTGTTTTTCTTTTTCTCACCTTTTTTGTTTGGTTTAATTTTCTGTCTTCAATCTCTATCCTTTCTTGTTTTCTTGCTTGTTTGCTACACTTCTTACATTATTTCTTTACTTAATTTTTGTTAGTTTTTTTCTCCCTTATTTTTCTTTGGTTTCATTTTCTGTCTTCAATCTCTATTCTTTAATTCTTTTTTGTTTTTTTGTTTCTTTGTTTCTTTCTTGCTACTTTCATTCTTGCTTCTTTCTTTCTTTCTTTCTGTCTTTTTTGCTTTCTTTCTTTTTTTTCGTGCTTTCTTGTTTTCTTTTTTTAATTACTTACATTATTTCTTTATTTCTTATTTGTTTTTCTTTCTTTCTTACTTTCTTTCTTTTTTTTGCATTTAGACGTTAGGGAACATGTTTTTTATTCTGCCCATAATAAATCTTTGCTTGTGTTAATTTTTTTGTCTTTTCAGCTTATAGGTGGCTTCATTTTAGCCATTGGTATTTATGCAGAGGTGGAACGGCAGCGCTACAAATCCCTGGATAGCATCTTCCTCGCCCCTGCCATCATACTTATAATCCTGGGTTTGATCATGTTTATCGTTTCCTTCATCGGTGTGCTGGCATCGCTCAGAGACAACCTGACACTCCTTAAAGTGGTGAGTTTTCACCTGACTGCAATCTCTCTCAATCTCTCAATCTCTCACAACTGCAGTCTGCATTTATACAGAGTCACCTTCACCACCAAACAAGTGCATAATTCATCACAGTTTCATCGTATTTCTATTACTGTATTATGAGTTTCAGTGCTGAACACATCAGTAAGGGCTGCAGTGACAGAACAGAACAGATCAAATTACACCTCAAAACAAACACACACACACATACACACTCAGCTTGAGAGTGACGTAACTTGATTGCTGGGATTGTAGCGTTAGAAGTTTTTCTAAAGGAGGAGCATTGCATGCTCTCCTGCAGCCGGGTTTTCGGTGTGTAAATTATTTTAATGTCGTTTGTAAGTGATTTGTCTGGTGGATTTGTTCAGATTAAACAACCTGTGCCTAGATATTCTTATCAGTGTTAAGACTTATGATTCCACAAAATAGACAAACTCAAAAGTAACTTCCAGCAGCAAGGGTTACAAATGACTGCATTCATTTATTGAACCTAGAGATAAAGAAACTCTTTTGACAGTCCAGATAAAGCTCACCACAATAGAAATAAGTCTATTAACAGAATATTTTATTACATAACATTGTGACTCATTGAAACAGCACTACACAGTTAATCTACTCAGAAATGATTATTGTTAAAATAACTAAATTATTTCTTGGCAGATATTATAACTATAAAGATTGCATACTGATTTATACCTGAATACCTAAATCAAGTAAAAAATTAAAAATAAAAGAAAGGATTATTATTATTTATGGTTTCAACTGTTTGGTTTTATTATTTGTTTTTTTATGTCATTGTTCTGTTTTTGAGCTCAATCATTACAGCAGAGGATGACCACCATGTTGCACATCCCCTTGCAAATGTTTAAATCAGAACACACTTTTGAAATGTCATATTATATGCCATTATCTTTCAGCCCTACTGCAGTATAGATTCAAGTCATGTTCAATAGTGCAGTTGAAGAGAAGTATAAGGAGGAGGGGTATAATGATGCATATAATGAAGCACAGTTGAATCTGAAGGGCTGACTGTGGGACAGTGAGAAATGAAAGACCTGTGGGGATGTTTTTTCCAGATCACTGGTATCATTAGCATCTCAGTACGGGAGCTGAGTTAGAGGCCTATTAGGCTAATCATATCAGCACACATCATGAGTGCTTGGAAATTCTGACAGGATATTTATAGGTTGGAGAAATCAAACTAAGGCACAGAGTTTATTCTCAACATGATAAAATGCACCAGTGTTAAATAAACAGTTTAGTCATATAGAATCTACTATACAGTATCGTTAACCACATAGCAATGTAATGATCAAGTTAGTTAAGGAATTTGAAAATGTGTACAAAAAATATTCTTTGAGACCTGGAAACCTGCAGTGTGCAGAGCATTAAATGGATTTAGTCAATTGTCAGAAAATCCTCAGAGAAAACTTCATTCCTTTTATGATGAATCTTACACTTGATCATTAGTGGCCCTTTAACGGTTCAGTGATCTAAAGCATACACAAAGTTTTCCAGGATTAAATTGATACTTTTAGTAATAAATAAATACCTGAAACATTCTGAATCAGTCGACACAGTTGTCTGACCTCATAGAAAGTCTATTGTGGCATTTTAAAAAGGGCAGTTGCAGCACGCAACTCTAAGAATATTAGTAATCTGAAGACCATTTCCCATGAGGAAATGGCCAGATTCCTCAGGAGCGCTTCCTCCTCAGTCAACAGTGTGTAATTGGCTTTTTGCTCTTGTAAAGGCACTTTCAAAGTTTGGAGAAAATTATATATATATGCATACTAACATGAAATTTAAGTATTTGAGTAGCTGTGCACACATCCAGTGCTCACTATATTTACTCTATATATATTTACACTATATTTAAAATAACACCTAATCTATCCCACACATATACAAAATATAAAAAACTTTCAAAATTAATAACACTAAAATATTTGTAATAACACTGAAAATATCTTATTAGGGTGAATAGAAAGTGATGTTTGACAGTTTACTGTGAAATTCCAGCGCTAATGGTGTAGAGCAGGGGTGTCCAAACTACGGCCCGCGGGCCATTTGCGGCCAGGTTCCTTTTTTGGAGCGGCCCACGAGGTATTTTAAAAATAGAATGAAAGTTGGCCCGCTGTTAAGCAGGTTTTTATAATGTGAGATTCAAAGTTTGAACGCTAGGTGTCAGAAACGGGCCAAAGAGTCTAAAAGCGGAGAGAGTGTTCAGTTGTAGCGCAGAAAAACGGGCCAAAGAGTCTAAAAGCTGCCGAGTTTAATATTAAGAGACATCATGAAATTAAACATCAATTTGAAAAATCTTAGTTTACACAACACTGTCAAAGATAGTAAGTCAAGTAAAAATGGTGTGTAAATGAAATAATCAGGAAAAAGTATTATTTAAAGTGGTATATTTAATTATTTGTTTTATTACAGAGTGTGGCCCGTGACTTCAAATATATTTCTCCTTCTGGCCCCCAACAAAAAAAGTTTGGTCACCCCTGGTGTAGTGGTATTATGCAAGATTCCCATTCTTGCGACCCGAGTTCGATTCCCGCTAAGCGCATCTTTAAGGCTTCCTTAAATTATACTTTTGTACTTCACTATTGTAAGTTGCTTTGGACAAAGGCGTCTGCTAGATGTAATGTAATGTAATGTAATGTAAAAGTCACTGATATATCCAAGATTTTACCCTTTTTTAATATATTAGAGATATAGATAATAATATTATAGATTATATTATAGATTGTACATTTTTTTAAAACACAGTATCTTTTAGTAATATTTATATAATAAGAAATGAATATATATTTATATAATATTTATATAATAATAAGTAAGTAATATCTATTTACACTGATGTCAGAAAGCTGTTCATTTTGTGCTGTGTTTTAACTTTGCCCAATAAATATTAGTGTTGTACTAATTTATTAAATCCCACTGTTCTGATTAAATGAAAATAAGTGTGTTTTTATACTAATAATAATCCCAGGTTCTTGTTAATACACAGTGCCAGTACTTTGTGGGTAGTCTACTTTAAATGCCCTCTGTGTTTTATATGGTTTATAACTGTTACCTGTTTATTGTTACTGCAGACATTTACTGCTTCACCAGTCCGCTGTTACTGCAGCAGATTCATGCAGGCAAAGCACAGTGAAAGCACAGTCCACTCACAGTAATAAATTCTTAAAGCTTTGTTTGCACGCTGTCTACCCGTGCTTCAGTGGAAAAAATTGTGAAAGAGTCATTTTTTTTAGCTTGTGTCTGACTGTCTTTAAGCTTTGTGTCTGCTGTTTTCTTCATTTAAATTATGCTGTTTTATAGTTATTGCACCTTTCTTCAGCACACACCTCAGTGACTTTATAACACTTTACTGTGTCAGGTAAACATCTGTTACTGTCAGTAGGTCTGTAATCTTCCCTATCAGATACTCATCACTGCACACACACACACACACACACACACACACACACACAGAGCTGCCTCAGAGGAGGGCTGACATGACTTCTTACATGAGGTTTAGGAGTCTGGATGACAGCTCTTTTTGTTAAATAATGTAGATTATGATTTGTGTAATCACATTCTGCTGTTTCTGGCTTTGCAGTTTCTCTACACACTGGCTCTCTGTCTCATCCTGGAGCTGCTGGGCGGAATTCTTGCTCTGGCATTCAGGAACCAGGTACATGGTTCTCTCTATATATGTGGAGTTCATGTCTACATTTACAATTATGGAATTTAGCAGATGTTCTTATCCAGAACATCTAACAGAATACTGAGAATATCCATGTTCAAGATCATTTTGAGCTCTATTACTACCAGAAAACACAATAATTGTAATGTATACCATAGTATACCAAAATAAGAGACCACTTAAAAAAGATAAGTTTCTTTGATTTGACCAAATATAATTAAGAGGAAGATGTATGATCACAAGCCATCAAACCAAGCTGAACTGCTTGAATTTTTGCAGCAGGAGTGGCATAAAGTTATCCAAAAGCAGTATGTAAGAATGGTGGAGTAGAACATGCCAAGATGCATGAAAACTGGGATAAAAAACAGGGTTATTCCACCAAATTGATTTCTGACATCCTAAATCTTTATTTTTATTAACTTGTTTTCTTTGCATTGTTTGAGGTCATCTTTTTTTTTTATTTTAGCAAATAAATGCTCTAAGTGACAATATTTATATTTGAAATTTGGGAGAAATGTTGTCCGTAGTTTATAGAATAAAACAATGTTCATTTTAATCAAACATAAATTTATAAATAGCAAAATCTGAGAAATTCAGATTCAAAAACTGAAGTGGTGTCTTAATTTTTTACAGAGCTGCATATTAACTAGTCAATATTAGTAATGTAATTGAATATTATACTAGTTCTTCTTAACATTTTGGGTTGTACTGTCCATAACCAAGATTTGTTTTAGGTGAACAGTTCCTAGATTCAGTGTACATCAGTGCACATTTAAGGCACCTGTGAAATTTACAATAAATAGCGCAATAATCACAATTATTAGCTCAGTAAAACACTACTTTTAGAAAAAAATACTAATAATATTCATGCAAAAAAAAGAGATTTTGCATCAATGAGTTCATAAAATATCTCTAAATATCTCCTCATGGGAGTGTATTATTATTTATAGTTTGGTAAATCAGTGTTTTATGATGTTAAATCAGGTGAACAGGTAATGAAAATGAACATATACATCAAAAAATCTAAATACTTTAATCTAAATGATAAATTATTTCTTACCTTTTAACTTCTTACTGTATTCATGATTATCTGCAGCTGTTCTAATATGTAGTGCTTTACAGGCAAAAACACTTTTGTAGCAAAGACAAATAGTTTGGAATAATTTGCCTTGGTACATTTAGCACAGGTTCTGCACATATTTAAACATAATTATACAGAAACATTTTATATAGAAAACAATCAGAACAGGTTCCAGACATATTAACTATCATGGTGTCAAAATACAGACATACATATATACAGCACCCCTAATATAATGAATGTCATTTAGAAAGTTTCACCTTGAGATAATATGTATCTTAATAACCACAAAATATTGTCACTCTTGTCACTGACCTCATAGACTTAACAAACACACTGTAGAAATCATCAGCACAGACTGTAGCACTAAAATATTGATGAGTCTTGAATGGCACATCCCGTGTCATCTGTCTCTTCCAGCTCTGTGTACATGTAAATAATGAGTGTGTGAACACTGACGCTTGGTGAGTTCTTGGTGAGGTGTGTGAATGACTCGTCTACTGAAAACACATGAAGGGCCTCTATAGCTTCCAAACAGTGATGGTGAATATACTGATGTCTGGAACGTCTTTTGGATGGTTTTAAAGGTTTTATGATTTCAGGCTCAAGTTTGTAAAAAAACAACATTAATTTCACCATTTTTTTATATCTTCCTCCAAAATGCAGTCAAATTATCACTTTGTAGTCTTTAAAAATACAGAAGATTTGGTTCAGCTCTTTTTTGTTCTTTTACAGACTGTGGATCTTTTGAACAAAAATGTTCGGAAAGGCATGGAGAACTACTATGATGATCTAGATTTCAAAAACATCATGGACTTTATTCAAAGAAAGGTAAGAACTACATTTGTGCTCCAATTCTCTAAATAAATTCATTGCAAAGATAACCTTAAACTGTTATTGAAATAAAGGCCATACGTTGTTGGTTAACTGGAAAACATTTAATAATATAAATGTGTAGATAAGAGAAGGCCACATGCCCTGATTTATACCTTTTTTTTGTATTAAGAAAATGGCACAGACAAAATGCAGGCAAAGGATGATATCATTGATATTGTTATTAAAAAGTCATTTTACTTGCTAATATGACCTTTGTGTCAGAGGATCGCCCTGCTGATATTTTCAGACCGGCACGGGAAGTACTGAACAAGAAAGTGTTTCATTAATTCTGTTTAAATCTCCATTGTTTTAACCCGTGGCAGGGGATCAGGTGAGCTGTACAAAAAAAGTACAGACTTAAAAAAAAAAAGAAACGTCTTCACGTTATCTTCTACAAACAAAAATAAATCCAAGGACATCTTCAGTAACACTAATTAATAATACAATTGCTGCTTAATGTTTCAACATGTTTTCATTCAGTGTTATTTTACACTGTGCAGCACAGACTATACTGTTACATGGCTTAAGTTACAATAAACCTAAAGCAACATTATGAAGCAATTTTAACTTAATCTAAACAACTTAAAAAAAAAAGATTTTAATTAAGTAGCTATGTGAGACTTATTGTGCTATACATTAGAAAATATTTCCTCCAATACTGACATAACTGCTGCGTATTTGTTACTAAACCTACCATGTTGTTGCATTAGGCCAACATACAGTTTAATTAAACACAATTAATCTTTTTCCAATTAGATCTGCCTGGGTTAGGATCAATATGTTTAGGTTGCAACACAATAAAACTGTTTAGATGTTGCTTGTGTTTGGAGAACTATATTACTATAGTACTAAATTGCCCCAATGTTTTCTTGCCGACTTAACTTAAATGTATTGTTGCTTTTTGCTCAATCAATTTGATGCATCCCACTAAATTACCACTGCAGCACCAAAATTCCATTTGTGATGCCGGATATTAAAATGTCAGCGGTGATTTGCATGTCATCGTTGATTGCGTTTCAGTTGCATGGCTCTGGGGTAGAGGCAGTGTCTGTCAAATACAGGTGAGACAGTATTGTTTATAGGGATGGGTTTTGTACACAGATATTAGTGTCAGACTGTCTGGATTCAGTATGTTCAGAATGGCAACTTAAAAGGAGGAGAAGAAAAAAATTACTGAGCTTTCAATGGAAGTAAATGTAAAAAAAAGGGTTTATTCCAAGTTATAATGGAGCAATTTGATTGGTCAATTCATCATGAAACTGTGACATAATAATGAGCCACAATAAAAATATTTAAAAAAAGAAATGGTTATATGTGCTGTTCTCTACTGACAGGCCAATGTCATGAGACAGAAACTAGTGTCTTTTTAGAATTGGTACTTTTACTATGTTTGTATCCTCTTGCATTGAACGTGGAATGTGATTTTTAACATGCCTTGATCCACAGTGCCACATGGACCAATAAACTTTTACCAAAAGTATTTAGATAAACTATTTTAAACTGATTTAAATTGACCATTTAAAGGTTTTCCCCTCTTCTGTGAAGTTGCCATTTTGGAGATATATTACTATGCATTCCTGAACACACCTGTACATTTATTATACAAAAACATAATGACCTAAATCTCCATATTGGGGGAAAAAATTTAACACATTTATGGGACATTTTGTAAAGTTGTGTCAATTTTTTTTCAGTATAATGGCAAATTTGCCAAATAAATACAAATAAAAAAAACGAACAAAACATTATTTCTTTGAAAACTTTTCGTTACGACTGTGAATTTTTATATGCTTTTTTAAACTTTCTTCAACCACTTAACCACATACTGGGGCGTACAGACTCTATAGAATATCCTGTCACCTTAGATGTTTGACCCAGCTGCTAATGCTTTAATAAAATGGTCTATTTGTGAGTTTTTAGTGGGAGCAAATTGAAGTAAACCTGGCTGAAAGGAACAGCCAGAATATGTATCTCAGTTGGTTGTAAATGGTTTCAGTAGGCGCATGTTCTCTGGAAGCAGCATGACTCTGTGGTGCTTTCATAAACAGCTGAATAAACTCTGTGCTTCTACACTGACTGACTGAATCCCAGCAACTCCTCCGCTAATGCTCAGAGCACCTGCATTTATATGCATCTGTGTGGTTATGTTAATTGCTGTAACATTTTAGTTGTTCACAATTTATGCGAAGATTGTTGGATTTTAAAGGAATCAAGCCACTGCCTGGTCTCATAGCTGCTCACTGGCGGGAGGTACAGAATCAGGAAGACCAGACCAGGACAGTTCAGAGACAGTTTCTTCCCCCAAGCCATTAGACTGCCGAACAGTCACTCACTCTGAGGTGCATTCATAAATGTTGTTCTTTGCAACAATTTTAGATTGTTGGTCTTTTTTAGACAGACAGATGTTTAGTAGTGTCTGAATACATGAAAAAGACATCAATCTGTATCTGTCTTTCTAAGGTTAAGAGCAAGCTTGTGTGTTCTTTTGTTTTTCTTTTATTTTGTTTTTTACTCCAAACTTACCTACTAGCATTAGGTATATGGTTAATCGTTAAACCGATTGAGGTCTCCACCTACACATTACTCATTTTATTTTAAGGATGTGTAAACCTTTTTAAGAGCATGCAAAACTGTGACTTGATGCTCACCTGCTTTGAAAAGATTGCCAGGCATCTGAATGGAAATCATCCTCCCCAAGCATCACACGATCTTCACTTCCTGACATCAATTTGCAAGCGTGCAGCTGTGGGTAGCAGTGGATGGCAATTTGTATTCTGTCAGAGAGCTTTTGGTGTTTGCAGCACCATGCTTTCAGAATGCTCTGTTAAACTGTTTAACCAAAGCTTACTTAGTTTCAGAACACATTATAGTTCAGTTTCATCCAGGTGTGTTTCTTTTAATAGTGAATGAGCTGTAATAGCAGCAAGATACCATCAGTGTTTATTTTGCATTTTTATTGTTGCTATTACTGCTCACACTGCTAATACTATTACTGTTATTAATGCGGCTAGTAGCAGTAATAGTAATGGTAGCAATGGTAGTATTTGTAATAGTATAAATGCTATTACTGCTACATTTCTATTACTGCTACTAAGAGTAGTGATTCTGCTGCTTCTAATACAATTATTACTGCTACCAGTACTATTACTGCTACCACTACTACCACATATACAACTACTACTACCACTACTACCACATATACAACCACTACTACCACAAATACAACTACTGCTACCACTACTACCACATATACAACCACTACTACCACATATACAACTACTGCTACCACTACTACCACATATACAACTGCTGCTACCACTACTACCACATATACAACCACTACTACCACATATACAACTACTGCTACCACTACTACCACATATACAACTACTACTACCACATATACAACTACTGCTACCACTACTACCACATATAAAACTACTGCTACCACTACTACCACATATACAACTACTACTACCACATATAAAACTACTGCTACCACTACTACCACATATACAACTACTACTACCACATATAAAACTACTGCTACCACTACTACCACATATACAACTACTACTACCACATATAAAACTACTGCTACCACTACTACCACATATACAACTACTACCACTACTACCACATATACAACCACTACTACCACATATACAACTACTGCTACCACTACTACCACATATACAACTACTACTACCACATATACAACTACTGCTACTACTACTACCACATATAAAACTACTGCTACCACTACTACCACATATACAACTACTACTACCACATATAAAACTACTGCTACCACTACTACCACATATACAACTACTACTACCACATATAAAACTACTGCTACCACTACTACCACATATACAACTACTACTACCACATATACAACTACTGCTACCACTACTACCACATATAAAACTACTGCTACCACTACTACCACATATACAACTACTACTACCACATATAAAACTACTGCTACCACTACTACCACATATACAACTACTACTACCACATATACAACTACTGCTACCACTACTACCACATATACAACTACTACTACCACATATACAACTACTACTACCACATATAAAACTACTGCTACCACTACTACCACATATACAACTACTACTACCACATATACAACTACTGCTACCACTACTACCACATATACAACTACTACTACCACATATACAACTACTGCTACCACTACTACCACATATACAACTACTACTACCACATATACAACTACTGCTACCACTACTACCACATATACAACTACTACTACCACATAAAACTACTGCTACCACTACTACCACATATAGCACCACTTCTACCACTATACCATATATACCACTACTGCTACCACTTCTACCACTAATACCATATATACCACTACTGCTACGACTACTACCACATATACCACTACTGCTAACACTACTACCATATATACCGCTACTACCACATATACAACTACTGCTACCACTAATACCACATATAGAACCACTTCTACCACTATACCATATGTACTACTAGTGCTACCACTTCTACCACTACTACCATATATACCACTACTGCTAACACTACTACCACATATAGCACTACTGCTACCACTACTACCACATATACTACTACTGCTACCACTGTTATTATTATTTCAGTTGCTACTACTGCTTCTGCTGCTTCTACCAATATTATTGCTACTACTACTACAACTGCTACTACTAACACTATTACTACTACTATCAATTTTCTAATACTACTACTAATGCTGCTGCTGCTGCTTCTACCACTATTATTACTGCTACTACAATTACTATTACTTCTGCTACTGCTACCGCTATTATTGCAATGGATGCTATCTTATATTTTTACTGCTACTATTACTGCTAGCACTATTACCACATATACCACTACTACTACTACTACTACATATACCACTACAACATATACAACTATTACTACTGCTGGTAGCACTATCAATACTACTACTACTGCTGCTACTACCACTATAACTGCTACTACTGCCACTACTCCAATAACCACTGTTTTTAATATTACTGCTATTACGATTGTACTTCTACAACTACTTGTACTACCACTTTTATTAATTTTACTACTTCTGCAACCAATACTGCTACTGCTATTGCTTCTGTCCCTGCTATAGGCACTGCTGCTATTACTGTTACTGATATATTATTTCTTCTATTACTACTTCAATTGTTCCTACTACTATTACTACTGCTGCTGCTACCTTTTTACTATTTTATATACAAGTGTGCTTTAGGTAGAGAGCTGTGGTCCCTGATAGTAATTGTGTGAAATAATATTCCGAGCCATTCAGGTGAGCTGAGGGACTGGCATATGAATTGTGCTGCTGTGTGAAAAGGAAGCAGGGCCTAATATTTATTCATGCATTCCCCACTGAAAGCTGTTGATGCAATAAATGAATACAAAGTAGCACAGATAGTTCATTTCACCTTTAATATATCATGCCTTGTCTTCTAGGTTAAATATTAACACAAGGTAAATCTAGAAATATACACAACATCCATGTTATTGTTGTGCTGTTTGAAGAGCAGTGTATTTATATTGAATGTTTGTTGAATGATAATGCTGTAGTAAAGTGGCACTTATAACACCGTGATGTTTTACAGAAGCTTAAAACAGAAGTTTATCCTCAGATAAAATGAAAATGTCTTGTGTCTGTGTTTTTCTCTCTTAGTTTAAATGTTGTGGAGGCATGGAATACAAAGACTGGAATGTGAACATGTACCACAACTGCTCAGCGCCCGGACCCCAGGCCTGCGGAGTGCCCTACACCTGCTGTGATCTCAAGGTTTGTCTCTTCCACTGTCCACCTCTAAAGCAGCATATAAAACATTTAACAACTGCCAGCGTTCACTTTCTCAAAATATTTGGATTACATATCCCCTCAAGGCTTTTAGTGAATCTTTATTTGACCTCAAACATGTAAAAAAGCAGATTAATATAGGTTAGTGTAAAATGAGGTGTACATCCAGAATTATATCATTAAATATAGGGTTATATATTGTATTAGTGTACAGCTTGAATCAGGAATGGATTGGCACTCTGTCTAGAGTGGAGTGTTGAGTGTACAGTGTGCACATTTGACTGCTGCTTCTCTCTGGCTGGAGGAGAGTAAAGGTTTTTGTAAAGTGTTGATTGTTAAGCTTCAGTGGGTTCTAGAAAAGGCTGTATAAGTGTAACCATCATTTACACTACTACTATTCTACTAATTTTACTATTAATTCTACTATTAATAATAATAATACATACAATTACTATTGCTACTACTCGTACTACTACTACTACTACTACTCCTTTTTTACTACTATTAGTACTCATACTACTACTATTGCTACTACTACTAATTCTACTATTCTACTAATTCTACTATTCTACTAATTCTACTATTAATTTTACTATTAATAATGATAATGTTACTACTACTACTCCTACTACTGTTACTGCTACAACTATTACTACTACTCTTTTTACTACTATTAGTACTCATACTACTAATATTGCTACTACTACTAATTCTACTATTCTACTAATTCTACTATTAATTCTACTATTAATAATAATAATAATAATAATGTTACTACTACAACTATTACTAATACTCTTTTTACTACTATTAGTACTCATACTACTACTATTGCTACTGCTCGTACTACTATAATCACTACCACTACTTTTACTACTATTTCTATTCGAACTACTACCATTACTACTCATACTACTACTATTACTACTACTACTTTTACTGCTATTCTAACAGTGTTTGTTCAGTCACACAGTTTATCCAGGAACTATTTTAAAATATCATTCCATGCTATAGAAACATTTCTTTTTTTTTTTTGTACTGAATCGACTTAATTAAATCATGAATCAAATCGTGATTCATGTACAGCCCTGTGTACCAGAGAGGGCCGTCCTTATTTGGCACCGCTTTAGAGAGGCAGGCATTGTTTCTTTTGGCCGCTTTTAGCTTTGAGTTAATGGACGAAGTGAAAATGCCTCACTCAGGAAATAGCTCTTGAATTAGATTTGATTGCATTCACACACGTCCTCAAGTTAACACAAGCTAATTGCTAATATGTGTATAAAAGGTTCTCCCTCAGCTAATGGCACAGCATGTTTGCAGCTTTGCTTAAAGGTGAACTAATGTATAAAGTGGATGATTACCTTAGATTAGCTGGGTTTTCTCCACACTGAGTTGTGAGACCAGCCTTGTAGGTTGATTTATTTATTTAATTAATTATTTATTTATTTAAAGAGCCTGAAAATGAATAAAGGGTTCCCTTTGAGAAAAAAAGAAAAAAATAATAATATATATATATTACTATTTTCCTCTTCCACAAATGTATGTTATCTACTAAGACATGTCTTGACTCATCAGCTACATTTGGGGGAGTAGTGAAAATTGTGTGAAGGGTTTTGATTAATTATTAAGACATTACCTTTTCTACCATATATGTCTGGCATGTATTTTTTATCTCTTGACTTTCTTTTGGTTTGCATTTCAATGGTTCATCCCATATGTTTACTTGCAATTGCAGTTTCCATTCTTTAGCTTCTGCTTTTATACTAAATGCATGCCAGTTATTAATAAGGCTTAATAAATGAACCATCTCAGCTGCTATTATGTTGCTAATGTAAGGTCCAAATATGATTTGACAGACTTCAAATGCTATATTATGGTCGTTGTTTTCTCTTAATTACATTTTTGGAAAACGGACATATGCATATTTTTCAATACTTTTTTTGTTTAGTGATAGCTAGTAAAGAAATCCTCTATTGGACACTTTTGTGCACATTAAAGCACAGTTTATGTTTATTTGCAGAATTTTTGTTTTAGTATTTTTCCTGTGTGTTATATTCAGTAAATAAACAGTAAATGTGTGTTAAATTGTGCATAACTGTGTTCTCTGGGGATTTGCTCGCTTATTTTCACTTGGCTAGAGATGCCCAAACATTGCATACAAATGTAGGGCTGTAAGTCTGAAGAGTACTATAAAACCAGCTCTTGATTTAATGCTGTCCACTTGAATCTGATGTCAACAAGACATGCATATTTGATCAGCTATAGAGCCGCCGTCAGATGACTTCATGGTGCGTCTCCTGCTGTGTAAACACTACCTCATCAGGTCCTGGGCAGGCTGGGTAGAATGCTGTTTCTGATGAATACAGGCAGTGTTATGCTTTTTTTAGTCTTTGATAACAAAGAGAAATAAAAGCGAAATCTTGGTGTTTTGCATAATACATTAAATCATTTTAAATGATCTGATATGTAGATATGTTTTGAATTATCACAGTATTTTGCTTTGCAATACTGTATTGATTTTCAAAAACACATAATCTATTTTAAATTATTAGTTTACCTGTAAAGACTGGTGTCAGACAGTGCTTTATTTAGCTTTGTGTGTAAGCCCTGCCCACTCTATTGGGGATAGTGTTGTACTCTGTCCTTAGATCCCACTGTTCTGATTGCTTAAAAAGATTTATTCTGATTCCATAAATCAGATTTTATAAATATGATAGTGTTTGGGAACACTTTACAATAAGAGTACATTCATTTACAGTACTTACGACAGCAATAAACTTTGTTAAATGGTTAAATAATGTGTCAATTCGTTATTAACTGACACTAGCTAAGACATTATTAAACATTATTGAATTTTACAGCTTAAGAATGTTGTAAATCCTTTTATCTGTCGTAAATACTGGTAATTAATGTACCCTTATTGTAAAGTGTTTCCTATTTTTTCATTTAAACAATCACCCAAACAAGAGTTAAAATACTCTTGTCTTGAAAGACTCTTAGGAGCACATGTTTTCACAATCTAAATCTACAACAAATCTACAACAAATGTATTTGGCCCCCATCATATAAACTTCTTTTTTTTTATCTCTCTCTACCTGTATACATTTTTGATGCAGTGTCTCATCAGTTTTTCAAAGGGGGAAAAGCTCGCCACAGGTCACTGAACCTACATCAGTCTAAAAGCAGTTCACTGACTCTGTTAGCTATTCTGGGTTTCACCAAAATCTACCTTGTGACACTTTAGAGCACAGGACATCGATTCAAATAGCACTGGGGGGGTTAAAAAAAATATTATGTTCTTATCCAATGCTTTGACTAACCTGGTTAAAGTGCTTTTTTATTTAGAAATATATATCTTTCCAAAAAAAACTAAATACTGAAAATGGGTTAATCTTCTGTATCCATTTATTAAGAATGGAGAGTTAAGCTTGCCTCGGTTTCAGATAAGCTCACAATCTTGCATATGAGGTCAAATGATTGTTTATTAGAAGACATCTTTAGAAATCTTTTAAATACATTTCAGAACTAGCATCAGAAGACTAAATTTAAGCAACAGAACAATACAAATCATTGTTTTATTTTTGTTATATTGGAGTGTCAGTCAAACTAACTGGAACATATAGTAATAAATAGATGGATTGACTGTGGACATTTAAAAGGCTGTATTGGTGTTTGAAAGTGACTTTGCTATTTAAAAATTAAACATCAATTGATTAGAACTGACTTTCTTTATTTGTGTGGTTGGCTTATTAAGTATCTCATTATTTAATGTAATTTTGTATTGTTTTGCCTATTTTACAGGTTGTAAAAATACTTTATTTGGTTTATTCAATTTTTTCAACACTAAGAAGAATATTTAAATTAGGAACCATTAGTGGATGTTTAAAGTCTGTTACTAAAATATTTATACACATGTTCAAAGGCAAAGATGGAAAATCCTTGTGGTCCACTATATTATAGGTTGGAGAGAGGTCTAGCTGATGTTATAATAATGAATGATGAGAGCCTGGCTGATGATGTTATATTAATGAGCTTCTCAGTAACTGTTATGAGTGTAGTTCCTGTAAAATGCACAGGTTTGAAAGCAGGGTGGTCGGGACTGGAATTATTATTATAGAGTGAATTCTGGACAAAGTATATACAGATCTGGAAAAAAATTAAGAGATCACTTCAGTTTCTGAATCAGTTTCTCTGATTTTGCTATTTATAGGTATATGTTTCAGTAAAATGATAACTATTGTTTTATTCTATAAACTACAGACAACATTCTTTTCAAATTCCAAATGAAAATATTGTCATTTAGAGCATTTATTTGCAGAAATTGAGAAATGGATAAAATAACAAAAAAATGCAGAGCTTTCAGACTTTAAATAATGCAAAGAAATCAGGCTCATATCAATATTTGCTGGAATAAGCCTGGTTTTTAATCACAGTTTTAATGCATCTTGGCATGTCCTCCTCCATCAGTTGTACACACTGATTTTGGATAACTTTATGCAGTTCAGCTTGATTATATTCCAGAGGTTTTCAATTTAATCGAATCAAAGAAACTCTTTATTTTTTCCAGCTCTGTAAATGAGGTGAAAGATGAGACATACTGGTCTCTAGTTAGCTGTGTCTGCGGACATTTCTGCTGGTCTTGCATGCAGATGGTACATTTCCCAATGACATGGTCTCTTTACGATAAAAGTGATCAAATAAAAAAGGTCCTGAGCGGTCCTCTTCAATAGTGTAGATAGTATGGAGCCAAGGGAACAGATGCCTGGATTATTGGATGTGACAAGCTGTGGAACATCTGTGGAAACAGCGGACAGCTGGCCAGAGATGCAGGAGGAAGGATACTGTTCCATGTTGTTTGATTCAGATGAGATTTCCAGTGTAAATGCAAAAATATTTGCTATCAAATTACATATGATTAGTGAAGAGATGTGTTGAACACGGCACAATTATTATTACTGGAGAGTAACTGACAGTTGAAATTTATTTTTCATGACATTATTACTATAACATGTTTGATATACAGTGGCTTGGACACCAAGATTTATGCATCCGCGGTCAGAATCTCTAAACTCCAAAAGTTAAGGATAAAAAGACAACCTTAGCAAACTAAAGAAAAGGAGAACTGTGTAAATATTTGGTCACACAAGATATTTCAGATCTCCTATAACTTTAATTAAGGTCTCATACCTTATATTAGCTCAATAGGGCTATGTATTGTTCATAATAATTATTAGAAAAAGGCAAGGGGTGATTTTAAAGCTTTATAAATACAATGACTTCACAAACTTTCTCCCAATCAGTGGCCATGGGCTCCTCTAAGCAGATGCCTAGAAAGAATTGTTGCTGCTCAAAAAGCAATATAAATTTTTAAGACTATATTCAACTTATAATGTAATTAAGAAATGCATATTAACAGGAACAGTGGGGGTTAAGATCATATCTGGAAGACCAAAGCAATCTTCTAAGGAAACTGTCTGTAGGACTCCTAGAAAGACAAATCGAATCCCCCACCAGCATTGAGCTGTGGAGATGTGGAAATGTGGTCGCTGGGATTATGCGGCTTCATTCTATATGAACAATTTGTGATGATTGTGGTTATCTTCCAACATTCTAACCTTAGTATCACTCATTGAATATTGAAGAAAAAAAAAAACGGAACTAGAAGACATTTGCAAAGTGGAATGAGTGGAAAATTCCCAAACAAGAATTGATAGGCACTTAGCATCCTACAAAATGAGTTTACAAACTGTGATACTTGTCAAAGGGCTGCTGCTAAGTACAGGCCATGCAGGGTGCCCAAACATTTGCTGCTGGCATTGTTTTCCTCTTTTGTTATTTTGAAATTGTACACAGTGAAAATGAAAAAGCAATCTTGATTCATCTTTAACTTTGTTCCACTTAGCTATTCACAGAAACAGGCTTGCCCAAACCTTTGCATGCCACTGTGTTGTGCATGCTTTACTTACAGAACATATGCGGCGTACTTGTCAGCAGGTGTGAAATCAGTGCAACTGTATTTACACAGATTACATAAACCATGCATCATTATTTAAATGAATGCACACGTGTGCCACCTGGCTCAGTGGGAAACAGGTTCTTTTATTAGAAGATTTGCGTTGCGATCTTGGAATTGTGGACTCCCTGAGTCTCTCCAGAAATTGAGGAACAAAAGAAGCGTGTCTCCAGCTGCTCCTGGAAGTTTCCTTTTATCACTGAACTGCAGGAATTCCAGCTTCTTTCAAACTGTGCTGATATGAAGGCAGAGGGTGAGCTCTGTAATCCACGTTTGGAGATATGCAGGAGGTTTAACCAGCATGTCTTTTCTTGTGATCTTCTGATCTGCTTGTTATCGAGAATGCAAAAAAAAATGCTTCATTATAAACACCAGTCCTCATTTTACATTTGTAACACCTGCAATGTATGATTAACACCTGTCTATTAAATGCTTGATATGTCCTATGAGACTCCGACACTCGACTCTAATTATAAAATGTAGGGGTAATTGCTTCACGTAGAATTCTAATAATGTGGAATAAAAGTTAATTATAATAATGTTTGGAAGGTTAATCTAGCTTGGCAGAATAAAAATCATTAGACTGGTCCTTTATCCTGGTTCTGGAGAAACATCGCTCTGAAAGTTGTCGGGTTTTCCTGCTCTAATTCTGCCTTTACACTAAATCCAATCAAATGTTTAAGTCATAATTTTCATGTAGCACTTTTTATAACTGATGTTGCAAAGCAGCAAAGTAGTTTTACAGAAATAAAGTAGCCTGATAGAGAATCAAACAAAACCTAAAAATCCCAGTAAGCTGCAGTGGGAAGGAAAAGACCCACAGGCCCTCTTCCTCTGGTCAGACTAAATGTAAATTATTGGTAGAGAGGGACAGGGACAGTTTTGGGGGAAAATGAAATGAAACATGTAAGATAGCAATGGATAGTTCACTATTTAGCTTGCTAGAATAGCCAGCATGTTAATCAGTAGTGTGATACACACCCACATGCTAAAAAAGTTGTTATTTGTTCCATAAGATGTTATTTCTTCCATATTATTTATCACCCATAGGTGCTGTATCCAAGGTCCATATGTTGTGGCAGTGGTTATGAAGCAGTTCACAGTCTCTACCCTTAAATGCTGCTGCAAATAAACCCTGAAGGAGATCTGTCTCCTGTTGTCAGAAATTTCGGGGACAGCTCCCAACAGTGATACCAAAGACTCTTTAGGAACAGGATCATCAAAAACAGACTGAAGTGCATCATATCTATCTTCCCAATACTTCTTCAGTTTTACACAAGACCAAAATATATAAAAAAAAGTTTGAGTCTGTTTCTTTTGAGTCACATTCCCTCCAGCAATTACGATAGATGAAGATGAGTCAGTCCTTAATTAATATGTGGTGTTGTTAAATATCTAGCAATTAGCTTCCATTTGAATTCTCTTCAGTTATTAGAGCAAGCTGTTAAATGACATATGACAGAACAAATATCTTTCCAGTTTTCTATTAAGATCTCAGTCTGTAGTTCAGCTTCCCACTTACCCTCAATATACAGGGAATTATGTGGCCCCATTGATTTAAGAATTTGGTAGAATTGAGGCTGGTAGTTTTATTATATGGTCAAGATTTTTAGTAAGGAAGTGCTTAGTTTTTAAAGCTCCACTAGGTAGGATTGGGATTTTGTGCTCGTGGGCTCCCCCTACAGTTGTAGAGTGTAATAAATGTTTCAGGTGGATTCGTTTCTCTTTCTCGTTTTCTGGCTTTCACAGACATATTCGGTCTCTTTCCAGCTTCTGCCAGAGTGTCTGTGTGTTAGTTTGTAAAGAATGAACCAGTAGTCCTTGTAGAACTGTTAGAACTAAAGGTCGGAAAGCAGGCTGCAGTTCTCGCAAGCGTTGGTCGTGGCCGCCTCGGGAAAACTTACAGAATCTGGTTTGAGCTCAGAGGAGCCCGGCACAGACACGAGAGGACCGATATTCCTCCTATTACACCCATTGCAGCACTGCAGTGAGTTTCAAGCTGTAATTTTACAAAAATCAAGGAAATCCTACCTAGTGCTACCTAGTGCTGCTTTAAAGCATTTGTTTTAGGTAGTTCAAATGGAGCAGTATGTAGTTAGGGATTTAATCTCTTTCTTGGGATGTTTTCTTTCTTGTTCATGATGTGTTGCTGTCTGTATTTATTATTTACTACTGCAGCATACAGAGCTATCATGCTCATGAAAATATATTTAAAAAAAATTGGTCTCATCTGACCAAAGCACCTTGTTCCACATGTTAACTGTGTCCCTAACATGGCTTGTGGCAAACTGCAAACGGGACTTTTTGTGGTTTTCTTTTAGCAATGGCTTTCTTTTTGCCACTCTTCCATAAAGACCACATTTGTGCAGTGCACAACTAATAGTTGTTCTGTGGACAGATTTCCCTCACCTGAGCTGTGGATCTCTGCATTTCATCCAGAGTCATCATGGGCCTCTTGGCTGCATATCTGATCAGTGCTCTCCTTGTTCTGCCTGTAAGTTTAGGTGGACGGCCTTGTCTTGGTAGGTTTACAGTTGTGCCATTCTCTTTCAGTTTCCGGATAATGGATTGAACAGTGCTTTGTGAGATGTTCAAAGCTTGGGTAATCTTTTTCATAGCCTAAGCTTCCTTTAAACTTCTCCACAACCTAATTCCTGACCTGCCTGGTATGTTCTTTGGACTTCACAGGTGAACTATTTTTATTCATTAGCAGTCATCAGACAATTTCTAAATGCAATTGGTTGCACTCAGAGGAAAGGGGGCTGAATACTTTTGCTTTTGTTGGTTTTTCACATTAATTTCCAATGAAATATATTTATGTTTGTGGTTGTAATGTGACGAAATATGGACAAAATTAAGGGGTATGCATACTTTTGACACTGTATCTCTATAAAAAGCACATGTGGATACATCGTGACATATCAAAGATCATTTGAGGAGGGCCTTCAATTAGTACATTAGTTGCAACAGATTAGGTGTTGGGAACTGGTGAAACATTACCACTCTAGACGCGAGAGACCATCTTTGTCTGGTATGAGAGTGCATCAAAGAGATCTGCACACTAAAAAACAGAGCTTCCACTATTAGTACCGTGCATGACAACTGAAACATATGCCATTGTTAGGTTAACATTCTGCATTGCACTACCACACACCCACCGCTTGTTTGTGGCTACTGTATTGACACTAATGATTTTCCTCAACTGTCTTTCAGCCAAATGAGGTTGTGAATACACTCTGCGGATACAAAGCGCTTGAGAAAGAGGTGAGTTTGCTGGAATGAGCCTCAAAATAAGCCTCTAACAGAGAGCCTCCTTCTTCCTTCCTTACCTTTTTCTTGATTTAACTGTCTGCACAGACACTCTCTCTCTCTGTGTCTGATTGATCATTCCTTGTTTATTTGAACTTTGAACTTTGAGAAATTGCCCAATCAGAAATATTTGTGAAGAGCACCACAGCCACGCCAGGATGTACTCTGATCTAAATCATGTGCTAAATTCAAGTAAGGCTATCTGTGGTTGTAGTGCCAGCAAGAGGCAGCCTGGTAAAAAAAAAAAAAAAACTTTTTTTTTTTTTTTGAGTTCACATATGTAGCATTTTAAGTGGCTTAGAAAAGCTGGCACTGATACAAACATACTTATCAAGTGCTGGCAGCTGTTACGAAGTGGGAGGTTATATATGCACTGAGGGACGCAGTCTGAGAAATGGTGCACCAATATGGAATTACTGAAAATATCAGGCTTATAAAATCATTTTGTTATTTCCTAGTAATTGCTTTCTGACAAATGTGTGTACATTGCTGTGTGTACAATTTATTTTTTTTTTTTTACAGTTTTGTTGTACTCGTTCATTTCAGAGATTTAAACCAGGCATAAAATAAAACAAAGACTGTAAGTATGGCTTACAGTTTTTTTAAAAATATCTTAATTAGGCCTGGGCAATTGTTTAATCACAATAAAAACTACCGGTAAATACTTTTAAAACGCCTCTATTTTTTAATTGTCCAATAGCAGTGTTATAACAACCAGACATGCTGCTTTTTGATTTTGTTATTTTATAAATAACTTTATTACTGCTTTTCACATGTCAGACCTCTAATTCACTAATCCCTAAACTGCTGAAACTGAGACTCCAGTGTTAAGCTGAGCTAAATGCAGTGTTGCCATGTGGGTCAGCCAGACCTCTTTCATTACTAGTTTTCTCCAATTTCTAAGAGTCTTTTGAAGGTCCTGTAACTTCATCTGTAACGTGTCTAATGTCTCTTTTTGCATCAATTTCCAAAGCTATATATATATATATTAGAGGCCGACCGATCGATCGGCCAGCCGATTTAATCGGCCGATTTTTGTTATTTTTTTATCAATCGGCATCGGCCGATTTTCTTATTTGGCCGCGCCGATTTTAATCCGGCACATCTGCGGGCAGCTACTTGGAACGCAGAGCAAGGTTTCAAGAGTGAGCAAGACTTTCAACGGGTAAGGCATCCATTTTTACAATCCAGTGTCCCAAAGTCTATATTTTCTCTCATGATTAGTAATCTGTGATGTTGCTTCATTTACTGAAAAAGAATAGAATTTCAACTGCATGTTGTAGCATTTCTCTCCAAACGAAACTATGCTTAGCGTTGATGGCAGGAGTGCATTTGGAATGCGCCCTGACTATGCAAGGCAAGCCCTATCTATAAGCTCTAGTATAAAATAACTGACGTCTCTTCTTCAGAAACGAAAATTTCAGAAAAATAACAAAAAATAACAAACGAAAATAAACCCAAAATGTTGACAAAAATATAATCTAACGAATTTCAAAAAAATAAAACGAAATTCTCCACACAACCAAAGAAAATTACTAAAACTTGTAATACTGAAAAAAGCGGAAAAACGCGTCTAACGGACCACGAGTGCCGCGCGCTCGGCACAACAACTCCCGCTGTACAACTCCGCTGTACAACAGCGCTTATAAATAAATTAAACACAAAAATGAGGGTATTCTATCAGTAATTTCAGTTCGTTTTAGTTAGTTTTATAAACACAAAATACAGTTCGAGATAGTTATGTTTTTCCTTTTAATTACCGTTTTTATTAGATTCAGTTAACACAAATGTTTTTCACTTTCAATTTTCGCTATTTCGTTCGCTTTAGTGAACAATAATAATTGGTTACTTAGCAACGTTGTAATTATCACACCAGAGCTTTATATAAAATAAAAATAGGAGCCTGATTTCGGGTCGGTCCTCAGGTCAGGTGGGATTCGGGCAGAGAATCTAAGCTCTAAAATAGAAAGCAGCAGCACCACAAAAACCGGAGCAGCTAAAAAGAGCTTAACGTCCTTAATTCGGAACTTGGGTTGTCCACGGCAATCACTGAATTGATTAGAGCACGCAAATCGTCACAATTGTGCCTCACTTCACCACGCCAAACCACGTAAACCTACAGGCACAGCGGCCAGAAGCTCAAGTTCACCGGACAGAGGAGGGGTTAACCAGGGCAAAGCGAAATAAAAAAAAAAAGTTCATAGAGCTGCTAAAGTAACGTGCAGTAACGGGGTGTCGGAAATGGTAACGGCGTTATAGTTACAGTCATAGTAATTAGTTAGATTACTCGTTACTGAAAAAAAGTAACGGCGTTAGTAACGCCGTTAGTTTTAACGCCGTTACTCCCAACACTGTATATAAATAAGCTTTATTGTAAACGAATTAATAAAACAAATAGTTTCTAAAATAATGGAGTTAAAATAAAACATCTCTTTTTCCTTCACTACAAACAGACATTAAATCATGCCGCCTCCTGCTGTTCTGCTGTAAAACTCACCCGTTTAAAGCGGTTTGCGCTGTTAGATATTAAATGAAACGATGAGCAGAATTTTCTGTTTTGTCGGGTTCTACTTTAGAACCCCCTCCAGACTTTTCTGATAAAAGCTCATTTTATCCTGAACCTATAAAGTCCGCGCTCTTCAGCTTTCTCAACTCATTTTCCGCTCACGCACCGAACCTCCAGTACAGCTGATGAGACGCGTTTCTCTGGCTAAGGAGCTCATTTGAAGAAGAAAAAAAAACAGATAAAGCTATATTTAAATTACAGCACCTGTCTGTTTTTGCATTATTTATAATTTTATTCTTAATTTAAACGTCACCCATTTTTGTAAAATAATAGCTGCAGCCCTAATGTGAACATTTTATAACATTGTCCTCCCATGTCCATTCGTTTTCAACTGCATGGAGTTGAAGAAGAAATGAGCTTTGCCGTTTTGGAGTAACTATCTAAAGTTGTCACATTATGGAAGTCTTCTTGCACTCTGTTAAACATATTAAAATGAATAATTAATAGACTAACAGACTGCAACAAGTCATACATTTGTTAATTAGTAGGCCCCTACAGTAAATTTTATATAATAGCCAACATAATATTTCTACTATAAACATGAATATATAGTGTATATAGAACATGTTATATAATGAATAAAATAAAATGTTATGGATAATACAATCTAAATAAAATTAATATTTTTTTATTAACATATAGTGATATAGTAACATTAAAGTCACTATAAAATGCTAACCTTATTTTCAATAAATTGTGTGAAGTTTACAACTGTTGTGCCTCCTCTTACTAGTATGATTTTAAGCATGCCAAATAAATATAATACGATAGCATATCGGCCCTAAAAATCGGCAGGTCACATCGGCCATCGGCTGACTCTGACCACTAATGATCGGTATCGGCATCGGCCTTAGAAAAACCCATATCGGTCGGTCTCTAATATATATATTATATATATATATATATATATATATATATATATATATATATATATATATATATATATATATAATGAAGATGATTTCATATTTAAACCCTTACACATCATTTCTCAGGATACATTATTTAGCATCAGCATCTGTTATTAACTAACCTTCTTGCAAAATGAATTGTGGTCATATTGTCCTACCCTTATTTCAATTATTGAATAGAAAACACTGTTTAGCATTAGTATAAGACCTGCATGATAAAAAAGTAAATAGTTGCTTAAACAGTCATCTGACCATTAGAGTACTGAATGTTTGTTTCTGTGCTTTTCCAATCCCGTTCAGAGACTCGAACTCGTAAACACAATCAATGTTCGCGGTTGCACTGATGCCGTCTTCATCTGGTTCATGGATAACTACAAAATCATGGCTGGGCTGCTTTTAGGCATCATACTTCCTCAGGTAAGACTTTAAACTTCATTCTAAACAGTAATCAAGAACTATGAGTAATCAGTGGAACAGTACTGCTCGAAATAATTCCTATAATAGATGTTTATTGAAGCCTGTCGATTTTACCATATGTCTGTAATATGTAATAGATGTTTGGGATTAGCTGGAGAGAAGGTGGGGTAATAATTATTCAACATCCTTAATAATGAGATAAAAAAGATTTCCCTTAGCAGTAGAGACAGTAGGATAAACTCTGTTAGAAGAAGGCTAAGGCAGGGCTCCTATACAATATGTTTATAACATTTCAAATTAAGTTTTAAAACTGATTATAAGTAATTTAAACAATGTATGGCCCTAAATGGGAAATCATCATTCAGTATGCCGTGTAGTTCAAGGCTGAACTTACTCCAGTATGCAAAACTGTTTCTATAAGTCTAAATGATTGTGGACACCCTTTCTAAAGAATTACTTTAGCCTAAAGCTCTCTCTCACACACCCACACACATGGAGCTTGCCTAGACCCTGAAGAGAAGTGCTGTGAAAGATAACCAAATAATCAGGTGCTGGTGTCCCAAATGTGTCACATCTCCACATCTCCATAGTCCCCTGAAACTACTGCAAAGCCTTGGTTCAGTTTAAATACCCCATTTGTTGTCCATGTTTGCAGTTCTCTTGTTGTTGGTACCTCTTTGTGAATAAAGTTGTTATTCAGTGCATAATCACTTTATTATGCAGTTGAATGCAGTGCAGCATAGCCGGGTGTGAATAGCTGTGAATATTTATGTAGAAACTATTCTCAAATGATTGGCATGAATTATTTGTAATAATTTACGCATAACAATATAACCCAGATTTGTAATTGCAAGAGAAATAGTGTTCCTGTTGTGTTTCTTATTTGGTGTATTTGTGTCTATGGGTGTAATCAGGCAGTGTTGAAGCTCCAGTAGATCGATGCTCTGCTCGGTTTCTTTGATTAATTACTTCACTGTTATGAAAGTAGAGTGTCCACAGCTTTCACCAGTGACAGTGTTCCTGTGTATCTGGAAAAGGTCTTATGAGGTCTTAAAACAAATTGTAAGGCCCTAAAAGTATAATCTATAGTACTTTGAGCCTTAATTTAACTCACGTCATTCCATATGTTATGGGACAAGAAGTAATATCATGTCCCATAAAGTCAGAGGGCCCTATTTTAGCATTTGTTAGGTGAGCCGTCAACTGCAGATGTGGTTATTGCTATTGTGACGATGGGAAAAGTATGCCTTGCATGGCTCTAAATGCGCAAAAAGCATGTACTTATTCTCTTATTATTATTAATTATGGGTGTGTTTTGGGTATAGCATGCAAAAAAACAATCAGCTTTGAGAACCAGATGTGCTCTGACTTTGACGCATTGGTGTTTCAGGGGTACAGCTACCTGGATATGTCCAACACTTCTTAGCCGAGGACACTGATCTGCTCGTTCACGCTAGTTTCTTTCACTTTATTGTTGATATTAAAGTTTGCATAGCTGCCAACTGACATACACTGCTGTGTGTCCATGTCTGTGTAAAAAGTAGGGGGAGGGCTACCTGCGTTGGGGATGCGCCTGTTGACAATTCACTGCCAAGATAGCAATGGACGTCTGACTGTTGATGTCTGTCTAGGTTATATTCAGTCAGTGGCGCACCTGTATTGCCAAGATAGCAGCAAGACAGAAATTTATCTGAAGAACCTAAACAAACCTCATTTCCTGACCACCACGCCCATCAGAGTAGATATAGATATAAAGTCTCTTGTCTGCCTGTCTGAAAAATTAAACCCAAAAATCACCAGACACGATAATAACCCCCCTCCCACTGCTTGTGTTATTGTCTTCTATGTATATGCAGTACACACGTGACACAATGGCCTTAGAGGTTATACTTTAACAGGATCAATTTACATATGCCTGTCCCATAACATTTGGCATGTCAATGTATTTAATGCATTTACACCATACATCGTATTTTTTAAATATTTTATGTGTTCTTGACCCTAAATAAGCCACACACTTATATAAAGTCAGTATTAATTTATATTACTTAAATGAAACAGTGTTAGTGAACTTGGCCAGTACTTGCAGCCCTGTGGTCACTTCTGCAGATGTGTGTCAGCAAATCTGCAGTTCCTGTCTGCAAACAAAAGCGAGCTGTATCTGCCACATGACTGTATTGTTTAAGCTCTGTCAGCACAGCAGTACTGTATCTGACCTTGAGGTTATCTGACTGGAGACATGGTTTCATTTAGGATGTGCCGTCAGTGTAGCTTATTCTGCTTTGAAGGAGAGATCTTTTATTTCAGGACAAAGAGATTTAACAAAAAATGAGAAGTTTACTTTAATCTGAGAAGGAATATGTAAGTCTGTGTTAGTAGTAAAGCAGTATATTTGTGAGGCTTTTTTATATTCTTATCATTTGATTATATATTGTTACTATTTATAAATTTTTTCTGCTTTTCAAATTTTAGCAGATTTCATGATAAATGGACCAGTAAAATGCTGTAAAATTACCTGAAATAAACTCTTTTTACGTAGACTTCCATAGAACTGAATATTATCAGAAAAATTGTTTCAACCAAAAGGAATCAAACTGAAAGGAATGAAACTTGTTAAGTAGTCATGCTAGAGTCTTGTGGAGGGACTCATAGTGGCAGCATATCATCATTACACTTTGACAGCCTAATGCTATGTTAAATACGTCCTGTAACTAGTGGTCCTACCTTTAATGAATGCACACTATGGAGCAATTTTCCAGCAGGAGGTTTTGTCCACCTACAGCTGCTGTGGTCTCGAGAGCTTGCCTTGAAGACACAGATACTATTCCATGGCTAGCCACATAACTAGTCCTATCCCTGATTAAAAATAGTGTTAGAATCTGACACTTCTTTCTTGGTGCAACAATTTTTGCAATAATTTCTTTGACAATTAGTGTATATTTTTTGCTGTAGGACAAAAACCTTGTATCTCGTCGCAGTCCAATTAATAATACTTATCTCCAAAACAGCAACTTTACAGGAGAGAGTAAAAACCTTGTGAGCTTTCAATGGAAGTCAATGTAAAACGAGTTCTTTTCAGGTCATTTTGAAGAGTTTCGATTGGTCTGTTCATCAAGAAATCTTGGCACAGTGTAAGGGATAGTTTGTCTGTTCCAATTATTTAGTAAACTAAAAATTGACAAAAATTGAGATAAGTGTTTTTTACAGGACAGCGACGATATGCATGTTTTTGAGTTTTTGGCTATTTGATCCGGGGAGTTGTTTCTTATACTGACTCAAAGTTTAATGATGAATGGGCCAATATGATTCATTTCTGTATTCTGTAAATTCTCTGAATTTTAGATTTGCAGTGTTTTTTGTGTGGCAGCGATAATCTATATTGCAGTCACAACAGTAGTCTATACCAGATGATATTGTTTGCCTTGTAAACCCATCAACCCATCAGCACTGTCATATCAAAAACACTTACAATTTACTGCAATTTATGTTCTATGAACATGTCATGATAAAAGCCTCCCGTTTAAATGGTCCATTTGATGCTCTCAGAGTTCGACAGCGTGTTAAATGTTGTTGGATCCAAAAATAAAGGGCATTTCATGTTAAAGACGCTGCACACAACATTACAGAACCCCTGTTACCCCTATGATGCATTGCCAAGTTTGCCTAGAAAGGTGAATGTGGCACCCAGCCTCTGATTAGGATCCACAATGAACCAATCAGTATTCAGTTTTAAAACACAGATCACGCCATCTCTACTTAACAGTCAGTAGCTGTCCGTTTCTGAAAGTACAAACTCATTAAGGACACCCTGGTTTAGCAAAAGCAGGAATGAAATCGTGTCGGAACGTAAGAGGAATAACAACCTGTGGTTTTGAAACTCCGCCCCTAGATCAGCTTAAATGAAAAAGGCTGAAAAATAAAAGGGACACTCCTGAGCATTTAGGAAATGGAGGGAAAGGAGGCGGTACTACAAGGCAAAAAGCAAACAGAGTGAGTAGTATTGCTTTGAATCTGTCAGAGAGATCAAATGATAAAAGCCTTCCATGAAATCAGCGCTTCAGAAAAGCTTTTCTGTCATGCAGCTGTGTGTTGTGTATCATTTCCATTCTAAAAGTAGCCATAATGAGAAGCTGCACAGCACTGAACATCCACACAGATGTGTTTTATCAAATGCTTTATAGATTATAGACTTCAGTGACGCTATGGATATTGTACTTCTCATTTTTCATTATCCTTAATGTTGTTTCATAATAGAGCTTTCTGTATTGTAAAAAAAATCTAACATTATTATTATTTTTTTTAAATATCAGTCTTTAGGGATAGGCTACAGAGAGGATGGATAGTGATAAGTACTGTTTTTATGAAGGAAACAGACATAAACACGCATAAAACCAAATCATTATAATCAATAACTGGCTGTAAACATTTGTCAGCTTAATGCAATTTCCTGCCGGGCAGGTGTGAGCCGTTTAATGCACAATGAATTGTTAACCTTGTAACCTTTTAAATAAAGATTTTGTAACCTGATAGTGTTGACAAATAGTGCAAATAATCTGTTCATGATGGTGGACCTTAATAAATTTATATATATTTCTGTATATTTATATATATTTTCAATAAAATCTTTGAAATTAAAATTCTTTTTTTATCACCAAACAAAAGCAGGGTCCAGCATGACTACACAATATAAGATATTCATGTGTCCTCCTAAGGTTGGACTAAGAAGAGCTTTAGGCAGGTTTATACGCAGCACAGAAGACCTAACGTTCCTTGATCCACAGTGTCGTGTGTACTGAAAATATTCTATAGAAGGCTACAGCGGAAGGCACAGTGGGTGGTAATGATTGTGACCGGTGGTCTCTGGCTAGAACAGTCCGTGCAAGCAGATGAGCACCTCTAGCATAAATCACATTCACATTCAGTGCAGGAGGCACCGCACACATATCCCACAGGTCAATGCACCCTTCTCTATTTTTCCTTTTTAATGGGACATGGCAAAAGTCATGGGATGCAGCATGGGATATTAGTTCCTGTCCCTTTATGTGTGGTGTGTCACTGTAAAGTATAACATTTCAGCAGTAAAAGGGCTTGAGTAGCAGGTCAGTGTAAAATTGTAAATGATGATATACTGTAACATACAGCTCAGGAAAAAAATAAGAGACCACTTAAGAATGATGGGTTTCTTTGATTTTACCAAATTGAAAACTTCTGGAATATAATCAAGAGGAAGATGGATGATCACAAGCCATCAAACCAAGCTGAACTGCTTAAATTTTTGCACCAGGAGTGTAAAGCATAAAGTTATCCAAAAGCAGTGCATAAGACTGTTGGAGGAGAACATGCAAAGATGCATGAAACTGATTAAAAAACAGGGTTATTCCACCAAATATAATTTTTCTATACTCTTGAAACTTTATGAATATGAACTTGTTTTTTGTTTTTTTTTGCATTATTTGAGGTCTGAAAGCTCTGCATCGTTTTTATTATTTCAGCAATTATTTTGCAAATAAATGCTTTAAAGACAATGTCTTTATTTGGAATTTGGGAGATATGTTGTCTGTAGTTTATAGAATAAAACAACAATGTTCATTTTACTCAAACATATACCTATAAATAGCAAAATCAGAGAAACTGATTCAGAAAATGAAGTGGTCTCCTAATTTTTTCCAGAGCTGTATATAATGACATTTATCATACAAGATCTTTAAAAAAATCTAACTTATTCTAAATAATAATTTATTCCTTCTGATAGCATTGGAATAAGTCTAATGAATCAGTAGATTTATAGAGGAGAATATGGAGTAACAATCTTCCTCACCTTTTCCTTTTCTAGTTTTTCGGGGTTTTTGTGACCTGGCTCTACATCACTCGTGTGGAGGATGTCATCGCTGAGTGTGCAACCTACCAGGACAGCCTGCTTGACAGTGGACGTAATCCAAAGAAACAGGGCAGGGTGGCAAAGTGCTGCATTTGTATGCCATTGATTTATGAATAGGCCCTGACCTCAGTGACCGTAAGCACTGGACCAAAGAACTCCTGCTCATAACACAGGGTAATATCCATTTTAGAATAATGCTTTTATATATGCAGTTTCAACTTACAAACATGTTTATAGATTTGTATTTCTGATATGTTTTTGACAATCCTCAGGGTCCTTTAGGCCACCCTTAACAGTTTACAGTGGGTGAAGTCAGGAGTTAAATACCTTAAAATATAAAGCCTTTGCATTGCAGTGCACTGAAGTTTCTTTTTTATGAATGTAAGGGTAGACCAGGGATGGCTGTAATACTTATAAATTCATATAAATCAAAAACATTTACACTGGAATATCCAATAGCCAATGCAAAGCCATATACAAATAAAGCTTTTTCAAAAGCTGTTTTGTAAGAAAATACTACATTGTGTTGATAAAATAAAATAGAATTTTATGATAAAATGTGGAATTTTTTATCTCATTTTCTTTTTCTTTACTTTGTTATTCTTTTACAGCGGTTATGTACAATGCTGTTTTTAATCTTGCAGTTTTTCACTCAGGTCAGAACTGTTTGTTTGATTGCTCCTCTGGCCACTTACAATATGCACTGTTCATTTTGATTGTAGAGGTTTTGGGGTTAACACAATTTTTAGGGTTTTGCATTTTCAGTATATATCCAGTGGTGCATTTATATATGGTGTTGAGTGTGTGTGTTTTTTTTTTGTTTGTTTGTTTTCTTTTTGTGGTGTGTATTATATTACATTTCCTTCAGTTTTACAAAGGAATAGATATTTAAAATTGTAGCTCAGGGCTTCTATTTTCTGGCTGAATCAGCTGCTTTGGCTTCTAAAGCTCTTATTCTCCCCAATTCACTGCATGAAACACGCCGCATCCAGGTTTAAAGCTCAGCTTTAGGCAGTATTGCTTTAGCTTATCAACAGTTACTGAGAATGCTTATCCTAAATATGCACTGTTTTCCGTGGCTATCATTATTCTTTTGTTTATTCTTATATTAAATTAGTGAGTTTAGAGGTTGGTGAGTTATGGTGTACTGATGTACTGTAGGTATAGGTAGGTAAAGGCACAAGACTCCAGGCCAAGTTTTGAAGATCAGTACATCAGTGCCAATATCTCATGTTATAAAATAAGCCTCAAATGTATCATTGCAGTACCACATTTGAGTTATGGATATTTTTTTGTTATATGTATTGTTTGTTTGTTTGTTTATTCCCATTTTAGCAAGGTAAATTAACTTTATTCTATTAGGCACCTCAGTGCTAAATCATCATCATTATCATCATAACCAGGCTTTTGGCAACAGAAAAACAGAAGTAAACCAAAAAAAACACTTTTCTCAGGGTGTTAAAATTGTTTTCAAATCCAAAACCACTTGAACAGATTTTGCATCATACTTATAAACCATCTCTCTCTCTCTCTCTCTCTCTCTCTCTCTCTCTCTCTCTCTCTCTCTCTCTAGATAGATAGATAGATAGATAGATAGATAGATAGATAGATAGATAGATAGATAGATAGATAGATAGATAGAGAATTTATAAATGGTTTATAAAATGCATTTATTGATTATTAAATAGGTAATAAATGTTTTAAAATCATTATTAATAAGTAGTTAAACACAACTATTATCAATACATGTTACAATCTTGAGGATGGTTATAATTGGACAGGTTCAGCCTATAAGATTGAAGACATTTTTTTTTCTCTTGTTTTTTAATAGTGAATGTTTGGCTGGATTTGTTAGATATGCATTGCAAAACCAAAAGATTAGCTAATATTAAAGTCATACTTTAACAGATTCTTTATTTGCTTTTCATTTCTTTATTAGTCTTGAAAACTTGAACCTGGTTTAAGAGAAATATGGACAAAACCTAAAAACAAGGTCATATGTTTCTCTATGGCAGTGTCCATGCTTCATCAGATGTCCTATAATATAAAACATTATGTCTGAACAGATTCCAGACCTGCTCATTTATTTTCTTGTCTTTGATTATCTGTATACTGTGTATGAAATGTTGGACAGGAACACTAAAACCTTATATGGAAGTTATAAATGTGATACAGTGTAATTAAGCAACGATCATTTATCTTTTACAAAATATATTTAAATATAAGTTTATGAATACTTGCTATTTATATTTATATGTTTGAGTAAAATTAACATTGTTGTTTTATTCTATAAACTCGAACAACATTTCTTCCAAATTCCAAATAAAGATATTGTCAATTAGAGCAAAATATTTTGCAGAAAATGAGAAATGGCTGAAATAACAAAAGGGATGCAGAGCTTTCAGATCTCAAATAATGCAAAGAAAACAAGTTCATATTCATAAAGAGTTCAGAAACCAATATTTTAATCACAGTTTTCATGCATCTTGGCATGTTCTACTCCACCAGTCTTACACACTGATTTTGGATAACTTTATGCCGCTCCTGATGCAAAAATTCAAGCAGTTCAGTTTGGTTTGATGGCTTGTGATCATCCATCTTACTCTTGATTATATTCCAGAGGTTTATAATTTGGTAAAATCAATGAAACTCTTATTTTTTATGTAGTGTCTTATTTTTTTCCAGAGCTGTACATACATATGTATATGTAAATGGTGTTTTTTTTTTGGAGGATTCTGATTACGTGCCCTGGATTTGTATTCACATTTAATCTGTGATATGTATAAACATTTCTTTTTTTTTGCCCTCAGCATGAGCAGCAGCAGCAGAATGAAAGAATGAATAAATGATGTTTGTAGACCTGTGTGTGCTCTGTGTGTCTCTTTAGTGGATTTTCTTATTTGCCCTCTGTCCTGCTGCGTAACTTTAGCTTGGGGACGGCCTGCATTTAAATTTTTCAGCTGGATGTGGGCGTAACCCAAACAGGGCTTAAGAATAGTCAGTTTCTGTTTATTTATATGATTTCTCTTTTATTATGTAACCTTGATCTAAAAAAACAAGATCCAACTGCTGCCATGAAAGTAGTAAATTCTGCTTTTTGAACAAATTCCAAAAGGTCATAGTGAAATAAATCTGCTTGAGCTTGCAGAGTTTACCCTGTGTTTATTGTGCAAGCGTATACTTATTGTAACTGCAGGAATTAAAACTGAGATCTTGGAGTTCGCATGTCTGCAGGGAGTGTCTGTATCCAGGGATGTGTCTCAAAATCTCAGTGGGGAGCAGATAAAAACTGCTGGAAACCAAATCCTTGCAAAATAACCCAATGATTTTAGGAGATTTTAGTTTTAGTTTTAATTAGGTAAAACACAAACAAATCTTTAAAAGAATACTCTGCCATTTGGCCCTGTAGAACATTAACTGAGTTTTTTTTTATGTATCTATTAATCGTATTAAATAGACTATAAAAATAACTTTTGCTATTTGATGAAAACATGAAAAGAAAGGGGCCTTCAAGAGCATCCTGACCAGCTGTATCACCGCGTGGTATGGGGCCTGCACAGCATCCTGCCGCAGGAACCTCCAGAGCATCGTGAGAGAGATCCCTCCCACCCACTACACAGCTTCTTCAGTCTGCTGCCATCAGAGACAAGACGGCAGAACCTCGGGGCTAGGATCAGCAGACTGAGGGACAGCTTCATCCATCAGGCTGTGAGGATGCTGAACTCTCTCCCTGCTCTACACACCCTTCCCCTTCCTCCCCCCACCCCTCCACACACACACCAACACAGTACTGGAACTTTTTAAGAACAGACATGCACTCATACACCCCATACCTGCACTGCTGTTTATACTTGCACTATCATACCCACTTTAATTCCCCATCCAACTGTGACTTTTAAAGAACTTTACGCACTCATTCACTTTACCAACCTTTTTTACCAACCAAGCGATTTGTTTTATACCTCTATATTTGCATGTGAATGTGAATACCTTACACGCCTTTGATGATGACCTTGTTCTGTTCTGTTGTTAAGGTTTTACCTTTTAGAAAAAAATATGAAAAATATTATGAGAAATTAATAATATTAGTTGCTGATCATGCAGAAAGTGTCCTCAATCCCACTAATGTGATTAACTTTCCTAAAAGGGCATGACAGGGTGGACAGGGATTTTTTGAACGTTTAAATATCTTGATATTTTTATAGTATAGCTAAAAGTAATTTTGAAAAAAGAACCAACTTAATAAAAAGGGTAAAGAGGAAATAATATTGCAACCCTTGCTTCTAGTTCAGGAAAAGGCATGGCAGTGAAAGTTGAAAATTGAATATTCTTTAAAAAAAGACTGTTCTCTGTGTGCATGTTTCACTTTGTTCCTGCCTCCACAGGGATGCCAGAGCCTGACTTTCCTGCCAAAAGAGTGGGAATGATCAATGTATGGGGAGTGATATATTGAAGTCTACCACAGGAGCTGCTGAATGTGATACTCAAGATCCCCCCCACATAGTTACAGTTAGGCAGTGGGGGACTCAGTCTGTTTAAAGGCCAGGTATGCACAGCAGGAGCCCCGTCTCACACACCTCCTCACACACTACAGTATGTCTACAGGATGTCTGGGTGACATCTCAGACTGTATTAAGCCACAAAATCTACAGAAGCACTGGAATAAAAGTAAAAAAAAAGTTTAGGTTGAAACAGAAATGTTCTTTAAAAAAAAAAAGTTCCTCCCAAAAGTTACCCTAGCTGTCCAGCTATCAATTTTTTGTTAGTAGAATGAATTCTGAATGCTACAGGTAACATTCTTAAAATGTTCAATCTGGCATGTTTTCTGTATGTTTTTAAAATATTTTCATTAAATGTTTAGCGCCGAGTGGTTCAGCGATCTAATGCGCTGCCACTATGAACGAGAGGTCGCAGGTTCGAATCCCGTTAATGTAGCCCTGCCATCAGCTGCCGGAGCCCAGAGTGAACACAATTGGCCTCGCTCCCTCCAGGTGGGTAGATGGCGCTCTCCCCATCATGCTCAAAGGTGGCGCTGGCAGCACGAGGCGTCTGTGAGAAGATGTGAGAGAAAAATGGAAAAAAATGTCTATGAATTTTCTGTTAACGACACTGCACTTTGTCTTGTGTGTCAGTGATTTAATTTTTAGTTTTTGAATGTTACTTGAAACATTTTCATAATGCCAGTATTCATCCAGCTGGGAGCATTTCTGAAATATTACAGGCTAACCTTTTTGGAACCATTGCTTAATCTTCTTATAACGTTCTCTGTTGGCTTGGTAAAGAGGTCAGAAAACTGTTTGGCTCTAAAACACTTTTCCTTTCACAATTCTCTCAAACTTAAGAGCCTCCAACACCCCCACCAGATGGCCCCATCCAAAAAGAGTATCATCTGAATCAAAGAGATAATGAGGAGAGACACATTGAATCAAATAAGCAAAAATAACAAACTGAAACATGAATTCTCTTTGTCTTGTATCATCAAATTCAGTTTTCCTGTTGTGAGGACACCTATAGGGCATCACATCATGTTTCTGCCCTGAACAGGCTTCTGTTATTAAACTTACTCTCATTCTCACACAATCATGTGTTCTGTACTGGAAAGGGCACCCTTTAGAATACTGTCTAGAATCTATGGTATTAAAGGCACTTTATTTTAGCAACTTTTGTTCATTGAAGGGCAGAAGGGCGTGTCGGCACTCATTAAGACATTATATAATATTTTTGTAATCTATAGGGCACATTATCATACCTGATAAATTTTTGTCCAAATTAAAAGAGCCAATACAACATTTTGTCTTTTTTTGACACTGCAGAGAACACATTAGCAATGCTTTTTTTAACCATGGGGCAACTGGGGAAGGCAATTGCCCTCCTGCCCATGAGCCTCCAACACCCCCACCATCTAAAACGAGTATTATCTGATTCTAAGAGCCAATGAGGAAAGAGACATATTAAATGGAATAAGCAAAAAGATCAAACTAATATGAAATGTGCATTATGTCTGTTTCATATCAATAGAGAAGCTGAACTAATAAAGTCTGCTTGTATTTTGATGGATACAAATTTGTACCTGCATGAGGAGCAGGTCCTGTTCAGCCTTGTGTATTCTTTGAATATTGTTGACGAATAAAGAATAAAGGATGATCATCAAATAGATCAAAGCTTTGCCATGAGAATGTTTTAGATTTTTCTCTATGAGCACTATGTTTTAGGCTTTTTCATTTCACTGAAAGTGATCAGCATCTGCCCTCTAAAATACTACACTTTGCTTAAGCTATTTTCGAGCATACAATAAAGGCCTTACCCAAGATTTTGACCCACTGCTGTGAGGAACTGATGGCATTCCCTATAAAAGCTTTGGTAAGGTCAGATGTTGATAATGAATGATTAAATCTACATAGATGAAAAATGTGACTCAAACTTATCCCATTGGGCGTGGCGACTTTAAACATATGGCTTAGGACTTTCCAGATACTGTCCAATGATTTTCTATGACCATTAAACCCGCTAGACAGGCATAAGTAAATTCCTGTGTCAGTAATAAGTGCACTGTAAAGTAGCTAAACTCACTCTTTAAAAGAAATATTTGGATCAGCCAAGTCCTGCTCTCTTTTGTTTGACTTTGGGTTTGGCCAAATGCTAGATGGTCAGGAGGTACGTAAAGAGGAAGTGCTTTTGGTTTGGCCCCTATGTAGTATGATTGTAAGAAAATATGGATTAATTGGATTATTGTAGGTATTATTTGGGTGGTGGGTCATTCTAAGCACTGACATGGTGGTGGTGTGTTAGTGTGTGTTGTGCTGGTGGTATGAGCAGATCAGACACAGCAGTGCTGCTGGAGTTTTAAAACACTGTTTTCACTCACTGTCCTCCACTCATTTAGACTTTTCTTTCCAGGGGTCGGAAAGAAGGCCATGGGCCAGATATTTTTCAAGCCATTACGTGGTGGGCCACAAAAAAAAAGTTTTGAAAAATGAAGTGTAATTGGATGAAGTGCTACAGACTAATAGCTCTCCTGCCCAGAGGGTTGTTGAATTGCAGAACAGTTGATCTCAAAGCAGGTAAACCCTAGAAAAAATGAATGAATAAACAAATAAATACATACAAACAAAATAAACAAACACACAAACACAAGTGGGATCTAGTGAATTGGGACATGGCTAGGGAAAAACGCTGTTATAAGTAGATAGGGAGCCTAAATACAGGTGGAAAAACGAGAACGAAACTAAAATCACGCTGAATGCGACAGAGAGACAGGGAAGGCATGTAAACAAAAGCTCGCCAGAGAAGTATTTGATTTTTTTTTCATTATCATTCATTAAAGTTCAAACAATTTCACGGGTCAGTTGTTTCATGCTTGCGACCTCTGCAGTGGTCACAGGATGCTGCTCACAGGACGCTGCTCACAGGACGCTATTGGCTGGATATTTATGTTGGTGGACTATTCTCAGTCCAGCAGTGACACTAAGATGTTTAAAAACTCCAGCAGCACTGCTGCATCTGATTCACTCACAGCAGCACAACACACTCTAACACCTCATACACCACCACTACATCAGTGTCACTGTAGTGCTGGGAATGGCCCAGCACCCAAATAATATCTGCTCTGTGATGGTCCTGTAGGGTCCTGAATAGTAAAGAATAGATCGAAGGGAGAAATGAGTGCATAGATGACCAAACATGACCCGTGATATCAGTTTATTCCACCCCTTTTGTCTACATAATAAACTTCCAGCTCCTCTTTGTGTCCTCGTCATCAGGGTTCACGTACAATATAGAGCTGCAAGCCATCCATCCTCCAACGTTATGAGGTTTTTAATTAACTGAGGGACTGTTCAGCTGCCTATTGAGTAAATCCTCTGTGCCTCTCCACCCCGCCATTAACCCCAGCATAATGAATCTGCCTCTCCAGGTATCAGGATATGGGAATCAACCCCCTCTGACTGTAATTCTGCTCTCCAGGAGCTTCCTCATCAAGCAGCCTTCTGCCACTCAGGCCGTATGAACACAGGATCGTGGCTCACCTGGAGCTCTCATGCCTCAAGGCCCCTCGACGCTGTTGTGTCCTGCTGGTGTCAGCACTCTAGGAAATAGGCTCACCTCTATGGGTGTCTGTCAACCTCGCTGCACAACCTGCTGCTTTGTGTGGGCCAGAGTAACAGACTTTCCTGATGACCTGCTGATCTAGAACGTCAGAGGGAAAGAGAGTATGTATACATTTGCTTTCTGCAAAGCGTCACTAATGCCCTGGGTGGCTAAGTTAGATTAACCCTTTCAGGAACATACAGCTCTGGGAAAATTTAAATAATCAGTTTCTTTGATTTTACCAAATTGAAAACCTCTGGAATATAATCAAGAGGAAGATGAATGATCACAAGCCATCAAACCAAGCTGAACTGCTTGAATTGTTGCACCACGAGTGGCATAAAGTTATCCAAAGGCAGTGTGTAAGACTGGTGGAGGAGAACATGCCAAGATACATGAAAACTGTGATTAAAAACCAGGGTTATTCCACCAAATATTGATTTCTGAACTCTTAAAACTTTATGAATATGAACTTGTTTTCTTTGCATTATTTAAAATCTGAAAGTTTTGCATCTTTTTTGTTATTTCAGCCATTTTTTATTTTCTGCTAATAAATGCCCTAAATGACAATATTTTTATTTGGAATTTGGGAGAAAGTTTGTGCGTAGTTTATAGAATAAAAAAGCAATGTTCAAATAGCAAAATCAGAGAAACTGATTCAGAAACTGAAGTGGTCAGATACAGATTTTCTTTTAAACTGACAAATTTGTGGATACAGACAAATTACAAAGCACTGAACTACAATAGATTTGAGTGTTTAATTGTGTTCCCATTCAGCTTGAATATTCACACAGTTCCTGAAGATTTTGCGATAGGGGTAAAGTGTTAAAAATGCACCCAACAGCAGAACTCTCAGATCATTAGGAACTGGTCAGTTAGTGCCGCCTATAGTAAAAACTAAACATATAGAGGGAGCCTTAAGCTACTACAATGCTCTTAAATGAAATCAGTTGACGGAGGGTGTTAGAAGAGCCCCAACAATAGACACTTTTAAATCCAGGCTGAAAACCTTTATGTTTGAGAATGAAAAACTGCACTTTTATTCTAATTAATTTTGTTAATTTTCCTTCTTTAAAATATATTGTTTCAATCGTGTTTAAATCATGTTTTAGTCATGTTTTTTTCCTATTTTATTTTTATTTCATTACTTTCATTACTTTTTCATGTTTTTAAATTTGACTGCACTTGGAATGAGCGTTGTGTATGAAAGGTGCTATATAAATAAACTTGCCCTGCCTTGCCTTTTCTTACTCTGAGTTTCTTTTTATATTATTATTAATATTGGTAAATTCTCATTCTATTGCATATAATCTCCAATTACACACTACTACTATGCATGCGAACCCACCCTGGGTCACCTGCTAAAGAGGTTTTGGACAAGCTTTGTAGGAAAAATTATTAATTGTGTCCTACTGTTTTTAATTGTTGCCAGAAAACTAAAATATCTAATATTTTTAGAAAATATAGAGCCTCCCTTTTTAAACACAAATGCTAAATGAGGTATAAGAGAAAATAAGGAGATAACCTACAGTGTCCACCGGGCCTAATAATTTGAAATATGTGTGGATTTATCAAATAATACTCTAATGTGGTGAAGATCAAACTTGCTGCTCAAGATTAATTTCAGGCATCACTGCAGCTGAAAATGACTTTAAAACAAAACAGCTCAAATGATTTCCTCACAGGTGTGATTTGACACTTCAGGTAATAACACTGCTAACTACAATGTCTGCACAGGTCTGAATTTAAATGCACCTCCCTCGTGTTCACCAGATGATGATACATTCATTCCAGTGGACAGGGACTTGTCATTGAAAGACAAATGGCCTTTATGCAAAGTTCTTGACTCTAATCAGTCATCAAACACGGGTCCCTAAAGTGAGGACATTGTGTTTCTAGGTGCACATGCACAAAACAACACATTGAGTAAACAGTCCCCTGTCTAGCTGAGGTCCTAAAGCATTTGGCTCTTGAGTTTGAGTGAAGAAGAGGAATGGACAGATTTATGAAAGGCAGGGTATATGAGGCATGGCTAATCAGCTGTGTGGGTGTGCATTTGGTTTCCTCCAGCTTCTGAGAAAGCCCAGGACACAACAAGGTATGCTTAGTTGATGTAGCTTCTAAGCAAGGACACAATTCTGGCAAGTCAGATGGGGCCATATTATTTGAAACAAACTGTTTTTGTTTGTTGTAAATGCACGTAAAGTTCTGACTTTTTGTCCTTGAGAATAAACAGATGCAAATACTAAATATAGTAATAATGTGATTTTGTTTTTACTTTCATATTTAGCCAGCATATTAAAATAATTAGTATTCATTGGAATTGTTTCAGGGGCAATTATGGATGTCCAAAAGAAACTTTGTGGCTTGTTTTAATGCAGTACAGCACAGCAGTTTTTTTTTTTGTTTTGTTTTTATTGCCCTTAAAAGGGCAATATTAAAGTGGGTACTTAAATGTAATTGAATTAAAGTGGGTAAACAATTCAAACTTAGTTTTCAAGGGCTCTGAGTGGTACCACTGTGAATTCTGGATCATGTTGTTTGCCCTCAGCCAGAGTCTGAGAGAGCACAACTGGCTATGATCTCTCTTGGAGGGTAGCTGGCGCTAGCGCTACCGTTGCTACTCACACAGCAAGATGAGTTATACTCTCTGGGACCAGATTACAGATTTACCAATGATACTGTAGGACCAACACTTAGAAGGCTGCATCACTCAGGAGCTCCATATAACTATTTTTTTTATATATCAGTTAGCTATTTTCATATGATTTACAGTATGATTGTGAATCATTATTTTAGTTATGAATCACACATAAAGGAAAGTACAAACTGCATCACTGCATCAAAGGGTAGAGGAAAAGCCATCCCTCCCCCACACCCCTCCCTGACAGAGAAAGCAAGGCCAGTTATGCTTAATGGGACTCCTGGAAATTGATGCATCACATGGGATTAAACTGGTGATCTTCCAATAATAGGGCTAATATTTAGATAGCTGCACCACTCGGAAGCTCCACATAACCTATTTTAATGTAAGCTAACACTATTTCCAATTTCCATATTATGACTGTAATCATATTAGGTGCATTAAGACACATTTTGACTAAGTTTTTATTCAGTATATTAAATACTATTTGTACCAAAAAAACAATCAATTTTAGGACTTATTTGGGGCGTAAATGTCACAGATTCCCTGTGGAAGCTTTAACATTTAGACTTGCCCTGCATCTTCTTGAATTACTGCTAATGCACAGTTGATGGACGCGAAAACCCTAACTGCCAGTTTTGTTACTGGAGCTAACAGCAAGCATCATGCTGAGTGATGGGGCAGAGTAAATGCCATCCTGCTCACCAAAGGAGAGGCTGGTTATGGTCTCTGCCAGAGACTCTCTGGGACTCCCAGCCATGGATGCTTGACCGAGGAATGAACCAGCGATCGTCCAATGATAGAGCCAGAGCTTAGACGGCTGTGCAGCTCAGGATTTCCACTATTCCCACTGCTTTTGGTATGAATGTTATTATATTGAGTAGAACAGATTGTTTGCATCTTGGGCTGTAATACATTTAACTAAATTTATTCAGAAACTTATTTTGGGGTGTAAATGTTACAGAGCCCTTGGAGAGTCACTAACATTTGGATGGACATTAGGGCAGCAGGTGGCAGATGTCTGAGGTGCCACGTTCGCTGTTTGTCTGGACTGTTATTTGTATTATTTATACTCTTTTCTGAACTGAAGAAGAAAAGCACAGTGCTGTGAAATGTCAGTGAGGTTTCAGGTTATCTGAAAAAGCCATATTTCAGTTCCCAGTCTAGGGTCTCAGGCTAGTTTCCACATCCTTTCAGACCCACATACTCTATGCAGTTGTGATGGCAAACTAGTTTGTTGTCCCAGTCCTGTTCTGTTCCTGCTCTAGTTCCAGTTTATACACATTTCCTCATTCATTTTCTTAGCTAATGCTAATTCTCACAGAATGCTTAGATTTGCTAGCTTAATATATAATATTACCTTTAACTAGGGACGTTACATCAGAGACCGTATTAATGAGCAAACAGACCACTGACCACTGTATAGATTGTCATAACGTGAATTTTGGCGATGTAACCATAACAAAACATTTTTTGTGCATTTTTTTGAGCCAGACAAACTGTTTATGAGGATTTTCTCAGCTTTTATCAGTGATGTAAAATGTGTTGTTCAAATTCAATGTTCAGTTCAGAGTATTTTGGTCTCTCCCCTTTTAAACAGATGGATGGCTATTCTTGCATGAGGGTACCTAAACTTCTGGTTGTGTTACCAAGATTTCTACCAAGTGAACTTACTTGCCTCATGCATTGAGTGTGAGACACACATATTAACAAGTTCACATTCTCTCACGAAAATAAACTTTTTCCTTTCTATCATTTGATATTTAGATATTTTTGAATCTATCACAAATCTTGCACTGAATGTGATATTACAGATTACCAGAATTTTTTTCTGCAACTCACTAACTTTTTTGGTGCACAACTATCCTCACCTACAAGCAGGTTGTGATCGCAATGATGTAAAAGTTAGAAATGCTGCATTTTTACTGCAGTTTTCATATTGTCTAAACCTTTTCTGATTTAAGGTTGTCCGTTGCTCAGTCAGCATCTGTCTGGCTGTGTTACTTAAAGGCATATGGGCAGTTTTCCCAAAACCATCTCATCATTAAAAACATCTTAAAATGGAGAGAGAGAGAGAGAGAGAGAGAGAGAGAGAGAGAGAGAGAGAGAGAGAGAGAGAGAGAGAGCGTAGTACAACGCTCACTCATCCATCTAAGAATCAACTTTGTGCTGCTATGAAGCTTCTGGGAAGCCCAGTCCAGGTCTGCAATTATCAGAGATAACAGGTTTAAACTTAAATGAAGGATGATGATGATAAATGTTAAGATGTGATAGTGATAGATATCCAGTCCTGTGTGTGAGAGATAATGATGAGTGAGCGCATGTTGTGCAGCAGGCTCACTGGAGCATTATTCATTATTCTCCAAGCCTAAAGAGGGAATTCTGATCTCAGCTATTTACAGAAGATGATTAAATTAGGAAGGTTAACCCCAAATTACACTGAAATCAATGAAAAGCTATAATGGACCAAATTAAACTTGCTGCTTACAGCTCTTGTCTCAATGGCAGAGCAGATTTATAGACAGCACTGTGCAAAATAGAAAATAATAATAAAATAAACCTTACCTAGCTCTAGGAACTTCCTCTTTATTAATCATTAGCCCCTCCTCTAGCTCAGTCCAACTAAACAAGACCAATTAACTCAATTCCCAATTATAATCATCTTGTAGACTCTAGACCAAATAACATAGAATCTCTGACACACAATATACATATTGAAGCATAAACAAAATATTTACCTAACAAAACCATTGCAGAATCAAACAAGACACCACTACCCCCCCTGCTCTAGCGTCAAGAGTGGTATGTCCCACTCCAAAGGCGGGAAACTCCCCTATATAAGGGCTCATTGGTACAAATGCCTCTGTTTGAGAGGTTATGTTGCTGCTACATGTAAGTCTGTATAATGCTCAGCTTCCAAGTGAAAACTAAATGTTTGCTAACTTTTGAACTTTCCCTGAGTAGTGTTTTAATTTACAGAACAAGTTAACACATAATTAAGCTAAAATCGAGCATGTGTTTGGTAAGGAAAAAAGGTTCTAATTAGTGATGGGCAGATGAAGCCTCATTGGGTGTATGGCACATTTCCCAAACTGTATCGACACTGTGTTGAAACTGTGTTGCTGTATCACTTAATGGCGACATCTGCTGGACTAGGAAAGTCATTGCAAGCAACTGCGCGAAGAAATGCATCGGTCACGTGGTTTTCCTTAAAATGATACGCGGTCTGACACAGGGGTTCGCCTTGTTTGCTCGGTGCATGCGCTGAAGTTTCAGTGTCGTCAGACCCATCGCTACCAAACGATACAGGAAGTGTATCGGTCACGTGGTTTTCCTTAACTTGATACGCGCACCGACACGGGGTTTCGCCTTGACAGCTCGGCGCATGTGTCGAGGTTTCAGGGTCGTCAGACCCATCACTAGTTCTAATAACATTTGACAAACTAATTCAGGGATTGCAAACAAAGAGCATTTACAAAGATGTGTCTGCCGGCATGTCTGTGCTCAAAATTCCCCTTTACACACCTCAGATCCGTGATCCTGATATTCAACAATAGCTAATACAGCCACATGTGCAAAGAATTTACATTCACAAATACCACTTAAATTGACACTAACGACAATTAAAACAGAAGTCTCATGTTAATGTCCAGAAGCATTGTTGTCTTTTTTTTTTGGGCTCAAAGGCATCTGGATGAAATGGATTCTATGTGTGGGTCTCATCTTTTATGGGGATGTCCAATCATTTTTCAATAAGACAATGCAAATCATGCATTTTGTTAAAGCTTTGATTTTGCGTGCTTGTCTGAGTCCTGCCCGAACATGACTGTATATATATTTTTGGATTTTGTTGCAGGACTGAAATGCAGGAATAGGTATTTATTAACAAATAAAAATGAAACAGAACAGACAAACATAGTATCTTAAGTTCAGGTCTGCAATGAAAGCCTTTTTTTTTTAAATAACTTCCCTACTTTCCAGCCTTTTTAGTTTATGGGTTGTATTTTCTTAATGTTATAAACACACAAATGATTTTATAATAAGCAGGGTTTGGATTTTGTTGTCTGAAACCACAGAGAGGCTCTCTGAATAATACGTTTCCCTGCTGAATATGCAGAAGGAGATTTGAATTTCATAATGGCTGCCACTGACCTTTAAGCATTCACAATGCCATGGATGTGAGATGCAAAAGACAGTAGAAGGGCAGAAAAGTTGAAGAGGGCATCTTCTAAACTTTACACACCAGCTTATTCCTCATGACTAAATACTGCAAACACTGAGGCCACTTAACTAACACCAAGATTACAAGCCTGCAAAGCAAACACTGTACCATCTTTAAGGTGCACAAGTGTCTAATCAGGGGTCATTTTGTATTAGAGCTCCTCTCCAAAGGGAAGCCAAGCAGAACGCCAAAATATGCTCTCATTATTCTGATAATTGCTCTTTGTGAAAGATCAATGCTATTTATATCCAGCCAAAATCTCATGGGCAGGAAGTCGTTTGAGGAAGGCAGCTGAGAGATCATGGCTAATCAAAGGCGGGCCCCAGGTTCAATGCCTAAAGTACCCTCCAAATCCAATCAAATCTGATTTCATGTTAATAATAGGGTGATAATCATTCATGGTCCCAATGCTTCCAGCGCCTTCTGCATTACAACACGGCCTCAGGCTGAAATCAAGTAAAACAGAAGATACGATTTAATAGGCAGCAGACTCTCCTAGCTGTGTTTGTCAGCAAAATTACCCAGCTTGACTGCTCCCGCAATCCAGCCAAAGACAGCCGTGCTCTCAGGTTTTAATAAATTGCCTGAAAAAAAGCAGACCCCTTCATCTTCATTCAGGACATCAGCCAGGGTGTGCTTCAATGAGGTCATGATTATTCCAAATTACATGAGAAATGAGTAGCTGAAATGTTAATTTAGTTTTATAGATAAGTGTATTGAGATACTGTATGTCTGTTTAAAGCGCGTGTTTTCCAGAAGGGATATTTTTGTTCCTGCTCTTTTCACCATCTGAAGCAAGTGAATGAGACACCAGGCGATGTATTATTCGATCAAGAGAGTCCATATGGGGTGATAAATCTTGGAGCATCTCATGAGGAGACTGGAGAAGTGTAAAGAGAAAAAGCAGGTTAGAGCAACTCAAACATTTCTGAAAGGTTGAGTAAGTCACTGCTCTATTGGTTCAGTTTTTGGGAGCTCTAGCTCTGTTCAAAAAAGTAAACCAGCAGATTATATATTACAACCCTTTAGTTAGCCTTATATATGCATACATATAGCTGCTCAAACAAAACAAGGCCTTTTTTCTATTCTATTTCTTTAGTTTGTACTTACTGCCACTGCCCCCCTTACAATATACAGGGTGTAAAATTCAGTCTCCATTTATATAATATTTATGATATTGTGTAGACTGTTATCATATAAGTAAGCCAGCTAGCTCAGTGCAAGTGACATACATTATCAGAGAGTTGGACTGAGGCCTGATGGTAGGTGACAGATGGACAGGACGTTCCATTTTTTATATTTAACATTCCTTGATCCACAGTGTCACATGTGTACTGAGAATACATTTTAGCAGTCACTACCACCCACAGTGGACAGAGCAGTAGGTGATATTGATGTAACCAGCAGTTACTGGCAAGAATTGTATGAGTGAACCGCTCTGGCAGAAAACATATCCACATTCAATGCAGAAGGCCTCAAGCATTTTCCACATTCCACTGGACATGACAAAAGTCACGGGACACAATACACTTTCCTGTCCCATGACTTTTGGCAAGTCAGTATATTTTGTATATTTAGAGTATTTTATATTGATGACCATTAACTTAAAAAAGGGTTCAACGTGTGAAACAGGATTTCTGGATAAAAGAACCTCCTAATTATAGTACCACTGATCAGACTCAATCTGAAGAAATCTAAAGAAATTGGAGATAAAAATATAGACGTGAACAAAAAAACATCTTAAAAAATTCAAACAATTTTTTCCAAGTGTTTAAATATCCCAGTGAGCTCTGCTGCAAACACTGTAAGAAAACAGAAGCTGCGTCACATCACCCCTTCCTGGATTCCTTAAAACAAAAGGAAATAGGCTTTGAAGGCTTTCAGTCCAGAGTTCAGTGGATGGGACTGGAGGGCAACTGTGCCAGGCAGCAATATCAACAGTTCTGGATACATCATAGAACGGTTGCGGAAAAGCTATAACTGAAGCATGTCTAGACTTTGGCAGAAAGTTTTGCAGACAGATAAAGCAAAATTGAGCTTTTGTTATTTGTTTGTACTGAGCGGGTCGACCCGAGGGGGATGGGTTCCTCTTAAGGTTTCTTCCTCTTAATGTAAGGGAGTTTTTCCTTGCCACTGTGTCACCACAATAATTGGCATCTCTGTGGTGCTGTTTATCTGTTTATTTATTTATTTGTTTTTCTCTGTAAAGCTGCTTTGTGACAACTTTTGTTGTAAAAAGCGCTATATAAATAAAATTGAATTGAATTGAATTGGATTAAACAAGTTGTTTGTGCATGAAAAAAAACTAAAACCATCCTAACAGTGAAATATAGGGTGGCATACTAATGCAAACAGCTAGTATATAGAAATATCAGCTGACAATAAAAACATTTCTGATTTTTAAAGTTTACTTTAAAACAATATTGATTTGAAAGAAAAATTAACCGATTAGGTCTCATTTATGATTTAGAGTAATATTAATATATACATAGCACAGTTAATAGGAAATTTAAACTGATATTCGGAACATATAACCAACATAATCTTGTGTATAATCGCCAACATTAAAAACATACTACCATCATTAAGATAAAATGCTGAGCGAATTATGATATTGATTCAAGGCCATATTGCACAGATAAAAAAAAGTATTTGTCAATGGAATAAGATATTTTCACTGTAAAGTTAAAAAAAGGTTTATAAATAGGTTAAATAATATTCTTCTACTTTTTTACAATGGGAAATATAAGACTCACTTATATTTAGATTAAATATTAGGTTATTTTACCATGAGTATTATACTTATAATGCACAGTTTCTACTCTGAATCTTCTTTCACATTTATTATTACTGGTATAGATCAGCTCCCCTTCCCTTTCTATTAGTCCTAATGTTCAGACACTGAAATGATGAAATTACATAAATCAGTGGGCCACTCCGCTTTTCTGGTATTAAACATTCATAAATACGATAGTCTGTGATGAAGCTTCCACACACACTCATTCAGTTGCAGTCCTCTACTCAAAATCAATAACTGAATCAATAGCCTTTTCTTTTAAAGCCGTCTGCTATCTTACAGGTGGAATGAAAGGGAGAAAGCTGTCTGGATGAAAATACACATCACACAAACCATTACTGACATTTTTATGAAGAATAACTTTTTAAATTAGTATTCTAACACAATTTCCTCTTTATTTTTTCATTGCCTACTTGCACCCAGTAGTAGGACTCACAGTAAACAGAAAATCAGCATACTTAAATAAGACAGAGTTGTAAATGAATTTCTGATCATTTTTTGCCTCAACCAATGTCATGTATTTTTATAAAAACAGTTTAACAGACAGCATCAGAAAAGTTTGAGATTACTGCAGTTCAACTTCATTTTAAAAAAGTTATGTTGTATGCACAGCGGGCTAAGTGCTGCCACTATGATCAGGAGATTGCCGGTTCGAATCCTGTTCATGTAGCTTGCCATCGGCTACCGGAGGCCTAAGAGAGCACAATTGGCATTGCTCTCTCTGGGAGGGTAGATTGCGGGAGGGTAGATCTCTACCCTCATCACTCCAAAGGGTGATGTCAGTCAGCACATGACATCTGTGAGCTGATGTATCAGAACTGAGTCACTGCGCTTTCCTCCGAGTGCACTGTGATGCTACTTGGCAATACTACATCAGCAGTGCAAAAGGAGGCAGTGGCTGACTTCAGCTGTACATGAGCAGGCATGTGCTAGTCTTCACCCTTCTGGTGTGTTGGGGCATCACTAGTGATAAAGGGAGTCCGAATGAGTGGGTTGGGTAATTGGCTTTGTAAATTTCGGAGAGAATGTAAAAGAAATAGAAATAAAATTATATAAAAAAATCAAATTAATGATTTTCTATAAAAGACCAATCAAATACCTTATCATGCTTTATCTGGTCACACAATGTGATGGGCTATATGCTGTTGTAAAAATCGAATTAATGCAGTCTGCTGGAGCCAGAGTACAGCCCTTGGCTGGTACTAAATGGCAAGCACACCAAGATGTCAAGGTGTCATCCCTTAAACTAAAATCCCTTCACTAAAACAGTAGGTAGGATCTAAGAAAGTGCCTTATATGCACATTACACTTGGTATTATTTCAGAAACTGAATTAATTGTCAAATATTCTCTTTCAGTCACTATCTGACAAACACTGCCATCTTCTGGAATAAAAAAACACAGCACTTACTCAGTCAGAGGCTCATTTTCATTTAGACTACTGTCAGAATTCAGCAGTACAGACTACACGTCAGAAGGTCAGCAGAGCACTAGAGGATATTACAAACAGATATAAATACAGTATAATTAACCTTTAGCTCTTTATTCACTGTATAACATGTAATAATTCTTATTCACCAATAATTAATCAGTAAACAAGGACACCTGCTTATTCAAAAGGTTTTTACTGCTTTTGTTAAAGAAAGTATCTTTGCTGTAAAGGGAAGACTTTCTACTATATTTGGAAGCATTGTGAACACTGATGAATAAAACCAAAACACAAATAAAGAATAAATAAAGAAAAAAACAAAACAAAAAATACTGGACAGAAAAAGTAGGGCCCCATTTACATTTTTAAAATGAATCCAAACCAAAAAAGAAGCATGTAATTTTAAATAATAAAAACGTAAACTTTAACTTTATTACCCCTTACTGTTGCAGGTGTTTACCAGCAGCAATGCTAAAATTGAATAAGAAAACAGCCTGCTCACTGATGTTAGACCTCGCAGCCAATAGGAATTGACAGAGGGTATCACGTGCTTTTGAGGCGCGCGAGACAGGTTGCTATGGGAACATCCACACAGCTTCTCTGTGGTAGATCTGAGCAGCGGCTCCAGTAATGGCTGTTCTGGAGAGTTTGGAAGTGAGGTTAGTATTAAAGCCTTTAGATAAAACTGTTTAACTTTACTTCCAGAGCAATTAGCTTCTATGTAGTATAGTTATTTATCTATGAGGGAGTGAACTAGTTAAATAACCTAATCTAACCTACCATACTGAAAGAACTCAAAACCAGGCAGTAAGTTATCATACCCTGTGCCTCACAATTTAGTTTGTTTGCTTGTTTTATTGAGTTATAAAAGCCACTCTAGCCTATAAATTAATTCAGAAGAGCTTTAATATCTTATTATGCTGGCAAACTTGAAAATGCACTAAATAATAATAAAATATATGTACAGTACCTGTGAAAAGTTTAGACACACCTCTTCTCCTACATTCAGTGTGTTAAATTGTACATTTAATATTGAAAACTGTTTTAAAGCTATACAGAAATGCACAAGTAGTTATTTTGTAAATAGAAACTTTGAAACAGAATATGTGTTATTTGTTTTTAGATTCTTCTAAGTACCAAATTCTGTATGTGTTCTTAATTGTTTTCATGTCTTTAATATTAATCTACAATGTAGAAAAGAAATGAACTAAAGAAATTAGAAAACGTAGAATGAGAAGGTGTATTTATATAATTCAGAAAATGACAGGTCATTCAGCACAATGCTTCTAAATTTATCCTGAAGTGAAATAAAACACATGAGCAAAATAATAATTATAGTAAAATCTTAACAGTAAATAGCTGGAACAGTGTCTAACTAACTAAGCTTGCTTCACTAACTTACATTAACCATTTTGGCCACCTTGAGCTTGAGCTGTTTTTTTTGCAGGGTAGCTACTAGCTATATCTAGTAACTTATATGTAATTTCAAATAACATAAAAATAATATATAAAATGGATCATGGTAACCCATAATTGGCAAATTAGATTTCCCAATAAATCTGAAATGATCAAATAGAGCTCTCACAGATAATATGCAACTCTGTTCACTCAGCTAACATATTATATGATTGGTTGTTTTCAGGTGGGTTCAAGGAATCACCAGCAGCAATGTTGAATTTGTGGATAAGAACACAGCCTGCTACATATGTGGGAATTACATAGTTTTTCTCAACATAAAGACAAGAATGAGGAATATGCTTCAGTCTCCAGGCAGTGGCATTGGATCCTTTACAGCAAACAGCTTTTCCAGGACTCTAGCACTTTCTGAACAGAAACTTCATCCATCCATATTTGTTTACAGTTACCCTGAGCTTTCCTTACGATGTGAACTTAAAGGTGTGTCATTTAATACAAAGTTTATTACTTTTTTTTTACTTGCAGATTTTCACCTGGAAACAATTGGTGTTCACTTATTTGTTGGCAAATGCATTTCTAATCTTCTTTTAGTGTCTGTACTAATTATACATAATGGTAGGCCATGCTGACATACAGAAACAGGTTCCATGTGTTTTGGCGAGGGATCCTAATTATTTCGCTGAAAAGCACAAAAATAAACAACCAAACTAACTATTTTGATCAGTAAACTACATCATCATGCACTTTAATAATTTTGCAGAATTAGCATATAGTTCAGTGTGCAATCTAATTTAGATTAACTCCAAGCTTTAGCCATCAATGACATCATATTTATATATTAAAAAACTGTTAAGACTGTTAAATGTCTTAAATGTCTTTGTCTCCTAAACTCATTTTTTTTTTTTTTGACTATTTCTTCATTTTTTTAACAGGCACAGCTAAACTGGCTTACACAGTGTTGGCACTGAGTGATGCAGGTCCATATTTAGCCTGCTGCTCGTCTCTACCTGATTACACCATTACAGTGTGGTAAGACTGTGTGGTTTGTGTTTGATTAGGCCCCATTTGCTTCTCTTTAATCTAATACATGGTAAATCATGTTTCAGCCGTACAGTATTTTTTTAAAGGATTTTATTTAACATGCTTTATTACTTTAGCATTTTACATTTATTTGCTCATGTTGTTGAAGTTGTAAACTGATATTTTTTTGTGAGAGAAATTGAAATTCTTCTTAAAACTGCATTCTTAAAATTCTGCCATGATCTCAAACGTCTGTTTTTCATGATTATAGAACAGTTGTCTGTCTTGTGATCAGTTTTGTTAGGTATTAGTATTAGTTAGTAACAAAAGAAATGCCTTTTCAACTCTATAGAACAGATAATTAACTGAAGATATTACACAACGCCTCATAACTATGGAGTGAATTTTGTGCCAAAAGTTTTACGTAAAAAAATAAAATCCACAATCAAAATTTTAAGAATCAAAAGTAAAACATGTATGTTGCAAATTCAAAAGAGAAAAAATATATATCAAATATATATATTTAAATATACTTGGTTATTTTATTATTCTTTGCACTTATTTGAAAATTATTTTAGTTTGGATTTTGCCAGTCTTTGCTTTCATTTTTGGATTTTTTTGGATTTTCTGTGGATTTTTGTGGATTTTGCTGCTAAAGACTTTTGCTTCTGGAATCTCTCCTTTGCTTCTGCTTCATTTTTTTGGTTCTGATTTTTGGCACACTTTTCACGGGTGGGCGGGGCTTAGAAGAAGGCGTTCCCCTTTAATCTCTATTGGTCACCTACCCTGAACCCTCGTCTGAGACAGACCACGCCCACCCCGCCAGCTTCAAGCGCTCTTCCAAACATGGCGGAGCGAACGGGGTTCAGCTCACAGCAGCACCAGCAGGTACTTTTCCAATTAAATTTCATACAGACGTTATGTTTAATGTTATATTTCTTTTTTAAGTAAGTGTTTAACTCTATTAAGATGCTCATGTTAGCGGGGTGTGCTAAATATCCATGCTTAAATTATACTAGTTAGTTAGTGAACACTAACCTACCTAGTCAGTGAGTTAGCTAGTTTACCTAGGTCATCTGGTCAGTGAGTTAGTGGGTTAGCTAAGCTAGTTAGGTTACCTAGTCAGTGAGTTAGCTAGTTAACCTAGGTTATCTGGTCAGCGAGTTAGCTAGCTACTTAACCTAGGTCATCTGGTCAGTGAGTTAGCTAGCTACTTAACCTAGGTCATCTGGTCAGTGAGTTAGTGGGTTAGCTAAGCTAGTTAGGTTACCTAGTCAGTGAGCTAGTGGGTTAGCTAAGCTAGTTATTATGCCCCAGGGTAAAGCCAAGTAAGTGCTGATTACGGTTAACTAGCTAACTCACTGACTAGGTAACCTAACTAGCTTAGCTAACCCACTAACTCACTGACCAGATGACCTAGGTTAAGTAGCTAGGTAACTCGCTGACCAGATAACCTAGGTTAATTAGCTAACTCACTGACTAGGTAACCTAACTAGCTTAGCTAACCCACTAACTCACTGACCAGATGACCTAGGTAAACTAGCTAACTCACTGACTAGGTAGGTTAGTGTTCACTAACTAACTAGTATAATTTAAGCATGGATATTTAGCACACCCCGCTAACATGAGCATCTTAATAGAGTTAAACACTTACTTAAAAAAGAAATATAACATTAAACATAACGTCTATATGAAATTTAATTGGAAAAGTACCTGCTGGTGCTGCTGTGAGCTGAACCCCGTTCGCTCCGCCATGTTTGGAAGAGCGCTTGAAGCTGGCGGGGTGGGCGTGGTCTGTCTCAGACGAGGGTTCAGGGTAGGTGACCAATAGAGATTAAAGGGGAACGCCTTCTTCTAAGCCCCGCCCACCCGTGAAAAGTGTGCCAAAAATCAGAACCAAAAAAATGAAGCAGAAGCAAAGGAGAGATTCCATAAGCAAAAGTCTTTAGCAGCAAAATCCACAAAAATCCACAGAAAATCAAAAAAAATCCAAAAATGAAAGCAAAGACTGGCAAAATCCAAACTAAAATAATTTTCAAATAAGTGCAAAGAATAATAAAATAACCAAGTATATTTAAATATATATATTTGATATATATTTTTTCTCTTTTGAATTTGCAACATACATGTTTTACTTTTGATTCTTAAAATTTTGATTGTGGATTTTATTTTTTTACGTAAAACTTTTGGCACAAAATTCACTCCATACATAACGATGCAGTAAGTTTAATTCGTTCTTTTTCACAGGAACTGGGAAAGTGAAGCTCCAGTTTGTACCCATCCACTGACTGAAGAGGACATTTCAACTCTAGCTTTTAATCCAGTTAACTGGCAACAAATCTGTGCAGCGAACTCAAGATCTGTAACAGTCTGGAATATTGAGAAAAGTAATGATGTTCATATAATGCAACCCAGGTAGGTGTGCCCCCTGTCCAGCAGATGTCCCTATTATTTAATGAACAGTCTAACAGTAATGATTATGTATTTCTGTATATTAAATACTTATTTGTGTTGTTTTGATTTTCTGTTGTGTTTTCAGTGTAGTTGACCTCCCTGCAGCTGATGGTTCTGCTGTTGTGCGAGAAGTGATCTCCTCTCATGGCTCCAATGGGAAATTGACATACTATGGTCCTCAGATGCCAACTTCAGCTATTGCGGGTCTCAGTGGTGACCGGGCGGAAAACTTTGTGGTACTGCTTCACACACCCTTAAAATGACATCATGAACCACTATGGTCAGATTTTTTCATTATGGACTTTTGTCCTGCTGCATCTGGATACTCATGTTTTATGTTGTTTTTTTTTTTTTTCAAAAATGTCCCATTTAGGACAAACTTTTTAATAAACATCTGTAAAAAGCCTTTTCTTGTAGCAGGAGCGCCAGAAAATGTCTGTAAAATAAATTTAATTTAAATACATTTCTGGTAAATTACCTTTTTACAAACATTTTCTAGTGGCCCTTTCTGGTGCCGCTTTTTGACACCGTGGCAGCAGGGCTATCAAAATTTTTTTGTATTTTCTTGCAGTTATTAACTGTATTTGACAATAGTATATTTCCAACAGCAATTTATTATATTATGTATTTCCTGTATTAAAATTACAGAACATGTTTTCAATTCTTTAACAAAGAAAACTTCAAGTCTTCACGACTTGTTTCATTAAAATAGTCATTTAAAAGCTGCTAAAAACAGATTGTTCAGGTATTCCACTTTTACAGATCACTTCAAACATTTCAATTAGGAATTAAATATTTGTACAGTTCACATTCATGTCCAAAACTATGTCATTATGAAGTGGCTTTAGGATAATACAATATCAAGCCGTTTTTTTGGTTATGAAGCTCGACAAGGTAGATTTGTTGCCCTCTTTTACGAAGTTGTAAAGGTGATATAGGTCATGTTATGTTTAATTTATTAGTTAAATATTGATTTACCACAAAATGTCAGTTAATTACAGTTATTTTGACTTTCCTGCAACCAGAATTTGTGTGTTTTTGCTTTATCAGCCCCAGGGTCAAGTGAAATCAAGACTTTGCCCAAGTGCCATCTGCTGGTCGGCCTCCTCACAGCTGTATGTGGGAACCAGAGAAGGTTTTCTGCTGCTAATAAACTCTGAAACTCTGCTTGTCACGGTTCTCTACAAGACACTTATTGAGGGAAATCCTTCAAATGAACTAGGTAAAGAGTGGCTTTTATTAGTGTGATTTTTTTAATATTTGCTTTTTGTTTTTGAACCTGAAGGTAATGGCTTTTTTTTTTTTTTTTTTCATATTTTACAGTCGACTGTATGGGTCTGCTTATGCAAGAAGGCAGTTTCCAGAGCCTGGCACTGTGCAGTAATGGGATCTTTACTACAGGAACTGTATGAGTACTTCATTTAAGAATGATTATATTGTAGCTATAGTTTGCTTTAAATAAACAAAAAATAAATATAATTTTAAAGCTTGTTTTTTTATAAGAATTATGTAGACAGGTGTGAGTTCACTCTTATCTGATTTTATTTTTTTCTGCGTGATATTTTGTTGTAGGATTGTGTTTTACGAAACATCCAGATTAAAGGGAATCAGGTTGAGGTTGTAAAGACGTTGGCTATGGAGGAAGCAGCCTCCTTCCTGTGCTGTTCACCTGATTATGAAACACTGCTGCTCTCTTCCCCCACTGTAGGTGTTAAACCTGTTAAACCATTTTACTATTATCTCAACTTATATCATATACCTAATTATATCAGCATGTTCTTACTGGTTTACACTGAGCACTTCAGTTAAACCCAGTGAATTGTGATAGTGATGTATGCACTATAATTTTGTAATATAAAGATGACCTGCTTTAGCAGGAAAAACAAATCAGGCCAGCAAAGCTCATAAAATTGTATTACTTGGACTCAAATGCAAAGACGCCCACAAAAATAAATGTCAGAACCACACAACATTTTAATATACATTATTTAGTGTCAGCATCTGTTACTGACCAGCTTTCAGTTCCTGGTGAATTACATGAATTAACAAATTCCTTTTTTTCAGTACATTGTAAGTACAGACATCCATTGTGGGCTTTTTTGTTAATATCTCTTATTATATTGAACAAGATTAAGAAAATATTGTGATATATCATTTTGTCTATTTAGTCTAGCGCTATTCTGTACTCACATTTTTAATTTTTTTTTAGGGATGCATATACAGATACAAACCAGGGCTTGCAGACAAACCTGTGAAGGTGCTGGATGTTCTGAATGGAGACTTTGTGGCTGCTGCTCCATTATACACTGAAAATAACATCTGCGTGGTAAAGTAATACCAGGATTATTATAACATTATGGGTTAATGACTGATGATGTGAAAGTTTATCTGGCCTTTTCTGTGTGTGTGTGTGTGTGTGTGTGTGTTTGTGTGTGTGTGTGTGTGTGTGTGTGTGTGTGTGTGTGTGTGTGTGTGTGTGTGTGTGTTTGTGTGCATGGTTCCAGTCAGTCAGAGAGTCTGGAGAGCTGCAGCTGTGGTCACTGGATGCAGGAATCTGTATTGCTTCCATCTCTTTGCAGACAAATGTTAGTGGCTTCTCTTTTACCAACCTTATTACACATCCTTCCATCTGCCAATACGACTTTTTACTGTGGACTTTTCACACTAATATCAAATCTATTTGTATCAGATGTATGCAGTGAGTGCTGTTGTTATGATATGGGTGCAGGTGACCAGCTTGGCGTGTTGCCCGATTGCCCAGTATGTTGCAGTGGGTACAGTGACTGGGCATGTTCTGTTTGTGGAACTCACAAGAAAGGAGGAACCTCGACTGGTTCATAGTGTTCACCTCTACCAGGTGCCTGTCAGTCATTTAGTGTAAGTGATTCAGGGTTCCCGCAGGTCCTTAAAAATTCTTAAAATGTCTTAAATTAAAATCCAGGTAATTAAAGTCTTAAATTGTTTTAAATTTTCTGTAAATTTGCTGTAAGTATTACATTTTCAGATGGCACATTTAATGCCGGTGGGAAAACACAGTGGCCCACCATAAACATCTAACCTGGGAAGAAAACTAGCAGAGAGCTAGCTAACATTAGTTGAGAGTTAGCTAACATATTAACTTTAGCTGCAAACTAGCTAACATATTAACTTTAGTGGCAAGCTAGCTAACATACTAACTTTGGCTAGCTAAAGCAAGCTAGCTAACATTACCAGTGATAGAACTTAGGTTAACGGAAAGCTAACTAACGTTAGTGGCGAGTTAGCTAACATACTTACATTAGCTAGCTTAAACGAGCTAGCTAACATTACCAGGGATAGACCTAAGGTTATCAGAGAGCTATCTAACATTAGCGGCAAGTTAGGTAACATACTAACATTAGCTAGCTTAAACGAGCTAGCTAGCGTTACCAGGAATAGACCTTAGGTTAACGGTAAGCTAGCTAACATTAGTGGTGAGTTAGCTAACATATTAACATTAACTAGCTTAAACAAGCTAGCTAACAAAGGTAGAACTAAGGTTAGCAGAGGGCTATCTAACATTAGTGCCGTTTTAGCAAACATGCTAATGTCAGTGGAAAGTTAGCTAATGTTACCAGGAAGAGAACTTAATAAATTATGACTACATTTTTGGGTCTTAAATTATATTTATCGAGGCTCTAAAAAGGTCTTAAAAAGCATTCAATTTGACTTTTAAAATGGTGCAAGAGCCCTGTTATTTCATCAGAGTTACTTTTGCTTTTTCGACTATTTGAATTTTGCGTTTGTTCTTAAATGTCAAAATTCCATAATGAATAGACCAATAAAAATGCTCCAAAATTACCAAAATGACTTTAAATAAAATACTTTCTATACTTATTGACCAAAATAATAATGCACCCTCGATTGCTGCAAAACTTGGCATGTATGTCTCAGATGTTCAGATATGCGAATGATTGTAAATGTGCTTTCCACTTCATCCTATGAAAAAAAGGCTCTCAGAGTCTACTTTTGGGTAGCGTACCTCTTGGTAAGAGAGATTATTGAATGCAAGGCATGCCAATATGATGCACAATGTATACAGACAATCATTAAAATTTAAGGTCTTTTCTTCTAATGAAAAACTGCCATTTTGGAAATACAAGATTTTTGAACGATAGCAATAATATGTTATTAAGTAACTTGTTAACATTTTAACATTATTACTGTATATTGTGTATTAATGTTGTTTTTGCTTTCAACAGGTTTGATCAAGGAGGCAATGTCTTAATCACAGGAGCATCAGAGCCTCACATATTTGTGCTGGATGCACGACCATCAAAAGCGTTTGAGGTGATTGGGTACACAGGTAATCTACAACCATGACTAAAGCTACTGTTTCTTTATTTTTATTTGGTATAGATTGGTATTTTTATTTACTGTTAATGTGACATTAGAACTGATTTGATTTTTATTTGTCAGTATGAATCTGTTTCCGATTTAGATTGTTTTGCCACTTTTTTCAGTAACAATAGGTGCCACTGTGAGCCTGTCCACCCAGTTTGTAAAAGAGAGCAAACAGATAAAGGTGCTGGTGCTTTGTGATGGAGAAAAAGAGGAAAGAAAAAACAAGGAACATAAAGAGGGGAATGTACTGCTGCTGCTCTCAATATCTCTGCAGCAGGTCACAGGTAGACACAAAGATAAAGACAAAAATATTCATCAATTGTAAAAACAGACGTTTTTAGCAGCGTAAAATAAAATAAAAATAAAATAAAATAAATAAATATTTTCCTCCTGCTTGTAGTTTCAGGAAGCTGTGTGGACCTGCATGGTGCCCTTCGTGAAGATGTTCTTCACAGCTGTGTGTATGAGACTCCAGACTATTTGTCTTCATGTGTTCTGGGTACTAGAAAAGTCTTTGGCTATTGTCAGCAAAAGAAAGTCCTGCAGATATTCCAACTTCCAGAGGTATGAAGTTTTAGAGCTGTTCTGTTTTAAAAAGCGTCTCATAATACAACACTTGCATTTGCATTTGCGTCCATAAGTATTTAGACATTTTTTATAATGATCCCATTCATTCCTATTATTTTTGACACTTGCCCAAGCCATAGAGTTTATGTTTCCTGAAAGGCACCAAACTTCAGGAACTCCATCAGGGCGTGTAACTGGGCTCTTATTTACAGCTATACAGGACTGCACTTATCTTTTTGTTGATTTTCATTATTTGATCCCTAACTACACTGTAGTAACTGCTTAGCAAAACCTTAGCAGCCACCTAGCAACACTTTAACAACCAACAACTATACCATAGCAGTATCTTTGCAACCGCCTAGCAATATCATAGCAGTCACCTTTACACTTGATGCCATAGCTAACACCTAGAAACACCTAATATTAACGTTATTGCAACCACCTAGAATACTATAGCAACCACTTTAGCTGTGCCTTTAGCACTTTATTTACCTTCAGAAAATTATCTTTTCTAGTTTAGTCTTGTAGCTTTTTCCTACACATGCTTTAGTCTTCAGTCAGTAAAAACTAAGCTTGCTTATTTTTTTATCTGATTTGCAGCTTGCAAGTAAATCATCCAGCACAGAGGAACCTCTTCAGCTGACTCCAGAGAAAGAGACAGAAGGGCATCCTCTGGGCCCTGCGATTGTGAATCTATCACCCCACCAGGACTGGCTGGCCTCTGTCGGCAGAGATGGACTGCTACGCATCTGTGATGTCTCCAGTCTGGTAATATCTGGTTTGGGTTGATTGATATTTTACATGTGAGTACTCAATGTGTGCAATGAGGTGACATTGTACAATGCGGTGACAGTTGGGTGTGTTACACCACTCCCTCTGTTTCATCCAGGAAATATATGTGCAACATCAGTGCCACTCTTCCTGGCTGGGAGGAGTTTGCTCTGTGTCTTTTACACCTGACAGTCAAACAGTCATCACCACTGGCCTTCGAGATGGCTCTCTGGTCTGTAGTAAGCTCAGGTAATGAAATGTATATGTGTTTATTAATGTGACAGTATTATTAAATATTATCAAAATAATCTATATTATTTTTTCTTCCCATAACAAGTTCTTGAATCAAAATATTTAATATCAGAAAACTGAACTGTTCTGTTAGGAACATTTCAAAACTCTCTACAGGCCTCAAATTAACTATGTGGACAGAAATACATCTCACCAACTCATTTAAATGTATTTAAAAAATAGTAAATTCTGCTTTTGATTCCATTGGAGCAGTGGTGGCTCAGTGGTAAGAGCACCATTGTTAAATGGTTAGGTAATGCCTTAATTAGTTATTAATTAACATTAGCCAAGCCATTATTAAATACTGCCAAATTATAATACTTAAGAATGTTGTTAATAATAATAAATTAAGACATTACCGGTAGATTTAAATGTTATAATGATTAGTAATGATTAACTAGTGGCAATTAATAATTGGTTGAATTGTAAAATGTTACTGTAAGGTTCTTTACACCTTTAAAAGTTGCTTCACAATTACAAGTTATTATTTTATGTTGCAAATAAGGTTCTTTATGTATCCAAAATCATTCCTACATGGACTTTTTGAAAACCTTTATTTTTAGAAATGTACTTTTTGTTTTGACTTTTTGTTAAACCTTTCATATTTTATATTTATAGGGAATAAATTCAGTGCATTTGAAAAACGAATCATGAATAAAAAATTTTTTTCAAATAACACTATTAACATTTTAAACATGCATACTTTGACAGGTTAAAGACATCTGGAAACAGTAAAGCAAACACAGCTACCCAGTACAGACTGTCCATGGTGGAATCCTTTGAGGAGTTAATATTATCTGAAAACCCTGTGCTCAGCCGCATGACTGACTTGGAATTACAGGCTCCTCACACACCTCACACAGCTGAGGTATGGAACTGAAAAACTATGCTGTGTTTTATAATTTATAAAGAGGTTCTGACTATTTGACTGTACGGTTTTGGCTAGGAAACATAATTTAGTGTAGTACAGCTCTGATAGTCAGAATGAGCATATTTTTATACTAGATTCCAATACTATCATGAACTTAAATTGCATTTATTGCAATATAACTGGATCTGAATCTGCTGCTGAAATTTATACCTTTATTTTTAACAGCTGTTTTGTTCTTTGGGAGATGTGAGGTTATGTAAGATATTTATTTTTTATTTGCAGGTCAGTGAAAGCAGTCACGTAACCAACAAGGATGAGAGCAATATGAGTCAGCCTTCTGCATCTTCATCCCATTTCACATGGCTGGATGAGAAGCTAGATGCGGTCAGTGTTCTCGAATGATGTAGTGTAATAACAATACATTTGATTTCATTTAGTTGTAAAACACAGAGAACACAGTTTCACTGCTTCACAACTCAATACAGTGGATATATGATGCCTGGCATCATACATGATAGTAATAGGTTCATGTTTATCTTTTTCAAATAGTCCTGTTTTGTTTTTGGGCCTTGAACAGAGCATCTGCTAAATGTTATAATTGTAAAATTTAATGTAGAAGAAAGACATATTTTATCATATAGGAGAGATGCTTTTTAGTACTAGCACATGGAAAAACAGCTGATTTTATCTATGTTTTGTTTCAAAACGCCATTATTGAGCTTTATGTATCAGAACTAAAAAAACTATAAAACTATACAATTGGCTTTGTCAAGTGGTGAGGTTTAGCCATGGGACAAGATAATAATATGAGAGTTTACACTTGATTACATTTATTGAATTTAGCTGATGCTTTTATCCAGAATGACTAAAGAACCAAAGAGTTTAATCCATCAGAAATCAAAAGAATGTTTTATATATTTGGTGTTTGTCTTTCTCTAAAGGTACTCAAAGAGGAGAGCCAGCAGTTTGCAGGAAACAGGGAGAGCATCAGGAATGGCCTTAAGGAACTGAGAGAAACAGTAAGAAACTTTATTTACATTATGGGCATTAATGTACTGTAATTACTGAATTCACTAATATAATATCTATCAAGTGTATTTGTTAAACCCAGGTGTTCAAACTAATAGCTTCCTAGTATTGTTCTAGTTCTTTTTTCATTGAAGACCCAAGAAAATTGTAAAAAGCATTTGCAGTAAGTTAACTTCAGTGATAATTGATTAAGTCAAAACTAATGATCATCTTACAGATTCAGGCTATGATGCAGGAGAATGAGTCTCTGCCAGACATGGAGAAGCTGGAGCTGCATGAGTTTAACCTGGACGTGGAGGAGCAGAAGAGACTGCAGGCTGAGGGAGAGCAGGAGGTTGACAGGGTAACACAATTGCTAGTATAGTGCTACTACTGAGCAAGAATATCACTAATAAAAAAAGTAAGAAATACAGCTCTGGAAAAAATAAGAGACCGCTAAAGAGGATGAGTTTCTTTGATTGTACCAAATTGAAAAACTCTGGAATATAATCAAAGTGACACAAAGCTATCTAAAAGCAGTGTGTAAGACTGGTGGAGGAGAATATGAACTTGTTTTTTTTGCATTATTTGAGGTCTGAAAGCTCTGCATCTTTTTTGTTACTTCAGCCATTTCTCATTTTCTAAAAAATAAATGCTCTAAATGAAAATATTTTTATTTAAAATTTGGGAGAAATGTTGTCTGTAGTTTATAGAATAAAACGACAATGTTCATTTTAATCAAACATATACCTATAAATAGCAAAATCAGAGAAACTTTTTCAAAAACTGAAGTTGTTTCTTATTTTTTCCAGAGCTGTATATACTCAGAGTACTCAATGTATGTAAAGCAGATTGATTAAGGTGCTTTAGCACCAGAATTGACTTTATTATGATTTGTTATTTTAATATGTTTTGGCATGAATTAGGTACGAAAGGAGATTGAGCTGGAAAATCTGGCTAAGCGCTATCAACGTGAGGTTCTTAAGAAAGAATTTTGGGACCAGATGAAAGTCAAGGGGAAAGCCATTAAGGTAAATGAACGTACGAAAATGTGTTAATGTGAATTTATAAATATTTCTGTGCTGCAAGCTTTGGGATGTAATGGATATCAAGTATACATTCCTAATATATAGTGTCTGTACTATATATTGCAGACTGTTACATTTAAAAATGTTTAAGAAGACTACATTAGCACACAAGTTTCTTTAACTTACCTAGATAAATATCTAGAGACTATTCAAATTATTGCCCCACACCTACTTTCACGAGTTAATTTCTGACATATTTGTGCTTGAATTTCCAGTCCAAATGGTTAATGATTGTGTTGTAAAGGTGTACATCAAAGTGAGTAAAGCTCCTCCAGTGGATATTAAACCCTTTCTAAATTTATTCATGCACCTTATAAATTAATTCTGCCTCATGATGTTCATTTGCAGATCAAATTTGTACTTATTAATATGTTTTTTGCTTTTCACTTCTGGTTAGATGCTAAGTGCATTTCGTTCACTTGTGTTTAAACAACTACCTTCTCAATGACATTAAAGTTGAATCTAATGTAATCTAATGACTGTGGCCTTCTATAGCTACTGTACTTTATGCTTTTTCTATATGACCCCCTTAGGCCTTCCACAGTGAGCATGAAGTGCAGAATTACCCTATGAAGGAACGCACAGCAAAGGAGCTGGAAGAGCTTCATCGGGTGGAGACTATCCGACAGACTGAACTATCTGAATCAAATGTAATTTTAATTTTCTTAATTTATATCTTAAACACAATGCAGATATAATTACATTGTAAAGAGCATTTAATTAAATGTTTTTTTTCTTTTGGTCTGTCATCTGCAAGCTTCAACAAGAGACTTCCGAAGAGAAAAGCAAGCCTCCAGTAGAGGGAGAGGAGAAGGATGAGGCAGAAGGAGATGCAGCACAGAGCTTAGCTTTAACAGGCAGCCTGAGTCCTCAATGTGGGGGTTTTAACCCTTACTTGTACAGCCAAATCAGCATTCAGACCAGAGAGCAGAAACTTAATCAGATCACCCTGCTACAGGTCAGCATCTTTATTAATGAAGACACATAGACATTATAAGGAATATCTATATATCTACCATTTCTCCCTTTTGGGAGAAATAAGTTATTCTTTTTTTTGGACAACTGTTTTACATAAAAAAAATTAAATGTGCCTTATTCAGACATACAGCTCAGACATAAAGAGACCACTTCAGTTTCTGAATCAGTTTTTCAGATTTTGCTATTTATAGGTATATGTTTAAGTAAAATGAACATTGTTGCTTTATTCTATAAACTACAGACAACATTTCTCCTAAATTCCAAATACAAAATATTGTTATTTAGAACATTTGTTTTCAGAAAATGAGAAATGGCTCAAATAATGCAAAGAAAACAAGTTCATACTTATAAAGTTTTAAGAGTTCAGAAACCAATTTTTGATGGAATAGTCCTGGTTTTTAATCACAGTTTTATGCATCTTGGCATGTTCTCCTCCACCAGTCTTACACACTGCTTTTGGATAATGTTATGCCACTCGTGGTGCAAAAAATCAAACAGTTCAGTTTAGTTTAATGGCTTGTGACAAGAGTAAAGAAAATAAATGATTTCTCCAAAAAGAGAGGAATGGTCGATTTAAAATCATACCGTACCAAAAACATAATGACACTGACACTTTTTATTTGTATTTTTTATTTTTTATTTTAGGATGTTATCTACAAAGTGAAAACTGCTTTTAATGAAGAATTTGAGGCTGTGTATAAGCAGAAGGAGCAGGAGATCAGCCGTGTAAGAGACAGGAACAAGCGCATCACTGACATTATGACTGAGCTGGAGGTGCAGGAGGTTCTGTGGGAGCCAACTCTTACTGACAATGAAAGACCAGAGAGAGCACTGACCGTCAGTGACTCTGAGGTAACAGCTACAGCATTTTCACTCCCCATGTGGGGCAGCATCATTTACAAATAGTGTAATGGGGGAGACTTGAGAGTGTCAACCTTTTAATGTAGTAATTTGCAGCAAATTACAGTATATGGACAAAAGTATTGCCCCCAAATCATTCCAGAAGTATTGGAAAAATATTACTGTCATTCCAGAGAACACAGTTCCACTGCAGCACACCTCAGCTCAGTTTACCACTTCCAGGGAGTCTTATACTTCAGGGACTATACAAGCTGGGTGTGTGCATTTGTCATCTGTCTCAGCATTGGCTGTACGCATTCATTAAAAGAGGTGTCCACAAAACCCTTGGACATATGTTAAGTGTATCCAGCATACTAAATGTGCTGTTTGTAAAGGAAGCGAGCCAGTGATGAAGGTGGATATACAATCTAAAAGGGTTTTACATGACATACTAAAGAAACAAATAATAATAAATAAAATAAATAAAAAAATAATAATAATAAAAGTTGAGTTGATGAAAATGTTGCATTTGTTGATTTTGGTTTATTCCTGTGCCTCATCTCTAGTTTGATTTGTGTGAATTTCTATTTGTGCTTGTAGATAAAGGTAGAGAAATATCTGACCCCTGAGCAGATGGAGAGAGAGGAGCAGCAGAGAAAAGAAGAGGAGCAGAGGCAGCTCGCAACAAAGGTATGTAGCTGCTGAAATTAATGTTTCTGCTTAATCACCTATGGCAATTTAAATGAAAAGGGTCCTTATCTGATCTGTAGGTGTTTATGCTTGAATAAACACAAATATATAAAAAGATAGATAGTAAATAAATGTCACTGTGTTCATAGAACATGCTGTATTAACTACTTCAGGATCTAGATGGGGAAAAAACTATAACTATAACTGAAGAAAAATGAAAAGAAATGAAAAGAAACCTGTGTTGGTCTTTTGTTTTTGTTTTTTTGTACTGTACTCAAGCAAAACCGTGAGGTTCAAAAAGCATGGTGTGTACATTACACTCCTATTGTAAAACCTATTTTTAAGCATGTATTAGGCTTACAATATGTCAAGAGGTTCCTTCAGAAGTTCATGTACAGTATTTGCTTGATTGCAGTGTGTTGATGTTTGTGTTTTGTTGCTCGCTGTTTCCTGTGTAGGGGGACAATATCAGAGACAGAGCGCTGGTTTATATGATGGATGGGGTGCTTGAGCTTAAGAAAGAGGACATTCTAAGAATGGTATTTTTCAAACATTGTCTTCATCTTAAACTGTAAAATATTTTTTTAATACAGTGATCTGATGCTATGTAAGACATGTTTCACTTGACTTAAAGGAAGTGCCACAGCCTGAATTCATGACAAAGCCAGAGGTACAGTGGACAGAGGAGGAGAGAAGAAGCTACAAAGAATATGAGAAAAAGACTAAGGAGCTCAGAGAAGAGCAGGAGAAATACCGAAAGGTATGACTTATTATCCACCAAATTCATCTCCTCAAGAATACAGACTTATGTTAACCATTAAAGTACAACAGTAATATTAGTATGTTATGATGTACATGTGTTATACATCTAATGTAAATTTGCAAACCGTTTTTTGCAAAACAGAAGGACCATGTTCTATGTGACCAGGGTAAAAGTGCAAAATTACATACATATGGTATACTGCGTTTAAAATACATTCCATGTGTTATCTATTCAGGCTAATGTGTTTATATATATATATATATATATATATATATATATATATATATATATATATATATATATATATATATATATATATATATGCTTTTCTGGTTAAACATCTTTATGGTCACAGATCTTGGAGGCAGAGATAAAAAAACTGCAGACATCCATTAAAGATGCCACTCAGGGTTTTGATGGAACACTCAGTAAGCTGTTTGAAAAGAAGGTGAAATCAGACATGGCTGTACATCAGGTAAATTGAAACAGACTTCTTTTGTCAGGTAAAATTATAAACATTTGTCATGTGACATTATAAATGTATAACTAAATTCCTGGTAAAATTATAAGGGAGTATAGTTGCCGTGGTCTGAAGTTTTATATTGTAACAGTCTCTTATTCTCCTTTTTCTTCTACTTCTTTTTGTTATATTATATTGACCCTTAAAGAATTAAAAAAGGGCATCTTTTAAATAACCTTAAAGTTGATTAACGAAAGTATCAGAAAAATGTCTCCCTTTTAAAAAGAAATAAGAAAGCAGTATGTCAGGTGGAGCTCTTTTAAACTAATTTATTTCCAGCTAATCATTATTTTCATGTTGGGTTACTCTGCTGATTTCCTAATTAACTCTGAAAATACTAATGAGTTGTTGGGATTTTCAGTTTGGGTATATAATAACCATCAATTTTAATACCAAATACCTGCAACTGTATACCATTGCAACCCTTATAGGAATCCCAAGGGGTCTAGAAGTTAGAATTTGGTACTTTCAATGCTGCATCCTTGGGTTAATATCTGGTCTTGTGACTGTGACTGAGGTTGCCAGGTTGATCCCCTGGACTGGCAGAAGATCCTTTGTAGTTCAAGGCCTTGAGAACAGCACTTGGATTCAACAAATTTAATTATATAGATTGAAATGATCGGGTGTACTGCTTGAAAGGATGCTTCTAATTCTAGACAGTATGTTTTAATTTGCATTCACCCCAGGAGGAGCTAAAGATTGCCAATTTAGCCTATTCCTTAATGATTGAGGAAGAGATCCTGAACAGAGAGAAACATCTGACCTACAAACTGGAGATGGCAAGAATTCTTAAGGTACTGTAGAGTCAGTCCAAGTGATCCTTTCAAATAAACATGCTGAGTTGTATCTGGTTGTATCAGAAGTGGGGAACTGTTTTAACCTTAGTTTTCAATCAAATTTTTTGGTATTCTCCATTACATAGAGAAGTAATATTAGTCCATTTTGTTTAATATGTTATAGTTAGGACTGTTCATGGAACTGGACAATATGGCAATATTTTAATGTACTGTTATAAATTTGTTATTGATAAATTGTGCATTTGAGTATGTTGTGGATTTCTAATTAATTAGAAAAATATTTAAATATTAGCATTTTTAAGTATCTTCCCCTCCTTTTTTTGTCTGCATTTTAAATATATAATATTGCAATATAAAATTTTTATCATATCAACTTATTGGACAAAACATGGACATGACCTAAATACTAAATATTAAATACTAAATACTAAATACTAACTAAATAATATTTGTTTCCTTATACATATATTTTAGCTAGCTGTGCAGTGACAAGTGCATTAATAACTTACCTTCAAAAATAGCAGGGTGGACTTCAGCATGAAGAAGAAAAAAGATAATAAACACCCATAAACTAATAAACTATTATTAACTAAATGTTTATTGCTTAATGGAGTACTTGCATTATTGTTTAATTTTATTATGTGTGTATCAGTGGCATTCAGGTATCTTAAAATAACAGATTATAGTTTATTGCCATTATTTCTGGGATAATATATCTTAGAATAAAAGCTAGTCACAATGTTTGTGGACCACTTGATGTTGTTGTTTAGTTGACGGATGTTATGACAAGCACCTGATTGCAGTGAAGTTATATTTCCATTTGGTATATTTGACTTTCTGGTGAGCCCTCAGAACACAGCATTACTGTGCTGCTGCTGAGACAGAACAGTCATACATTAACACATTTTTGTTACCCTGAGAATTTTTTCATTCTGTATAAAATAATTATGTATATGATATTCTGATTTCTGCTGCCAGAATGACATGGGGGAAGGTCTTAAAAGACACAGAGAGGATGTGGAGGAGTTTCAGAAGATATATGACATCGCTGTAGCTGATGATAAAGTAAGACATTAACATTTAACATTTACAACGAGCACAGTTCTGTGCCCAAGCCTTGTAATATAGCATGTACCTAAAATCTTGTGTTCTTTTTAAAGCTTCTTGACAAAGGATTTCGCAAAGAGTTTGCTGATGTTCCCAGATATTTGGTTGACCAGCTCTACAAGCTTTACAAGCGCAGACCCAGGTATTTTTCTCAAATCTAACTAAAACCTGCTATTTTTATCAAATATATTCATCACCCATAGAAGCCCCAATGACCACTTATTTCCTAAAAAGGCCCATATGTGATTCTAAATATTCAAAGCCTAATTGTTTCTTAAAAGTCAAATTAAATCAATGTTTGTCACAGAAACACTCAAATATAATACTTCATGTCTGAAAATACTGAGAGAATTCATGTCTGAAAATACTGAAGTGTGTAAAATAGTATAAAGAGCAAAGTATAAATAAAATAATAGAATTAAGGAAAAATACATACAGAGATAATATAATAATAATAATAGTTATAACTAACAATAATATAACTAAAAGCTTCTATTAGGTAGATTCGTTTTGTTTTATTCTTTATCTGTTTTTTATTATCCCTGAAATTGGAAAAGTTAAAACTCAGTAGGCAAAATCTTGACATCATAGTTAAATAGGTTATTCTGCATGTGGAGTAAACAGTAAACACTCTATTTGTGACAGGTTTATTTTACAAATATCTGTATTTCCTTATAAGATTATTATTTTACTAATGCAAAATTAATTTGGGCCCTTTTAAGATGAATACCAACATCACTATGGGCATCCATGTTTTCCAAATAGAAGCACTGGAATGCAATAAAAATATCCTACTTCTAAGAGTAGTAGAAAACAGTTTTAAGTCTCATAATTTATTTTAATTCTTTATTTCTCTGTGCTGTTTTCCAGGGTGCAGAGGTTTAGGACTCAGACTGACAGCACAAGCCCGTCCTCCATCAGGCCTCTGTTAGGCCAAGCAGCAGCAGAGGGATCCCTGGATATGATGAAGGCCATGGAGGAGTTGGACGCTCCAGAGCACATGCCGGAGGATCTGGACTTACCTGTCTGGGAAAGATTCTGCTTAGCCAGGAGAGCTAAAGTGGAGAGTGAACAGCAGGTGGTTAGAAATGATCTAGAAAATGCTTCTGAGTACAAACAATGCCTTTTGTTAATAAAACCCACTATGAACAATAGTAATAGGCAGTGTTTTTTGGTGACAGGTGAAGATGAAGGCATTGACCTTAGCAGAGATGCAGGCTTTTCTACAGAACCGAACAGATGAGGATGAGAACCTGCAAATGGAAATAAAGACTCTAAATAATGAGCTCAATGGGTAAGAAACAAGGATGCTGAAATAGTGTAGTGCTCAAAATAATACCATAACATATTTTGTGAGAGGGTTTATTTGCACATAATAATCAGAATCTGATTATTTAAGTGGTCATATAAACAGCAGACTTGGGTCAGATTAAGGAATCCAATAATAAGAGGGGGATTTTAGTTTAGTAATTGTCTAAGCATTAATGCAAACACCAGATAAGCCAGAAATTAGTCAAAAGAAATGCAATATTAAGAAGTTTGTAAGAAGAGCAGTGTTGCGTTTTATTAGAAACTATAAAAGGGTGCTAAATTATGTGTGCTGGTAAACAGACTAGTAGATTTAAGGCTACATTCACATTATGTGCCTCATTTATCAATTTTAAACTTTTTGCTATATGGTTATATTAACAGTTCACATTGATAAATGTAAGCGATCTGTATGTATTTGTTATCTGAATGAACGGCAACAGATAGAATATGTTTCTGATTTAGGACCACATATGATGGTCTTATCATATTTTCAAATCATATTTACAAAGGTCAGATTTGACATGTCCACACAGGACTGAAAAAAAAATAGATCTGTGTCACATTAACGAGTTAATGAGGCAGTTATTAATCTTAAAAAGTATAGTGCACCTACAGTACAGGGTTAAGTAAAATCAGATTTGAGTAACCTCAGCTATATAAACGTAGCTTAGAGATGCTTACTTATAAACGTAGCTTAGGGATGCTTACTTAATCTGTTTTTTAACAGCTTGCGTGAAGAGAGAATGAGGTTCTGCCGGGACCCTATGGTGCAGATTGTGATAAAGCAGGGCCAGGTTGAGCTGGAGTCTGGAGACTTCATTGCAGACTACTCTGATGCTGTGCTGCTCCACCGCAGTGTTGTTGAGGAACTGAACAGCGTAATTAGGGTACAAACAATTAATATCTTTAATTTTGTTGATGCTCATTGTCATGTATTTTAATAGGATCCTGTACAGTATATATTACTGGTTTCTAGCGCGTTGCAATAGCAACACCAAAGACTAAACATAGTTAAAACATAGAAAAAACATCAGTGTTGTCAACATTTCTCTTCACTTTCAGGCTTTAGGAGAGCAGAAGATTGCAGGCATGATAGAGCGCAAAGAAATCCGTAAGGGGATCATCCAGCAGGAATGGGAGCACAAGAGGATGACTATGCAGATGGAGGATCTCAGCAACAAAGCCAAAGACATTCAAAGACTTCATCTCAATCAGGAGATTCAAGAGGTAAATCTTGAGTTGATGCTATAATGATTATATTCTGTTCTACAGAACTAAGTTGAGTTTAAATTAGGGTCAGTCTCCATTCTAGAGAGCTGATGTCCAGCATAATTAAGTGATTTTTCTGTGAAAATATACCTAATTTACTTATCAGACCATTTCCAGGTTTGGTGGGTCTATACTATAGGTTATATATAGGAGTGGTCAATGCATCCCTATAAATTCTCAGTGTGACATTATGAAGTGAAAGTATGGCCAAAGTAAAAGCTGCCATCTTGATTGCCCTTGGGCTTCCACTTTAGAGACAAGAGACAGGCTATATGACCAACAGATGGTGGGTAGCCCTCTGCCAGTCTCTAAACTGGGAGCACACACAGAGAATTTACTTTATTAGGGGATATAGATTATAGTACCATTACTGGCAGGCATGGCTGCATATTGGACTGGATTATGTTGCTGAGCAAACCAATATAAACCAGTAAAGATCTAAAGCACTAACATAGCCAGACAATCAAACTTGATAAAATGGTAAACGTGAATTTATTAAGAATCTGATTTCTAGGAAATCAGATAATGAAAAAAATGAATAAAAATATGAACAGAATAAAAAATATTATTGCATTTGGAATATGACAGATTATTTTGTAGTGTCTTACATTTACATTTATTTCTACATAAAACACAAGGTACACTAATTCCTCAAGCAGCAACACTATTGATGAACTGCATCTGACTGAATTGTGCGACTGATTAAACTCATATCTCTACCTTTTCTTTATAAAGTACCTGAGTGAGTCAGACTATGACAACAGAATGTCAAAGCAGGTGTCTGCTCTAGAGAAGACCTCAACATTACAAGAGAAGGTAAACACTGTCTTTCACTCAAAAGCAGCGAACATTGTTAATAGAATCAGCACTTCAGACTTCAAATGACTTTTTAAACTCTTTGTTCAGACTTATCAGAAGAAAATTGAGAACTGTAAGAAGCTGATAAAGCAGCTGAACAGACAGGCTGTGCTGAAGAAGGAGAAGTGTGCAGCTCTTGACCTGCAGGTGGTCAGCATGGAAGTGGCTGTTGCAGAAAGAAGAAAAATCTACGAAGCAACAGGTATCAGAGTTTACCCAGTGTGTAATGTGTCAAAATGTTTATAATAAGTACAAAACAAAAGTTACACCTACTCCTCACTAAAAAGTTGTTAAAGTGTGAGTAATGTCTAAACGACACCAAAACTGTCAACTGAAATCACTGTACTTAAATTCAAGATTTAACTAAAGAATTAAATACAAATTAATACTAAAAAAATATGTCCACCATAGCTAAAAGGGATAGCAATGATTTTATCAGTTTTATATCGGTATGCCTCAGATTTGGTCTCTTCTGTTTATTCTGTCACTATGAAGTTTTTACTGTCTCTTCAGCAACAGAGGAAAGCCAAGAAGATGAAGTAAAGCAGCGCTATCAGGACATCCTGCGGAGGAAGAAGCTTTTGAATTTGGCCGAAGCACAGACCGAGGAACTGGCTGCACTGAGAGCTGAGGTGGAACGCCTGCGGAGAAAGACATTCCCTGCTCTTACTCCACTTAAACCCAACTGATAGTTTAAATGTAGTTACCAAAAGTGTAAAAGAGTAGAATAAATGTTCCAATGTGTTTGTTCATTTGAAGAAAAAAAAAACAATAGGCTAAAACCACAATTAGGGATTTGTTGGAGTTACTTTATACCAGACATGTTTCAAAAGCTCTACATGATGTTCTCTATGTGATGACCTTAAACCTTCAAATGTGTATCCAAACAGTGAGACAAATATTAAATAAATAAAATATTAATTAAATGTTTAAATTTTAATTTATTTTAGCAGAGGAGCATATCAATAAATAAATAACTGGCATAGAATTAAAATTCCACATCTCTTTATTTCAGACCACAATTCTAACCTCAATGGAACAATATTTTAACACTCCCTTCAACTAAACATTTGAATTCTATTAAACATAAACCATTAAAAAAAGATTATAAAATGTTAAATAATCAACAGTTTCTTAATTATCTTATTTCTTACTCATCTCTTAACCAGTTACTGAGACAGTAAATCTGATCTACATTCTCAGAGTCCAGTGCCTCTCTCTTCTTCTGGACTGTGCTACCTTTAACTGAAAAAAGTCTCTCACAGGGAACAGAGGTGGCAGGGGAGGCCAGATATTTGCGGGCCAGGACAGACAGCTCTTGATGGGCCCCGGCATGAGTTGACCACCACTGCAACGGGCATGCTTCCATGCAGATGTTAGGCTCTGCTTTGTAGCGGTTTAAAGGCCCATTCAGTCCCATCATATCGTCATCTGAATCGGAGTCTGAGGCTAGGAGCAGGAGGCTCCTTTTCTTTGCTGGCTCTTCTTGCTTTAGGTTAGTTCTGCTGGACTCTTCTTGCAGCAGCACCTCAAGTCTGGTCCACACCTCTTCTCTTTCTCCTTTGGGCAGGAACTTTAAGTCCTTGAATCGTGGGTCAAGTGCTGAAGCTATCCTGAGCCATCTGTTGTTGATGTTCGTTTGTTGTTCTGAAAGGTCTTTCTTAAATGCAGTCTTAAACCGCTCCACAAAGGCTGGGTCCTCCTGAGAGGCTTCCATAGTGCGGTACAGGTGGCAGAGAGCAGGCAGCACCACCGAACAGGAGACATAAGTCTCACCTCCCAGAAGCTCAGTCACATATCTGCAAAATAAATAAAATGAGATGTGTGTTATATGTGTATATTTTCAGAATCAGATCAATTTAATTTTGGCCCCAACGTACTGCTGTATTTTACTCTTTTTTACAGAACCTGACTATGTATTGTTAACGATGTAAACACAACATTGCTACTGCTTAGAAATTTATACTGAAATATGCATTATATATAAATACTCTCCGAGGACCCCAGACTCTCTTATTTAGCTACACACTCTTACACATTGGTGGTTCTGTTAAGTGTGCTGTTTCCCTCCTTTACCTGTTAATTCACCTATTTATCTCTTTCAGGAAAATCTTTTCTTTGAAATAATAATAGCATAATATTTCAGGGTATTTTTGTAATACCGATTTTCTTAGTGAAATGCCCATGCAAAGAAACACAGAATTTATTAAAGTTTAATTTCAAGATCATACTACTGCAAAAATATAAATATGAAAGATTTATTTAGCATAAATAGAAAAGTTTTTGTTCAGTAGAAACAAACAGAAATCTATAAACTTTGGTCAATTTCATAAATAGTAACTTACCGAGATCTTAATTTTGTATACAATAATACGGGTGTCATTTTAAAAAAAGTAACGTAACAACTGAAAATCTACTACAAAACTAAAGTGCTAAATATTTAATGCATTAATATAATCTGAAATCAAACTAAAGTAAATACAGTCAATAGCAAAACAAATACAAAATAGACAACTTTTAAAATTACCTCTATTAATCTATTAATAGACTTGGCAATATTATGTGCTAAAGATTAATTGCAATTAATCACTTCAAATCACTACTAATTTGCTCATTTTTAACCTATAACAGCCAAGACCCATTTCTGCATACTGATATCAATTTTAAAATGGAATCAAATGGATTTAGTAAGCTGTTGTGTTTTTTATTGTGAGCACATGAGTAAATATTTTAAGGCTAAAATCCTTATCTAACATAAATGACAAAACAACCATTCAAAAACTATTATGAACATTTTGTTCTAAAAATCAGGTCAGAACTAGTTCTATGGAACCTAAAACATGAATTAAATTTTAGATTATTATTAGATTATTCTTCAGAACTAACCCAGCACTCGCACATTCTATAAATAAGGTGAGATGAACAGTCACACATTCACACACTGTCCTGTAATGCACTCGTATATATCACTTAGGCACCATGTGTTATTTTGTGTTAACATTACATTGTTTAATTTTCGAATTAAAGACTTTGACACAAAATCTCAATTTAATAAACTATGATAAATATTTTCTGTGCGTGTGTGTGCCTCTTTTACCTGCATGGTTCTAGCAGGGTCTCTAGCCTCTTGAGTTTGTCCCAGTCAGATGCAGTCAGCATGTCCAGCTTGTGCTTCTGCTGGTTCAGGGTAGCGATGATAGCGTCCTGATTTTTCAGCAGACAGGAAATCATAGCAAGTGTGGAGTTCCACCTTGTGGGAACATCCTGGATTAGATGCTCTTTCTGCTGCCAGAGCTGTGCTTGGTGCTGTTGGAGCTCCTCTGTGTTTGCAGGGCTGTGTTTGAAGTGGTGCACTATTCTACGGCACTTCAGCAGTGGATCACTAAACCCACTGTCTGCCAGGCAGGCGGTGATGCTTCTGTGCAGCATGTGAGCTGTACAGGGTAGATGCTCGTATCGTGGGAGTCTTTTTGATGCAGCATCCATAGAGTCGTGCATGTTTAGGGATCCGTCTGTGCAGACCGTGGTGATGTGCTGCACTCCCCATTCCTCAGCCACAGACAAAAACACGTCTGTGCACGCATCCACCACGGTTTCTCTCACGGTTAATACAACAGCCTGACGGTTCCATTCACTGTCAATGAAGTGTGCAGTCACACCGAGGTGAGTGTGATTGCTGGCTGATGTCCACTGATCCCCTATCAGAGCAGTGTACTCAGCACCAGCCACTACCACCAGCTGTGTGGTCTTTTCTGTGTCATAAAGTTGCTGGATTTTAGACACTATTGTGCTCCTTGATGGAGGCCTATAATCTGCTTTAGTCGATGCGACCTGTAAAACCTCGGCCAGCCCTCTGTCCTCCACCACTGACACCGGCCTGCAGTCCATAGCTATCCATTTAGCGATGCAGTTTGTCAGCTGGTCGCTGGTGTACCTGCTCCGCCTGCGCGTGGAGGTCTGGTCCAGCGTGTTTTGACTGAGCTCGAGGCGAGCCTGGCTGTTAGCTGTAGCATAATGCGCGGTGTAATCCTGGACCTCCTGCTTCACAATGAAGTGCTTAGCGTTGAGGTGGTATTTCAGGCTGGAGGTGCTCCTGTGGAAGGAGAACTCCTTGTTGCAGAACACGCACAGCACGGTGCTCTTGTTTACAGTTCCGTCCGGGTTCGTTCTGAAGGAAAACGCGCCATTAAGAGGACCAGGCACCGCCGTTCCGTTCCCCTCCATCATGTTAGTTTACTAACCTCCAGCTGCCGGAACGGGAAACGCGCCGGGACAAAGAAAAACAGCCAGGCTGTTAATCACCAGCGCTAATCTTTAACGCGTTATTTTTTTCCTGTGATTAATTATTAATGGAAATAACGCGTTAATTTTACAGAAATATAAAGAAAAAAAATTACATTATACTATATTATATTTAAGGGTTGCAATCCCTTAAATAAATAAATCTGATTAATCACAATAATATTATTATATAATTTTTCAAGACTTAAAAGAAAATACTCTTTAATTTAAGCTTTTTCACATACTTTTACAGCTAAATGTTGTTGTAAATGTGCGAGATTAGGAAACACAGATAGCAAAAGTACAAATAAAATAAATCATTAATTTTCTACCACTAATGTTTTGAAACAACGTTGATCTCCAATGCATATTATGTATGATCAATGCTAAAATGTATTAGTTGTACACATCCATATCACATTGCTTCAACGTCACGATTCATCGTTATGATTTTATATACATGTATAGGTTTTATTAATGGTTACTTAAATATGAATATCTTGTTTGCATGCTAATTTCTGCCAGTGGAAATAATTTCAGTGTGGAAAGGGACATTAAAATAAGAATAACGTTATGATTTAACATTTTTACGGTTTTATATGCATATATGGGTTTTATTAAACGTTACTTAAATTAAATATAAATAAAGTGTTTGTATTCGGTTATATAGCCTATACTGTGGTCTTACAGTGTTGTAAGGGACATTTACATAATAATAATAATAATAATAATAATAATAATAATATTTGTGGAAAGAACCTTTTCCCAGTCTCAATATTTTTTCAGAAGTATTAAGTCATGCAGAAGTTATTAGTCATATGTGGTTCCTGGGTTATTCCAAGATAAAAAATATATGGTATATTTTATATTATATATTTCCCGGTTGCTTTTCCCATTTCTTCCTCTTATAATTTCCAGCAATATTTTATTTCCCTAGATGCCTCCATAGTAGTGCCGTGTCACTCAGCACCATTTCCTCAAGGCTGGAGCTAACCTTCTCTGATTGGCTGACAGGCTATATTTTTCGGGTCCCGCCTCCTCTGCGTTTAGACCCGCCCCGATGTGAACGAGGCTCCGCCCCCTGGTTGTTGCGCCCCGCTGCACCCGCTGCACTCTGTGCTCCAGCACGAGATATCCCCTCCCCGCCCGGCCGAGCGCAACTGCAGCAAATGAGGCTCCAGCGCCTCACCAGCCGCCGTCCCGGTCCCACACCGCCGGCTCCAGCCTGAGAAACGCCGTGCAGGGGTAAGCGCGTGTGTGTGCGTGCGTGGTTTAGCTAAAAACTGCTGACTGGCTCTGATTCTGGGGTGTCACGTGCGTTTTGTGGCACAGACTGGTACCAGAGGAGGGGGGCAGTGTTTGTGTCCAGCTTTTTGCAAATGCATGTTTTCTGGATGTCCACATTGATGGTGCTCGTTTGGATGCATGGTTTGTTTCTGTGGTGTAGAATACTGTGGGTTTTGTGTGTGTGACTAAGTGTGTGTGTGTGTGTTATAGCTGCCCAGAGCTCACATCCCTGTTAATCTCCATCCATGTGTGGGATTGCCAAACAGGCGGGGAAAAGGACACAGGAAATAACAGTCATATGACAGTCTGACACTGAAAGGGCAGGGCAGCATGAAAGGCAGGGGGGACTAGCAGGGTGTTCAGAGTGCAAATCCAGCTTGTTTGTGTGTGTGTATGTGTGTGTGGCAGCACCACAGGTCCTAGATGTTAATATTTCATGATGTCTACAGGATGATTTGGAGCAGCAAATGCATGTTATATAACCCAGGTAATTAGTATTCCTCCTCCAGCTTGCTTAGATAGTCCACTCAAACTGTCTCAAAACTGAGGACGCTCAATCTTCGCTCTGTCTGTGGTAGGTCTAAAGGACTAGAGTTTACACGGGAGAGGGCGAGGTCAAGCTAAAGGACTGACCGGAGAGTGGAAGAGGCCCGAGCAGAACAGGCCGTAATGTACTCCCCTCAGAGTCTGCACCGCTGGGGCATCACCCACAGTGAGAGCATGGAACGCCTGGCCTACTGTCAAGGTAAGATGCAGCAGTCTGTACCAGTATGTTGTATATGTGTCATGTAGCAGGATTTCTTGGTGGGGTTGGAACATTGGTAATTCAGGTTGTTCAACTTGTTAAGGCTGGTCAAATTGATAGACCAGCTAAACCATCAAACTTAAAATTAAAACAAACCCTATGCTGGCCAGGAGTTAAACTGATCAACCAACTTGAACTGGACAGGCTGTTTTTCTGCAGGAGTGATATGAGAGCCACACTGTTATGAAGTCGTGTTAGCTTAGAATGTACAGTATCTCACAAAAGTGAGTCCACCCCTCACATTTTTGTAAATATTTTATGAGATATTTTCATGGCACAACACTGAAGATATGACACTTGTAGTCGTATATCAGTGTAAATTTGCTGTGCTCTCAAAACAACACACAGCCAAATCTAAACCGATGGCAACAAAACTAAGGGAGAGGGCCATCCTAGTAACTTTAAGTAACTATTGTATGATATAGAGAAATGAAAGGAACAAATGTATTTTTAGGAACTCATTCGTCAACCACCAGACCAAGACCTGCATGGTCAATTTAGGCTGGTCAGCCTGGTTAAGATGGTTGACCAGATTAGATTTTGACCATTCTAGGGAATGTTTGGTTTGAGTTTGATGGTTCAACTTGACCAGTCTACACTATCAGTATGATAATAAGCATGGTGACCAGCATGCCACGTCTGGTTGACCAGCAGGACAAAGCTGGTTGACCATATTAAGATATTACAATGCTAACAATAGGGGCCATAAAATTCCTTGGAAAGGCATGAATATTGTAGCGATATTTTGAGCAACAGCTGGAATTTATGCATTTTCATGGAAATAATTTGCAATCTGTTCCTTTATCTTACATAGTCATCTGACAATGTGACTTAATTTTAAGATGGTGGCACTCAGAGAAGTACCTTAAGATAGTGTGTGTATAAACCCCTTGGAATTCTACTCCTGTTCTGCCTGTCATTACTGAGGACTTTCCACTGCTTTCTGTAAAAACTACAAAAAAGTACTTGAGTTGTACATTTTAGAACAGACTACTTCCAATACTTAGGTTCAAAAAATGTTGATTACTTTGTGGATTAGTAATTCCACTTAATGGTGCTCAAAGAACACATCAACTTTTACTTAAGTCACTTGTGCTTTTACCCAGGTCTGGCTGTGATTAACTCTGAATTGAGCTGTAAGTCTTCAGTGTGGCCAGCAGATGGTGTTGCCCAGCCCGTGTCTTTTCTATGACGTTAGCCTTGCTGCTCCGCTGTAAACAAACCTGCGATGTGGCGCTTTATTACAAGCGCTCCGGTCCAGCCCCCCCGTTTAGCTGAGCGCACCCGCTGCAGTAGTACACGCTCCCGGCGGCGTTAGGCGTGTTTCGAGGCGTGTTCCGCGTCCGTGTGGCTGGTGTATGGGGCGCTACCCGTCGTGCGAGATGACCACAGCGGTTGTCAGGTGAAAGTCAGCGGGAGAGATTCGCTTTTCCTTTCCGCCATGGCCACACCTGCGCCGGAGCCGGAGATCAGCCTGGGCGAGGCGGAGAGCGGAAAGGAGAAGCCGCATGTGTTCGGGATCCTGCGGCTGCAGGAGGAGAAGGGCGGCGGGGAGAAGGCCGGGGTGAAGCCGCCGGGGGACGGGAGGTGGCAGGCGCCCATATTCGCTCTGGCTCGGAAGGCGTCGGAGACTATCTCTGGAGGCATCCATGGTCTCCCAAAGGCCGCCGAGCAGAAATCAGCCGCGTTTCCACACGAGTGGAGCGGTACGGGTAAGAGCTGGGGGCCGGGAGATAGAGAGCTTGTGTGTGGGGTGCTTATTGATACCAGTATCGATAATGATTGATGAAGCATAAAGCAGAGCACAGGAGCTTAGAGATAAATAGCTAGAGCCCAGCCACCACTCTCTCTGACAGCATCAGGCTTAAAGCCAATATTCTCCTCATTGTTAGTAGCCTATTATGTAATACCCCGCTATCTATCTACCATCCATCACCACAGCGATGATGCACATTAAACTGGTTAAGATAACCAGTGAACTAATTAGCTGCTCTGCTGTAAAGGCAGAACATAAAAGAACATAAAGCTTAAAGTAGCTATAGCTATCCACCCTTCTCTTGATCATGGGACCATGGCTCAGGGGCTCAGAAGCTCCACTGTGGGGGTCTCATGTGCTTTGCTGTGTTGTATGATGATGTCATCGCCTGTCTGAGAACAATACATCTGAATACAGCAGCGCTCCGGGCTATTTTTACATCAGAAACGTGTCAGATGGGCTAAATTTGGATCTCCAACAGTTCCTCAGTAGGATCTTAGATAGTCTAATGGGTCATAACGTGGTGCACTGCTAAAACACAGCGTAAGGCCAGATTTTGCTGGTAGCTTGTTTTGGATGTTCTAAAAATGGTCTAAGCTGCTGTTTAAGGTGGTTGAAAAGCTGGTAATCTCGATGAAAACATAAATGCAAATTACTAATAAGCGTAGTGTACTGTATGTTGCATTTGTTTTTTGCATTTTGGCCATGTTTTGGCTTGCTGAGTAGACCAGCATGGTCTTGTTGGTCATGATGGTAGAACCAGCTTGTTCATGATAGTGGTTGTAATGGCTATCTAGCTTAGTCAGGTTGACCAAGTTCAAAAACCAGCTAAACTGTTCAACACAAATAAAGATTTCATCATCGAAATCACCTACACTTCTACAAATCAATGTGCTGCAAATGGTTCTTTGATTGCAGACACTGAAGAACCATATTTAGTTTCAAAATGAATCATATTTGTAAAAAAAAAATCAATGAAAGCAAAATACATAGCAAATTGCACAGAGCACTTTGTATCAGTGCTGTTTGGTCGAGGTGGGTTTTGCAGGTTAATGATGATCTCACAATAGTGTGATTTTGTAATACTGGATATATTACATATATCTACAATGCCTCATGGAGTCTGTTGTACTAAAGAGGATAATTATGTGTTATGGATTTATTGGTGTCAGGTTCACAGAATCACAGACAACCAGTATTCTTCACAGAAGTTTTAACCTATTTTTAGAGCGCCCATGTTTCAATAAAATATCAATATTTCACCCCACATATCGATAATGTATCGCAAACAATACAGTATAATGTAAAAAATGTTTTTTTTTCCCAGCCACCCCTACTGTTTGTAAAACTCTGAACACAGAACTTACTCTTATGCTCTTTGCCCATCAATATCAACAATTCTATGCAGCCTATTTGTGTCTATTATCAGAGTTTAACTCTGGTAGTGGGTGTCAGATGTATGGTACATTCAATTTCTCAATTTGTGTAGGCATTTAATACTCTTCAATCCACACTGTCTTTTGTGTACCGGTAACACCTCATAAATGCTTATAAAACCCGCAGTGGACAGTTCTGTGGATGGTAATGATTGAGAAATGGTGGCGTCTGTGTAGAATTGTCCAAAAAAAAAAAGGTCAATATTTGTAAAATATCACATCCACTTTTAATGCAATATTTCTCAGGTCAGAATTCTATAGCTTTCAAAAGTCAGGAGACACAGTACCAGTTGCTGTCCCATAACATTTGGCATGTCTCTGTTTTTCTGTAAAGCACGAGTAGACTGATAACTCACTGTGATTTTCAGTAAATTATTGTTTTTTTTTTGTTGTTCACCACAGGTGACTGACACCTGAAGCCTCATTTAGCTTTTTTTTTACTTTGCCACACCTGCAGACTTCCTGAATAGACACACAAGGTTGTGAAATATGATTCAGATTGGAATATTTCACACCTGCATGCATCATCCATTGGCACACATTGATGCACACAAACACACACACACACACCTAGATCTTTCATAACCATTTTTGTTTGAAATTATATATTGTGATGTTAATTGAATAAAATGATATTGTTGTCATGGATAATATTTTGGGATGCTCTCAAATTATTTGGCTGAATATTAAATAAGGAAAAATACTTAATATATGATGTTTTCAACAATTAATCATAACCAATTTGGAGTGGCACACTTTTTATAAATGCAGCAGTTATAAAAATCTTTTTATTAAACTTGCAAAAATGGCTAAAAGGCCAAATACCTTCGACCAAATGAAGAATTTTCTTTAGTTTTGGTTCCACGCATTTTTTTTTGTTTGTTTATCTTTAGTAATTGACGTCGGCTAAAATGAAGGTTATGTCCATTTATTGTATGAGAGTCTGTAAGAGTCTGTGATGTAATTATTGTAACAGGCCTACACACACACCTTTTCAGCTACAGGTTAAACTTTAGCTTGTCTTTTAGCTGTTAGCTAACTCGCTTGGCTACTGATTGATCACAGAGTTTTCTGTCATACTTTATTCATTTTCAGGACCACACTGATGTTTTCTGTCAACAGCGGTTTTGTTTGTTTTGTCTTTCAGCCTTCCGTGACCCTATGGCAATGGAAAGAGCCAACTTGCTCAACATGGCCAAGCTTAGCATTAAAGGCCTGATAGAGTCAGCGCTTAGCTTCGGACGGACCCTGGACTCTGACTACCCCCCTCTGCAGCAGTTCTTTGTTGTCATGGAGCACTGTCTAAAGCACGGCCTCAAAGGTAAATTGCTTAGCCCTATTTATCCTTCTTCAGTTGATGGTGATGCCTGGTTAGCCAGTATAATGCATGGACTAGTTTTCCAGTTGTGGGTTTTATCTGACTGGGGACCTGGGTGTGTATAGTTAATAGGACTTGAGTGAGATGTTGTTTTAAACCTTAGAATGGCAACTATTTTGCTATTTACTGTGCAGTTGAATGCAAAGGTTTGGGACACTGATCAAATAACCCCCTTTTTGTTGAAATCCAGATTACCAAATGATCAAATTATCTTTGCTTAATTAGACATATTAGGAAACAATATGAATATACAGTGCTGTATGTTGGGTTATGCTTAGTGGCTTACAGTTAGGTAATTAGCTGTTCCCAATATGTTAAATTCACCATCATAGCAGCTTCATAGAAACCACCTTCATAGGTGCCATATCAGCCACCTAGCAATACCACAACAACCACCTGGGGTACCATATCAGCCACCTAGCAACACCACAGCAACTACCTGGGGTACCATATCAGCTACCTAGCAATGTCACAGCAAACATCTGGGGTACCAGATCAGCCACATGCATATACATATTTAAAAAAACTGTGGTATAGCAATAATGCTGAACCAGGTGTAATGTGAAAGTAAAGGAAAGAAAGATGTTTCTGTATTAGCACCAATTAAAACGATTGCAGTGTTCACTATATTATTCACTAATACCAGGTATCATCCCAGTGCTAACTGCTGACAGTGTTTCATCAGTATTTTTGGCAGCAGGCAAAGAATCATTACAGGAAATAAGCTGTAGATGAATTGGGGGGGGGGGGGGGGGATACAGTAAATACACTGTTTATAGCACTGACACATCATCTGAATTGAACTGATTCACTCATGGATGAATAATGTCTTTGATGATGTTTACTGGAGATGCTTCTGATCTGATCTGGATCTGGATACGTGCTGTTTAGTAAACAGGTTTTTTTTTCTGCTTTAGTGAAGAAGACGTTTCTTGGATACAACAAGTCGCTGTGGGGGCCTCTGGAGATGGTGGAGAAGCTGTGCCCGGAGGCGGGGGAGATCGCAGCCAGCGTTCGAGACTTACCTGGCCTTAAGTATGGATCAAAAAACACTCATTAATTCTTTATGCATCTGATAGACTTGACAACGTGGTTTTCAACTCTGAATGATGCAGATCATGGGTTCTTAACTTCTGACATAGTCCCTAAAGGGGTGATTCTATACTGTGTGTGTTCCTGGAGCTCTTAAAGCTTGTCATAGTAAAGTTCAAATGTTGTAAAACAACAAACTATAACCACAATATTTACTGTATTTTGTAAAAAAAAAAAAATACAACTTTATGTCTTACCACATGACAACACTTAAGCAACCACATCAATTACCATAGCAACCTCCTAAAATTTCATTACAACTACTTTGCATCCACCTAGAAACACATTAGCACTATCATAGCAACTGTCTGATATACCACGGCAGTGTCTTTGCCACACTGTAGCAGCCGTCTAGTGACCACGTAGCAACACCGTAGCAACCACCTACGATAAAAAACAAACGCATATATCTGATCAATCCAAAAATAGTTCTTCAGTTCTGCTTTCTGAGCTGTTGTACTGAAACTGCAGCACTGTTTAGCTAGCAGCAAGTCTGGCTTATTTTCAGTTCTCATTCACAAGCTTTGCATGTAGGATTCTCTATTTCAGATACAGATCTAATTTAATTCTGCTGTGTCTGTTCTGTTAAGATCTATCTTTAGTGCGTTTTAAGATAATGAAGGTGTTATAATACCGCTCACATCTGTGGGAAAACACCTACCTTTCCACTGTCCTATTTCCCTGTGGCTGGTCTTTACATACACTTTAAAACAGAATGGGGAAGTGAAATTTTCAGTTCAAGTTTCTTGACACAAACGAAACCTGCAACCACAGTTTGGACTGGATGTGATGAAACTGCGCCGGTCCTGCAACTGGGAAAACGATATTAATATTAACAAGATAATTGCAATTAAATAATAACAATATATTACACTGCTTTGATAAGTGTAACTGAGTTGGTATGTTGCCAAGCTATATCAGCTGATACGTAGAACCAGCCAGAGCTTAGATTAGCAGTGTATAGGAGATTGTATTGGAAATTTAAAGGGCATGCTGACATAGGAAAAAAAAAAGGTGGTAAATCCTATTTTAGTGTTTTAGCTGCCAACTTGTTGGTTTTACCAGTGTAATTTTAGGAGTTTTCTATTACATTTGGCAGTACTTTTGTCCAAAGGGACTTACAATAATGATGTACATGTAGTAACAAAAAACTTAAAAGTACAAAGTTAGAAAAACATTTTTAAGCAGGGCCTAAAGGAAGCCAAAGGGAAATAGTGGTATAGAGGAGGAAAGGAAGGGAAGAAGGAAATGAGGTTAGAAGTAGTTTGTTAGAGATGTTAGGAGAGTAAGGGCTCTCTGAAAGCTCTGTCTTTTCCAGCATTTAATCATTTAAATACTTTCTTTATCCAGTGCATCCCAAGAAAAGTGTATTGCTAATGAAATTGTATCAAAGTAACCACAAAATTCTGTTGGTTAGTTCAAATAATTTTGTATTGCCCACCTTTAGTTTGACTAATTTCACTGCCCATCAGAAAAGTGAGTGCTGTATTTTTCACACTATAAGGCGCAGCAGCTTATAAGGCATACTATTAATGAACATCTATCCATTTGACGATTTTTGGGAACATGATAGAATTTTTAAAGGTCTCATTCCATTGTTTTTCATTCGTTTTAAAATGTCTAATTGTGGTCTCTAGTGTGAATGAATGCCATGTAAGTGTGTTTTTTTGTGTAAAAAAGTGCTCAGGTATTTCTATTAAGCCCTGTTTTAATTCACTGAATTAGAGGTCTCTGAAGAAAGACAGGATTTGGGCTCTTGCTCATAAATATTCATACATGCAAACATATTGCTTCTGATTGGCTAACAGCACTGCAGCAGTGAATTCCTACCTGCCTTACCTCAGTCAATTCTACAGCTCTAAAACTCAAAGGACAAAATGTTTTCAGAGATACAGCCTTAGTTGTAAAGATATAGCACTGAGTGCTGGTTAAACTTACCCCTTAACATTTACTAATCATCACACTCTGAGCGCCGTTATCAATGCTGCAAGCCGAGCAGAGACTGTCGCCCCGGTGCCGCTCTTTCAGCAGCCGCACGGTCAAGGGTATTAAAACACCCCAAATCATCCCAGAATATTTAATTGAGCACCGTTGTTCCAGAGAACACAATTCTACTGCTCCACACAGTTCAGTGCTGGATGGGTGTTTAGTGGATTTACACTACAAGGGGTGTCCACAAACATTTGGACATATTATTTATGTGTAATAGAATGCTTGGTTTAGTTTAAAAGCTAACCTCTGCTAGATGCACCAAAAACGTTATCCTATAGTGCAGAAACAGCTTACCTGAAAACGCCTCTGCTTGTTTTTGTACTGGTTTTGTTTGACCGTACGGAAGACTGCTTTTTCACAGTGTGTGTGTGTTTGTTTTTGTGTTTGCCTGTCAGAACTCCACTGGGCAGAGCTCGGGCATGGCTGAGGCTGGCACTGATGCAGAAGAGATTAGCAGACTACCTACGGGTTCTCATCACCCGGAAAGACATACTGAGGTGAGGCCTGTTATAGTCTTTATACTGGTGCAGTGCAAAAGGAATTCTGTTGGAATTTAATACAACTTCAACTTTGCAAGTTTACAAACAACCAGCTCCAACTAACAGCATGTTCCAGCACGGTTATATCATGTGACTCACTCCTCCCATCTCCCAGTCCCCAGTGATATTAATAGATTATGCAACAGCTGGAAACACTCAATACTTCCTCATTCAGATATTTGTGCTGAGTGTGTAAATACATTGTGTTGTATACTGAGTTTAGATACTGGTTTTAATCTAAGTTTATTTTATTCAAGTTATTTCACGGTACTTAAAAAAAAAAAGCGCCACTTTGCAGCTAATTGAAATATGCAGCTATATCAAAGAATATTAGTATAAAATGTACAATATGGAGGCCACTCTTTGTTTATCCGTCTACCTTTACATTGTGCTAATTTCCCTTTGAAGAATATTTCAAAAAAGCATCATCAGGATTTTTCTTGTTTGTGTTTTTTTTGTAGTGATTTTTATGAAAGCTCTGCAGTAATGCTGGAAGAGGAGGGGGCTGTCATTGTGGGTCTCCTGGTGGGACTCAACGTCATTGATGCCAATCTGTGTGTGAAGGGCGAGGACCTGGACACACAGGTATAAGAAAACTCCCACATAGCTTGTTATAACATGGTAAACGCGTAGGCTTCAGGCCGATAATACTCACTTCTGAATGGCCAAATGGCTAACATGGTTAGTGGGTAATGCTAATGCTGCTCCAGCAGTGCTAACTTGGGTTAGCAGCACACTACAGGCCGATATACTCACCTCTGAAAGGCAGAATGGCTAGCGCTTAGCGGGTAATACTAATACTGCTGGAGAACTAAACTGAAACTCCTGTCTAATGCTGTACTTCAACAGAGTGGCTTTACTACTCCTTACAACCTGATCGGTAAAATTCATACATAATGCTCACCGAAAATTAAAGTATTTTAAGTGTGCCTTATAGTGCAAAAAATATGGTATAGTAGTATGTGGTGTGTATTGTCACTGTGTATTTATTTCCCTACAATATCAAAATATCATAGCACTGCACACGTAGGTAGACATTTGTAGGCTACACACAAGCTATTATTATGTCAGCCGTAAATTTGAAAATCATATAAATGTATTAATATTTTTCAGGTTGGGGTGATCGACTTCTCCATGTACTTGAAAAATGATATTGACGACTACAGAAGTGAAGAAAGGTGGGAATTTGTTTCACTGTGTTACTTTATTTATAATAACTTTGGCTGTATTACATGTATTGTACCTCACACCTAATAATATCCTATTTAACTGTTCCTAAATAGAAATGGACAGATTGCAGCAATACTGGATCAGAAGAACTATGTTGAAGAGCTAAACAGACAGCTCAAGTGAGCATACCTTTTTTTTTTTTTTGTGTAAGCACGTAAGATATGCATGATGATATTAATTTCTGAAACCATTTCTCTGCCTGTAAAGTCATATCTATGCCTGTGTGTTTCTCTGCTTCAGTTCCACTGTACAGGGTCTGCAGGGACGTGTTGACTCGTTAGAGAAATCCAATTCTAAACTCATTGAGGAGGTACTGTGGTTTCCTAGTATCCAGAAGAATATGCGTTGTCCTTTATGCAGACAGATGTGGCATCAGCAATTCTCATTTTGTTTTCCTGTAGTTGGCAATAGCAAAAAACAACATCATCAAGCTACAGGAAGAAAATCACCAGCTGCGTACAGAGAACTCAGTAATTCTCATGAAGGCTCAGCAGCGCCTTGAGGTAATGTAGCATCTGTCTTATTAATGTGTATCACGTGTTTACTAAAGCAAGGACAAGAATAAAGAATGTTACATTTGAAAAGGCTGAATGAATGCATAGTTTATAATAGTCTTAATCTACAGCCAGCATTATGCAGACATTAACTCACACAGTTAAATGTACTTTTTATGTACATATATTTTCATTATTGTAAGGTTAACCAAGGTCACTTGTCTGTACCCAGGTTGCAAAAGGGGATGCGAGCTGTGAGCTGGACACGTATAAACAGTCCAGGCAGGGCCTGGATGAAATGTACAATGAGGCACGGCGGCAGCTGCGGGAAGAATGTCAGCTCCGGCAGGTCTGTACAATCCAAAACCAAAAACATGTTTAAATATTCAGAATCTTTTGAGCTCTTCTTCTGAAGAAATTCCCATTTGTGTTAGTTGTAGTTACAGTATTTACTGTGATCACAGCAGATTAATTAGATCTGACTTGTCTGCTTTTAGTGATACAACAATGATTTTACAATTCAACAAAAGATCTTTAAAAACCTGTGTGTTTTTTGGGGGCAGTCTGCTGCATTAAATATGATTTTGCTAGACTTGCTTAATTCACCTTTCCAGACTTCCCAAGTCTCCCAGAAGTTGCAGGAGACTACCACATATTAATAACGGCTCCCTAATTCAAAGATTCAAAGAGTTTATTGTCATGTGCTCAGTAAGAATAAATTATTCATTTGCTCCTCGCCAAGTATGCCACATAAAAACAAAAGTGGAAAATATACAATAAAGCAAGAAATACAAACTTAATAAATATAAATATTTAAATGGTGTTAAATTTACATCCAGGATGGAAATGTGTACATGATAACAGTAATGTGTTACGGATATTATTTACAAGTAATACATGATTATCTACAGCAGTGAAATATGAAAAAAGTGAAGTTCAGTAGTGCAATTATACAATTTTTGCTGTAAACAGAACATATGCCTCTGAGAAATGTCCTTGATATGTAAATATGTAAAGAGTAAGGTGCAGGGTTATTTCTGAGGTAGGTTCAAGAGTCTGGTAGCAGTAGGAAAGAAGGAGTTCTTTAGCCTGGTAGGTTTAGCCTTTCACACTACTATACTTCCGGCCTGAAGGCAGAAGTGTGAACAGTCCACGCTGGGGGTGGAGATTTTATCTGATGCCCACAAGTCAGATAAAATCTCCCGGAGTCTAGAACGAGTAAACCCAGTGGCCCAAGAGTGAACACAAACACGCACGCAGGCGGCCCCCAATCCAATCGTGTGTAGGAAAGAGAGGTAGAGAAAGGCGTTCCCCTTGTTTGCATAATCATAAAAACCTCCCTTAAATTATTTTTTTCAATTTGGGATGTCTGCCCGGCCAAGAGCATGCTAGCCAGTGTTCAGCTTCATTCACAATACAGTACCTCACAACTTTTACAGACTTGAGCATTTCCAAACTGTTCCTAAGGTTCTATTCCACAATTATTGGCATGTCTGTTATATTAACAGCTGTTCAGAGCCATGATTGTTTATCTTTGCGTTTGCATTAAGTCAGAGTAAGATAAGATAAGATAAGATAAGGGAACACTTACTAAAGGGTAGTGTTTATAAGGCTATATGACACATTTATCCTTTCATGACTACTGGCATACACCTATATAAACAGTTGTCAAGGCTTATTACAAGTGAGGTATATTAGATGATTTCTCTATAAATATGTATGTAGTGCTACTGATGAGCCGTATTTTCATCTTAGAGGTATTCAGTGAAATAACTTTTTCGTATTCTAGGATGTGGAGAACGAGTTAGTGGTACAGGTCAGCATGAAGCAGGAGATGGAACTGGCCATGAAGCTGTTGGAGAAAGACATCCATGAAAAGCAGGACACTTTGATTGGATTACGGAATCAGCTAGATGAAGTAAAGGCCATTAATGTGGAGATGTACCAGAAAATGCAGGTATCCTTTATTATCATTTTTTTTATACTTTATAGCAAAGACAAGATATTATGGTCTTTGAAATGCATTTCATTCATTCTGCCATTCAAACAAAGTGGAACAAACTATGATTTATTTAATTTAATTACAAACAGACCTCTGATGATGGCATGAAACACAAAAATGATATGATCGCACGACTGGAGGAGAAGACCAATCAGATAACAGCTACTATGAGGCAGCTAGAGCAAAGGTGAGTGAGGCCCAGAATATCCTAATATTTAAATAGATTTTATAGGATGCTTGTTGTTGTAATGCTAAGCCATGTTCCTGAGATGCATTCAGATTAATAACCCGCAGATTCAACTTATGGGCATAAACCAACTTTTTAATTTCCAAACTGTTTAATTTTCTCAGCATTGAATGACTTTAGATGAAAATAAAATTGCGATTTTAATGTTTACATTGAAACCAAGCATATGTCAGTCTGAATGCACCTTAGGAGATGTCTATGCTATGTTTGTTTTATTTTAGGTACACATTGAGTAACATCAGTGTAGGCCTAGCAGAATTTGAGCTACGTGGCTCCAGCATTGCTTATACTGGCCAGGCTAGCATGCCCAGTGCTCTGCATGTTGTTGTTTCTCTCAGAGATGTACTGAATTACTTTATTTCACCTGGCGTCTCATGCGTTGGTGTTTTTGTGTTACTGGGTTGTGTGGCGTGGTGCTGTCAGGCTCGCTCATGTCTCTGTCCACACACACACACACCATCCCTCCCTTTCTTCTCCATTAATTTACTGCCATCTTATTTGTGATAATTTTAACAAGTGCATTGCTTAACAAATTCTCAAACTTTGGATGAAATTCACTGATGTTTACATCCTCTTTCCCTTTTTGTTCTTCCCTTTTTTTCCTATTCTTTTCCTCATCCTTCTGCCCCGTGTAAACGCCACCATTTTACCCCTCACCACACTGTTCAAATCTTTTACTGCACCAATTACAAAATAAAAAACAGTGATAAAGACCTGCTCAGCCAGACACGAACTCTTGCCATGTCGTTTGTAAAATGTGCCAGTACAGACACAGAGCATCAGTACAAACTTGTCAAAGATATTTCCTTCTGATATTAAGATAAAGTCACTGTTTTGTCATGTAACACAAAGTGTCTGGCAATATGCAGTATCGTGAATTTAATGGGTTTGGCTGTTCTATATTAGCCTGTTTTTAAGTTTTGTTTATTAGAGGACACTTATTCTTTCCCCCACATATTGTTTTAGTGACTCCAGCAAGGTTCTCTCTTGTGGTATTGTAACATGGCACACATGGCCTGTACAATTTTAACAATAAGAAAAAACAGTGAATATGCTGTGTCTTTTATCCAGATCATTAATAAATTTAAATGTTTTAAAATATTTCTAAACATTGTGAGTTTTTTTAATCACAACACTTCTTCTAATTTGAATTTTAGAAAGTCACATACAGCTCCGGGAAAAAAATGAGATCACTTAAAGATGATAAGACCAAATTGAAAACCTCTGGAATATAATCAAGAGGAAGATGGATGATCACAAGCCATCAAACCAAGCCAAACTGCTTAAGTTTGTGCACCAGAAGTGGCATAAAGTTATCCAAAATCAGTGTGTAAGACTGGTGGAGGAGAACATTCCAAGGTGCATGAAAACTGTGATTAAAAACCAGGGTTATTCCACCAAATATTGATTTTTAACCTCTTAAAACTTCATGAATATGAACTTGTTTTCTAAATTAAATTATTTGGGGTCTGAAAGCTCTGCATCATAAATGACAATATTTTTATTTGGAATTTGGAAGAAATGTCTGTAGTTTATAGAATAAAACAACAATGTTCATTTTACTCAAACATCTACCTATAAATAGCAAAATCAGAGAAACTGATTCAGAAACTGAAGTGGTCTCTTAATTTTTTTCCAAAGCTTTATGTTTTATAAAAAGGATATTTGTCTAAATGTTTTAACTAGGGGTGTAACAGTACGTGTGTTTGTACTGAGCCGATACTTCCCTTGAGCCGAGTCCCCTTAGCCTGCAGTAACTGGTTATTTCCAAGCAACACACCAATGAAACGAATTCTAAAGAAGTAATGGCAATTCAGTTTCTAAACAGCTTCATAGTAGAATATTATCTTAAATAGTAGACTTTCATGTGATGCTTGCTTCATCAGAGAACCACAATCTAGGGAAACCCAGCCCTGTAGCAGCATTGTAATGATGATGCCTAAACAATATATATTGTGCAGCCCTACTGCACTGCCTTCTAGTCCCAATAACATTCACACTACAGGACTGGGAGTTGCTGATATGTTGAGATATTAAACCTGCTAGATATTTGTTGGTGACTTGCAAGTCATCTGCAACTTTTGAATCACGTCTATTAGCAATGTCCAAAGTAGTCTGTGTATTCTAAAACCAGCTAAAATTTTACAGTGGAAACCTGGCATGAGATTATAAGCATTTGGTGGGTTTTGCTGCTGTTTTCCTGTTGTTCCAAACTGCAAAACTAAAACTGAGCTTTGTTTGGAACCATAACTTCTGTGTACTGTCACGCACCCCTAGTTTCCACCTAAAACAACCCTAATGCCTTTAACTGTGACGTCGCTTGTGTTTAAAATTTCACTTTTCAACACTTCTTTTTCTTTTGTCTGGTTATTTGCGTATTTGTTGCCGGTCTCTCGTGAGGTAGCTTGCCTGTCGAATTTTAGCCCTTTTTATTTTGGCCATTTGTTCCATTCCATTCCCACCCCTTTCCCTTGTGATCGGAGCCTCAGTTTTACCCAGTTGGTTTGAATTACACCAGATTGCAGGACGCTGAGAGGGACCGCCTGAGTGCCGAGGACGGAATGCGTCGATTCAAGCATGACTTCGCCAACAAAGCAGACAGCCTCCAAAAGCAGATAGCCCAGAGAGAGAAGCAGATGTAAGTCCAGAAGCTACTGTGTTTGATCTTTACCCCGTATTTACGCCAGTCTGTGTGTTTCCTTCTTTCCTTCTGCTTCCCCTGTTCTGTTTCTTTCTCTCTGTTACTGACAGAGTGCAGACGACTATCATTCATTTTTTCTTTCATTTGGAGATTTGAACTGTTTTTTAAAGCAATTTTCATTTTTTAAAGTCACAGGATATTTAATCAGCTATGTATTTTGTTTGTTTTTCTGCAGGTTGCAGCTGGAAACGGACTTGAAAATCGAGAGAGAGTGGAGGCAGACCTTACAGAGCGACCTGGAGAGAGAACGAGAGACCGTCGCCCAGCTGAGCGCTGAGGCTCAGCAAATCAATGCACTCAAAAAAGTAAATACAGACAATGGTCTTTTATTTTCTGATTTATCACAGTGATCAAGGGTTAAACTCAACATTAGGACACATTTACTTTTCTTATATTAGTTATATTTCAACTCCAAAAATAGCTGAGAAGGGTCATTATTTGTTTGGTTTCATATTGAAGATAAAATATATAAAAAGGTCTTGTGTTTTTTCTGTCAGGAGTTCCACAGACTGCAGGATGAAAACACACAGCTGAAGGGGATTTGTGAAGAACAGGAGCAGGCACTAGAGGAACTGGGCTGCAAGCTCAGCGAGTGAGTTACTCTGTGTATACACCACATTTATTTACAGATTGATTTGATTTATTCGCTACTGTTCAGTCTAGCTGCTTTTAATTGATTTATTTGTATATTAAATCAGTGCTGTTTTCCATGTTTACCTTCACATTAGGTCAAAACTGAAAATTGAAGACATTAAAGAGGCCAATAAAGCACTTCAGGTATGTGCTCTGATTAAATACATTTAATGGATAATAAAAGGTGGTTAATGGCAGGGCTGCACAAAATATTGTTTCAGCGCAAGTCAACATTGCAACGTTAGCGTGTGCAGTAGTTAAGTTGCAGTGTCACATGAGCCAGATAATATCAAAAACATGAAAATGAACAAAATTCTCATTTTATTTATTTAAACACTACAAACAAAAATAGCCTGTAGGTTTAACTCTAGCTCATTTATTCAACAGTGCTAAAAATATACGAATTGAACAAAGCGCACTTTCTTTGTTCCCAATTAATTTATACATAAAATGATTGAATGAATAAATAAACAAAGGTAAAGATGCTTTACAAAACAATACAAATCAGTGTCACCTAACATCTATACACAATCTTCTCATAGGACAGACAAATGAATTGGGATACATGAGGAAAGTGAATAACTACACTAGATTTTTATTTTGCTGGAGGGAAAAAAACATTTCACTTTTAGCACTTGGTAAATTATATGTTGGATCTTTTCAGGGTGGACAGGTGTGGCTCAAGGACAAAGATGCCACACACTGCAAGCTATGTGAAAAGGAGTTCTCCATCTCCAGGAGAAAGGTCAGTCGCCATCACAGTATATTTTGATAAATACCTCCCTTAAGGGTTTAAGGCTTTTTTTTTCAGAAACTCCTTTTGGTTTTAGTGATATTCTAACTTTCCCACTTTATTCTCTCTCTCTCTCTCTCTCTCTCTCTCTCTCTTTTCTTACTAAAAACGTTTTAGTTTAATGTGAGCAAATTTGGTGGATGGAAAACCCACTTATGATCTAATCATCTGCCTTTTTTTTTTTACTTACTAAAAACATTTTTAAAGTGAGCAAATTTGGTGGATGGAAAACAGACGTGCTGCACTTGAATGTAATTTTCAGCATTTTTGATATTCATACTACCGAGAAAAGAACATAACTTTTACATTTTCCCTGGTGTTTTTTTTTTTTTTAAAGAGGTATTTCATCTCATCTTAACCACAAACACCTAATTTAATACATATATGTAGCAAGATAGATTTCCCTTAACCTTTTAAAATACTTAACTCAGTCTAGACATATGAAACCAAGTGTATGCCACAAATAGCCAAATATGTGCCAAATAAGTGGCAAAAAAGTGGCAAAAAAAAACAACAACCAACTAACAAGCAACCTTTCCTTCACTGTTTTTACATTTTGTTTTTAATGATATTCTAACTTGTCCATGATATTCTCGAAAAATTTCTATTTAAAAAAAAAAACACTTTTAAAACTATTAAAATGAACAAAACTTGTTTGGAAAACCCACTTATGATCTTAATTGTCTGCAAATGATGTGCTGCACTTAAATCTAATTTTAGACATTTTAAGCAGTAATATATGTGGGAGTATCCTACCTTTCCTATTTACATTTCTATTATTTCATGTTACGATTTTTTTAAAGCCATTTCCATAATAAGTATTTGACCTCCATCTCCTAGTATTGCTTAAAATAACATCAAATGTCAAATATGTTTAAGTAAACAATAAAGATTATAGTTTAAATAGGGTGTCTCACTTTTTCACAGAACTGCAGACTCTGGTTTTCCTACAGATGCTTCATAATTAAAGTGAAAACTTTCATGGTTTCTGCCATAAAAATCATGCTCATAATCTCTCACTTTCCTCTTTCCACAGCATCACTGCAGGAACTGTGGGGAGATCTTCTGTAACGCCTGCTCGGATAACGAGTTACCTCTCCCAGCTTCTCCCAAACCTGTTCGAGTGTGTGATACATGCCACGCCCTGCTCCTTCAGCGCTGCTCCTCCAACACCACATAAAATACACACCTGCGCACACACACTCAAAACTACGTGCTGCCAAAGTGGCCAGTGTTGGCTTTAACTCTGACTACCATGTTTTCCTGCATCATGTCAAGCTAAGTGAAGGAGACCAAACGGCTGCGCCTGTTCCTCTCAGTGTTCGAAGTTTACATTTCTGACGGGAGTTCTGCCGAGCTGCCCCAGAACAGCACACCATTACAGGAGCTGTTCGGAATAATGTGAAGTGCCCAAAGAAGGACGTATGGTGGACATACTGGATCTGTGTCCTTTTTATAAAGCCTCAGAATTGATCAGTTTGCCAATAAATGTGTAGAGCACTACAAGTAGCGAGCAGCACTAAAGCGTACTAATATTACACATAGGTTAGCTACTTATACAGGACAACATTCCAGGCCCTACTGTAAGAACACTTAAAAAATGTACGTTCCTTTTACCATCGAGCAGTGTACCACGAGAAAGTGTTGTCGAAACATTTTTTTTATTTTTTTTTTTTTTTATTCAAATGAATGTGTGCTGGACCTTTTTCACAAAATGACAATTAAGCACTAAAGCTTTCAATGCCCCTTAATCGTGATTAAGGTGGAGCTAGCACAGTCACAGTGTCCTGTACATGATCACACAGAAGTATTTTCATTCTGTAATTAATGAAAAAGTTGTATTTCCACACTATAGAACTGGTTATAGTTCAGTGCTTTTTCTTTTCTTTCTTTCTTTCTTTTGCAGAACTGGAACACTACCCACTGTAAATGCTGCATTTATGGTCATCTTTGTACGGATGGGTTCTGGTTAAAACTGTTATGAAAACAGTTAACTATTTGACATTAGGTTTCAAATGTGAAACACTATTTCAACTGTACACATGTCTTTACTAAAGCTGAGAATTCTTCCAGTTCATGTGCTCTCTTTATTTATTTATTTATACACTGCTCAAAAAAATAAAGGGAACACTCAAATAACACATCCTAGATCTGAATGAATGAAATATTCTCATTGAATACTTTGTTCTGTACAAAGTTGAATGTGCTGACAACAAAATCACACAAAAATCATCAATGGAAATGAAATTTATTAACCAATGGAGGCCTGGATTTGGAGCCACACACAAAATTAAAGTGAAAAAACACACTACAGGCTGATCCAACTTTAATGTAATGTCCTTAAAACAAGTCAAAATGAGGCTCAGTATTGTGTGTGGCCTCCACGTGCCTGTATGACCTCCCTACAACGCCTGGGCATGCTCCTGATGAGGTGGCGGATGGTCTCCTGAGGGATCTCCTCCCAGACCTGGACTAAAGCATCCGCCAACTCCTGGACAGTCTGTGGTGCAATGTGACGTTGGTGGATGGAGCGAGACATGATGTCCCAGATGTGCTCAATCGGATTCAGGTCTGGGGAACGGGCGGGCCAGTCCATAGCTTCAATGCCTTCATCTTGCAGGAACTGCTGACACACTCCAGCCACATTAGGTCTAGCATTGTCCTGCATTAGGAGGAACCCAGGGCCAACCGCACCAGCACACGGTCTCACAAGGGGTCTGAGGATCTCATCTCGGTACCTAATGGCAGTCAGGCTACCTCTGGTGAGCACATGCAGCCCGTGCAGCCCTCCAAAGAAATGCCACCCCACACCATTACTGACCCACTGCCAAACCGGTCATGCTGAAGGATGTTGCAGGCAGCAGACCGCTCTCCACGGCGTCTCCAGACTCTGTCACGTCTGTCATGTGCTCAGTGTGAACCTGCTTTCATCTGTGAAGAGCACAAGGCGCCAGTGGCGAATTTGCCAATCCTGGTGTTCTCTGGCAAATGCCAAGCGTCCTGCACGGTGTTGGGCTGTGAGCACAACCCCCATCTGTGGACGTCGGGCCCTCATACCATCCTCATGGAGTCGGTTTCTAACCGTTTGTGCAGACACATGCACATTTGTGGCCTGCTGGAGGTCATTTTGCAGGGCTCTGGCAGTGCTCCTCCTGTTCCTTCTTGCACAAAGGCGGAGGTAGCGGTCCTGCTGCTGGGTTGTTGGCCTCCTACGGCCTCCTCCAAGTCTCCTGGTGTACTGGCCTGTCTCCTGGTAGCGCCTCCAGCCTCTGGACACTACGCTGACAGACACAGCAAACCTTCTTGCCACAGCTCGCATTGATGTGCCATCCTGGATGAGCTGCACTACCTGAGCCACTTGTGGGGGTTGTAGAGTCCGTCTCATGCTACCACGAGTGTGAAAGCACCACCCACATTCCAAACTGACCAAAACATCAGCCAGACAGCATAGGTTCTGAGAAGTGGTCTGTGGTCCCCACCTGCAGAACCACTCCTTTATTAAGTGTGTCTTACTAATTGCCAATAATTTCCACCTGTTGTCTATTCCATTTGCACAACAGCAGGTGAAATTGATTGTCAATCAGTGTTGCTTCCTAAGTGGACAGTTTAATTTCACAGAAGTTTGATTTACTTGGAGTTTTATTGTGTTATTTGAGTGTTCCCTTTATTTTTTGGAGCAGTGTATTTACTTCCTTAGTGACATTACACTGACATGCCAAAGGTCATAGGATAGCAAGGATAGCAGTAAGTAAACTGATTGTTACTTTAGAGGACAGCTTAGGAACATCCACATCTGTATAAGTTGTGATGTGTTATCTTGTGAAATTTTCGTACACTTTTTACACTTTTTCTTTTTTTTTTTTTAAAGATCAACAGTTTAGCTTGAGTCCAAATGAGGTTAGGGAATAAAGCACCAATAACAATTTCCTTAAACCACTTTTTGCAAGGCACAAGTATTATGAATAGAAGTCCATCTATCCAATTATTATTCAACTGCACTCTGTCTAATATTTAAACACTTACATCACAATATAACTGGATGGAAATGCTGAATTGTGCATTGTCTCATTATGCCTACCTGTGTAAACAGAACATATGCTTTTTTTTTTTTTGAACAAAAAAAGTGCTTAAATTAAAATTAATAATTTAAAATCACACACCTCATATATATATATATATATATATATATATATATATATATATATATATATATATATATATATATATATATATATTTTTTTTTTATATATATATATATATTTTATATTTATATATATATTTATATACCGAGAACTTCATTCAGTCGTCTTGATTTTGCAAGTAATGTAACATTCCAAAACGTTTCATTTTACATAATCAACTGATTCAACATGATTGTGGCTGGTGCAGCCCTCAAAGAACTGTA